>NC_045622.1:112255372-112562201 GCF_009829155.1 Mustela erminea | reverse complement strand
CGGGTTCGCTCTAGCATTTGGGCTTCCTGTCACCCCAGGACACGGGGCCCCTAGATTCCCAAGGATCTGCTCTCTCGAAAGGGGGCACCAGGATCTTAGGGTGTGGTGGGGAGTCCACTCTTACAGCGCGGGGGCTCGAGGGCAAACAGCGTGCTCCAGTCGGGACACGCGGCTCCACACCCCGCCACGACCCCACAGCTCGATGTGGGGACCTGGACCCTTGGCCACAGAGCATGCTTGCCACGTAGGATCCCACTTTTTAATGATCCCCTAGGATGCTGGGGTGTCTCCTACACCCCACATCGGTGGCTGTGTCAAGGTGCTCGGGAGACCGGCCGGACCTCCCGCGGCAGGACCATCCACAGCAGGACCTGGAGGCAACGCCCCGCCGGGTCATTAGCATCTGAACGCCCGAACTGAATGGAGATGTTAGTGCCTGGGGGCCTGGCGTCTGCGGGGCTCTGCTGTTCCCTCGGTGGCAGATGCCGGCTCCATTAAAAAGCCGAGTCTGGGGGCTGTCTGTGGGGGTGTAGGTGTGCGCAGTTCCAGGTTTGGCGGCAAGCCTGGGAGATGTGACGTGAGTCCCAGTCTACGGCGCTGATGGCTTCCAGCAGACCTGTGTCTGAGGGGCTGCGGGTGTGCCCTGACCTCCTGCCTGGGGGGCTCAGACAAGCCCCCCATCTCCCCGATGACCCTCATGGACCACTGCGGAATCAGGCCTGCGCGGACCCGGGTCGTATTGCGGGCGGACCCCAGCCTCGGCCGGGATACCCACATGTGCGAGTCGGGGCCGCCACCTCGCGGCCACCGCGGTCTCCAACATCCGCAACCAACTCGGCACCAATCAGGGAGTGCGATCGGCTTGGGCACTGGCACCTGACGCAAAGAGGAGAGCACTGAAACCCGCCTGCCCTCGGCAAGGAAGCCCCAGGGAACCTGTGCTGCCGGGGGCGCCTGTGGGGTCGCCGCCCGAAGCCGACACTGCCATATCCTCGGCGTAGGGATCCCCCGCCGCCACCAAGTATACCCTCTTATCTCCCCAACTTCTTTTCAGCCTTGGGTGACTCAGAGGGTTGTTGGCCTGGGGTGACTCTGCCTGGTGCCCGTCTCCTCGATGACCCCCGTGGACCACTGCGGACCCGGGATGCGGTGCGGGCGGACCCCAGCCTCAGGCTCCTTGGGAGGTGATGGACGAGTTAGCAGTGCCACCTCGCGGTCGCCTCTGCCACCCACAACCAATGCAGTACGAACCAGGGGATGTGACGGGCTCCGGGGGTCAGCCCAGGAACAAGGAGGAAGACCCAAGCATCCTGCGCTCAGCCAGGCAGTCCCCAGGACCCCCGTGTGGCCGGAGGCCCCAAGAGAAGTGTTTCCCTTTGAGCCTGGATTCTGGTGCCCGGACATGGGTCTCCTGTGCTCTCAGTCAGGTCCACCCCAGCACAGGGGATCCCGTGCCTCCAAGCGTTTGCTGTCACCTTCCCTTTGGCCCAGATGACACGGGAGCCCAGTCAGTGGGTACAGTCCCGGCAGCACATGGACTGTGGGGCAGATCTAGGCTGCCGCCTTGTGATGCATCCTCTGGGCACGTGCCCACCACAGTGCCAGGGCCTGGAGCCCCTGCAGATCCCGATGGCGCTCTCCTGGGCCTTTAGGCACCTCTTTTGTACCCTGGTTGGGGGTGGGGGGGGTGATCTGTTGGTATTTGTTGAAGCCTCCGGCCATTTGCTTCTTGATGGAGCCTTTGCATATCCATGGACTCCTGGGAGGCGGGCACCAGCTTCCCGCCCTGCTCGCCGGAGGAGTCCCCGATAGATGAGCGAGCTGCAGCATTGGGCCATCTAAAGGCTCAAGGGTGGCCAGGGAGGGACCCTGAGGGACCCTGACACAAGCCACTGCACAAGGTGTTGGATAGAGTGCCCTGGGGATGAGCAGAATGCATGGGGGCATCTTTATTTATTTATTTTAAAAAGATTTTGTTTATTTGAAAGAGAGCTCGCAGAGGGAGAGGGAGAAGCAGACTCCCCAGCGAGCAGGGAGCCATCCCAGGACCCCGAGATCATGACCTGAGCGGAAGGCAGACGCTTCACCGACCGAGCGCCTCAGGCGTCCCAGCGGGGGTCGGCTCTGAAGGTGACGCTCGGCAGGTAGAGAGGCCACAACGCGGCCCGGCTGCCCGACCTCCCCGGGGCCTGGGGCTCCGCGTTCGCTCGGTAGGAAACAAGGCCGTGACCCCACGGGCTACCCTGGACCCCAGAAGCGTCACAGTTGAGCTACCTGGAAACAAACGGCCGAAGCCCCGCCCTCAGGCAGGAGAAGGCGCCGGTAAGAGCCGAAGGGGGGGAGGGGCAGCAGCGCGAGCCACGGGGGTGGGGGGGGTGGGGGGGGAGAACCAGGCGCGGCGCAGAGAGGAACGGGGGCTGCGAGGCGGCGCCGGGACCTCCCGTCATGTGCCGTGGGACATTCAGGCCTGTGGCGGCTGGCACAGGCCACGGGGCCACGGAGGGTGACGGGCCACAGCAGGAATCGCGATCCTCCCGCCACAGCTCGCTGTGCCCCCGGCTCAGCCCGGCGCACCCTGGGACGAAGGCACGAACCCCTCGCGTGTTGGCCGGCAGCCCCCAAGCCCCAGCCCAGCCGTCCTGCCTCCCTCAGTGTCCCTCTCTCGGGAATGTCTCTTCTCGGCACCCTGTGGGTAGAACACGTCACTCTGATCTCAGGGTTGTGAGTGCGAGCCCCGTGTTGGGGGTAGTGATTACTTAAAAGATCAAATCTTTAAAAAAGGGGACGCCTTGGGGGGTTCAGTCGTTAAGCTTCTGCCTTCCGCTCAGGTCATGATCCCAGGGTCCTGGGGTGGAGCCTACATCAGGCTCTGCTCCGCGGGGAGCCCGCTGCTCCCTCCCCCACTGCCCCTGCGTCTGTTCCCTCTCTCGCTGTCTCTGTCAAGTAAATAAATAAAATCTTGAAAAAAGAAAAAAACCAAAAAGCCTTAAAAAAACTCTCTCCTGGTCTCATCACCCTGATGCTTACTGTCCCTCACCTTCCAAATCCCGTCAGTGTGAGGTAATCGCCGGGGCTGAACCAGTCCTCAGCCCTCGAGCTCCGTCCTGCCGGCCCCAGGGCAAGGCCACATCCATCAGCAGACTCAGGGAGAGCCTATGCCTGGGCCCCCTCCCGCCTGAATACTCACCTCCAGCGGGATGTCACCCCCCCCAGGTGCCAGCCTCCCCCTGGGTGCTAACCTTCCACCAGGTACCAGCCTCTCAGACACATGCGTGTTTCCATGAATACACTCAAAGACCTCCTGGACTCCGGCTCCTGCCTTCTTCTGCCTCCGTTTATAAACCTTCTCTCTTCTTCCTCAGCGGCCACATGGACATGGCTGGCCCCTGGTCCCATAGACCCTCCCATGGTGCCTCCCCGCCACCCAGAGCAGGCCTGTATGCGGTGCTCGTTGGTGCCTAGCGACTCGCAGTGAGGGTGCGGGCAGATGTGTGTTGGGTGGGCCCCTGAGACTTGGTTCTAGCCGCCATGCCGCAGACTGCCAGCTGTCCCCCCTTCCTTCCCTCCTTATAGACCAATAAGGTCTTCTGTTAGAAGCTTCTAGATGCTAGGTGTTACGTTCGTTAGCCTCCCTTGCAGCTAGGTGTGACCTGCTACTGGCTGCTGAGCAGGTCACCTGTCCTAATGCACACGCCTATGCTGGGGTGGGGGGCAGGTCACCTGTCCCAAGGCACATAGCTTTGCCCGGGCAGGGTGCAGGTTACCTGTCCCAAGGCACATAGCTTTGCTGGGGCGGAGGGCAGGTCACCTGTCCCAAGGCATGCAGCTCTGCTGGGTGGGGCAGCTCACCTGCCCCAAGGCACACACCTGTGCTGGGGGGGGGGCGTGCACAGATGGGCAGGCTGGGGCGGCCAGCCTGGGTCAGTGCGAGCTCCCTGGAGTTGGCAAGGAAGCCCCCAGCCTGGGCAGACTCAGCCGGCGGAGACTCTCCCCTTCCTGCCTCTGGAGGCCCAGAGCCAGAAATCAGGGCATCGGTAGGGACGGTCCTGCTGGAGGCTCTCCCAGCGGCCGGGGCAGCCCATCCTTGCATCCCTGGGCCTGCGGGCACCCCCCTCTGCCCTATCTTCCTGTGTGTCTTCATCTTTTGCCCATGTCACTCCCCTTCTTGTAAGGACACGGTCACACTGAATAAGGGGTAAGGGCCTCCCTACGCCATGAGGACTTCATTAGTGATCCCTTAGGACCCTGTCGCCAAATACAATCCCATTCTTTGGTACTGGGGGTGGGATGCCCGCATATGAATTTAGGCGGGACACGATTCAGCCCAAGACAGACCCCAAGACGGCAATTCTGGCGGGGGCGGGTGCAGCGTGGTAAGGCAGGAGGCTGGGCTGGTGACCTTCGCAGCCTTACAGCCGGGGAGAGTCAACTCTGTCTGCCTGGGGCCCCACAGACTGTCCCCCTGTTGCCGCGGGGGCATCTCTGTCCGAGCTAACCAGACCCCCGGGGGGCCCCAGAGGACTGGGCCGCGGGATCAAGACAGACACAACTTGAGGGCGGCTGCCGAGAGGGGCCACGCATGGTGGGTCTGGGGGGAGGCTGCCTGGTGGGGTCTTTGGATGCCTGCGGGCAGGAGGGTGGGCCGAGCTGAGAAGGAGGCAGCCCCCGCCCTGGCCGGTCCTAGTGGCGGCCACGTGACCAGAAAAAGCAACTTTGTCCTAACTTTCGCCAGGGCGACCCAAGCTGGGTGGGCTAGCTCAGCGAGTGGACGCCCTGCGGGTGGGCTGCCTGGTCAGGCAGGTCCTTGGTTAGTCGCTCGGGGACCCTCTCCAGGCAGCCAGGCAGCCAGGCAGCCCCTACGGCCCTGTTCTTCCTCCTACCAGGAGCAGCCTGGAGACCCCGGAGGACTCGGCTGAAGACACAGTCGCGCAGCTCAAGCTGGCCTTGACACACAGGCTGGACCCCAGAGGGCTGTCCCTTAGACGCTCCCTACAGCTCCACGCCCAGCCACTCATTCGGCCTTGTGGATGGAAGGCTGTCTTGCCCCCGGCTGCGGCGTGGCGGCCCCAGGCAGCTCCAGCCTTACAAATGCCCCTTCTCTCCAGGGAACGTCGGCAGTGAGCTGATGGAGGCCCCCGAAAGACGGGTCCACGTCCCGATCCCCCAAGTCTGTGAGTGTGCCCTTGTCGGGAGAAGGTCCCCACAGTGGCGCTTCAGTTAGAGATCTCCAGACGAGATCATAGATTACATACGTGGACCCTAACCCGATGACTGGTGTCCTTCCAAGAGAAGAGCCAAGGCCACGTGACCAGAGAGACAGAAGTTGGGGGGACGTGACCACCAGCCCAGGGACACTGGGAGCCACCAGGAGCTGCAGGAGGCAGTCCGGACCCTTCCCTGGAGCGTCCCGGGCTCGACCCGGGCTGCCGGCCTCCAGCACCTGGGAGAGTTATTTTCTGCTGTGCAAGCTGTCCAGCACGGGGTCACCTGTTCGGCGGCTCCAAGAAATGGGTATGGATAGCTCCTGTCCTCATGGCCCCAGCGGAGGAGACAGACCTCCTGGCCTAGCTCGGATGCCTGTTCTACGTCCGTCCCTGTGCCCAGAAACCCAGCTGGAGCGTGGCCAGGCTCCAGAAGCGGGAGAGCAGAGACCTCCGTGTTCTGGTCGCCGCTGTGCACTCGCGGCGCGGCTGAGATTCGTGGAGGAGGAGCCGCTCCATGTTTGCACACGGAAGGTGGGTGCAGGCCCCGGGGAGGCTCGTGCACGCTGTCCCGATCTGTCACTGCCACTCAGTCCCCAGGGCCCACCAGGCAGCCCTCGGGTCTCCGGAGTCCGCGGCCAGGAGTGAGGAGCATAAGCGCATCCCAGGAGCCCTTGGTCCTCGGCTCTGAGGGTCCCGTTTGCTTCCCGTGGCTCCTGCCATGAGAGGTTATCACAAACCGGGTGCTTCAAGTCAGCACAAAGGGACTCTCCCCCGGTGCTTCAAGCCAGAGTCCGACGTCGGGGCGTCACAAGGCCGCTCTCCCTCCGGAGGCTTCCGGGGTCCCAGGCATCCCCCCAGCTCTGCCTCTGTGCCCACATGGCCCCTCCGTGTCTGTGGGTCTGTGTGCAAACTGCCTCTTCTCTAAAGGACACCGTCGTCCGGCCGGGGCTCCCGCCGTGTGCCCCCGGCCCCTGCAGGAACTCTTTGTCCAAAGCACGTCACCTCCGCAGGTCCCATGTAGACAGGCGTGTGCTGGTGGTGTGGGGGCTCCAGTCCCTTCGCTGTGCAGGAGACAGCAGGCGTAGGCTCCGCGTTGTCCCGTGGGCTCCGGTGTCCTCGTGGCCTTTGGAGGCTCTTGCCCTCTCCCTCTCCCCGCCTGTCTGTCCCCGAGTGCCTGCCCCGTCCCGGCTCAGGGGCCCATGCCCTACACCCCCTTTGTCTGGGTAGTTCTGTCTTCCGACTGGATCTTCCTCCGTCCCACGGCTACGAGGTACTCGGTCCCACGAGGGAATGACGTGGAGAGGTCACGGTTGCCGAACCTGTGGCTTTCCGATGACCCAGAAGCACCCATTTCTCTGACTGGGACCCACAGACGGCCCAGCAACCCTGGCCTGAGCTTCGTCCTGCCCCAGCCCGTGTGCGGCCCGCTGCTCGCAGTGCCCTGGCCAGGCCCTGGCCTGGAATCTGGGGGTGCTCGGACCAGCACGACACGCCAGCGTGTGCCGGCGAGACCTCGCAGGGGAGCGCCAGGAAGCCCCGCGGTTTCTGCGTCTGAGAGGCCCGGTCGGCCAGGGGCCTGAGGTCACTGTGAGGAAAGCCCACGCTGACCAGCCTTGGAGAGAGGCCCCAGAGTGAGCCCCAGGCCTCCCTCCACGACCCCAGGCACGCGCCCCCTCCAGAAGTTCCCCTCGGACTCTGCCAGGGAGCTCTGGGCAAGCTGGCACTAAGCAAACATGCAGCTGGTTTGTGTGTGGGGGGCTCTGCGCGGGCCCCTGCGAGCTGGGAACCGGGGTTCCCTGGGCCGCTCCTCCCACACGTACGCAGGCTGCCACAGTCAGACCCGCCCCAATCCAAGCCCGTCTCGCCCCCCCCCCCCCCCCGCCCACAGCAGCCCGGTGCAGGCCACCGCTTCCCTGATGCCCGACCTCCACCCACAGGGACGGCCGCAATCTGGAGTCCCTGGGAGAGCCAGCACACTTGGGTGGGCCAGACCAAGGAAGGACAGAGAACCAACACACTCTGTCGTGTCCTGCAGGCGGGAGCAGCCCCATGGCCTCTCGCCTGGTACCAGACCCGCACGGGGGCGGTGGGAAGAGAGAGGGCAGAGGGGGCGATGGCCCGGCCTCCGCTGGGGCTGACCCTTCCACGGGGACGGGCCCCAGGCCACACGGGGGTCTATGAGCCAGGTTGCCGACCCAGGAGGGACCCCTAAGCCCCAGGGCTGAGCAGCACAGAGCGCCTGGCTGGGGTCCTCCCGCTCTGCTTGGTGAGAAAGGCGTGCTTGACCAGAAGGGGTTCGGAGCCCTTGGCCACAGTCATTACAGACATGCTTGTTGAATGAACAAATGGTGCACGGATGGACGGACGGATGGGCTGACGGGCTGACGTGCAAGGGGAGGGCAGGGATGTGTCCCCGAACTCGCAGGGAACAGATGATGCTTTCCTGGGTCAGCATCCAAGAGGGAAGAAGAGCCTTCCCGCTGCGGCCACAGCGCTGACTCCTGGCCTCCTGGAGAGTCATCTGGAAGTTAATCCCTCAGAAAACAAATATTTTAGACATCTCGACACAAGCCCACCAAAGCTTCCCAGCCACGTCCTGGGGGACTCAGACCTCAGCCAGGAAAGTGTCAGAGCCGCCAGCCACCTGCCTGGGCCCCCCACTCCTGGGCCCTTGTCCATCTCCCTTGGCAGCTCCCTGCATGGACAGGACATTCCTGAAAGCTGGGACTGCGTGTCGGGGGTTTGGAGCCGGAAAGGCCAGGGGAGGCCCCGGCATCTCGTGGCTGGGAGTCACTCCGTCCCTCTGTTCCTCCCGTCTCCCCTTAAGCTGACCCAGGAGTCGGGGCCCTTCCTGGAATGTATGCCAGGGCCTGAGTTGCAGGCTGCCCTTGGCACCCACAGGCCCTCTCGGAGCTGCCCCTGTGGTGGGGGCTGCCTCTTTCCTCCCCTCCACACTTGACCTAGTGACCGGCACTTGAGTCCTCTCCCACTCGGACTACAAGCTCCCTGAGGACAGACTCAGGGATGGAAGGTTCCCCGGGGGCAGAACTGGTCCCCTCTGGAGCTCGAAGGCCATGGGAATGTCCACTGCATTCCATGTGCATTCCCAAGTTCCCACCCAAAGGCCAGGAAGCACAGGACAAGGGCTGGTGGGGAAGCAGAGGGATGGGGGCTGCTGGGGAAGATGGGGGGGGGCACTGATTGGGCCAGGGATGACCCGTCCCAGGGACCTGTCCTCCAGCTCCCATGTGGTGTAGATCCGGCCCCAGGACAGAGTGCGCCCAGGAGACGTGAGCAAAAAAGATTGTGCCACTTCTGGGTCTGACTCCTAAGTTTCCAGAAGGACCTCCCTCCCTTCCCTGGGCATTTCCAGCATTCTCAGGAGCGCAGAGCCACAAGATGGCAGGAGTCTGGGCCTCGCAGGCTCCTGGAGAAGAGCCCCCCTGCCACTTCCCCACACAGCCACCCTCTCCGAGTAGCGACAGAGTTAGAGATGTGGCTGCACGGGCGTCGGGGCGGAGAGGACATTGGGGCCAGGGTTGGGGCACTCCAGAAGGTGGCCGTGGGAGGGTGCGGTCTGGAGGTCACTTGTCCCTGCATCTCTGTGAGTCTGGGGCAGAGGGAGCCCACCTGAGACAGTGCCAGGGCTCAGACCCCTGTCCCACACCCCCGAGTCGTGCAACCAGGAGGAGGGGACGAGGAGGAAGGTGCGTCGATGAGGGTCTTGAGGAGGAGGGGCTGGTGGCCTGTGGGCTCCACAGTCTCTGTCTCTAGGAACACCCAGGGTCTGTCCTTTACCTCACCCCTCACACTGCATATTTCCAGAAAGAACTAATGTCCCATTCCAAGGCGTTCCATGGAGGCGGACTTTTCCATCTGGGCTTTGTTGATGAGCTATTTTGGAGAGAACTTCTGCCTTAACTCACTTCCCTTGTCCGAGCTCACATGGGGACCATTAGGGGAAGCAGAGACATGGCCACGCACCAGGGCTGCTGGGGGGCGGGCGGCGGGGGCACATGCTCCGTCCTGCCCTGGCCCTGGGTAGGCCTGCCTGTGTGACCGCAAGTCAGGGGTCTGGCTCCCCAAGGCCGGGGCTGGGGGTCGGGAGGGGGGCCCCTCTGTGCACGGGCAGCCGCCTACCCCCACCCCCGCCCCGGCTCTTGAACGTCAGGCTCCGGCTGCGCCGCTTCCCACACTGCGCTTCCAGCCGCGCTCCTCCGTGCATCCATCACCCTGTCATCCCGCCCACACCCCAGGGCCCTCCACTCCCGTCCCGGGGCCTCACTCGGGGGGTGATGGCCTCCACCGGAGCCCACATCCACGGCCCCCACCATGGCCTGCACACCTGGGCTCGGGCATCCGGGCACGCAGGCTCTGGAAGGCTGCCGTGCCCCAGGCCCCGCGGCAGAGATGGCTCCCCGTCCTCTCCTCGGGGCACTTCCAAGCTCCGCACTTCCTGGACTTCAGCGCACATGTCCCTACCTCCCTGCCCCGTCCCTGTGGCAGCCTCTCGGCCTTTTACGGTGACTCTCCTTGAACCAGTGATTGTCATGGCTGAACTGCGTCCCCCAGATTCCCATGCTGGAGCCCTGACCCCCAGCACCCCAGGATGGGGCTGCATCTGGAGCTGGGGCCTCCACAGAGGTGTTGGAGGGGACACGGGGTCCCCGGGGTGGCCCTGATGCCGTGGGACCGGAGTCCTTACAGGAAGAGGGGATCAGGACACAGACCTGCACGGAGGGACGACCCATGAGGACCCAGGGGGAGTGCGGCCCCCGCCTTGCCCCCGCCTTGCCCACGCCTGGATCCGGGACGTTGGCCTCCGGGATTGAGAGAGAATAAGAGTCTATGGTTGGAGGTTTTTCCACCCCCGGGCCCAGCCTCCTCATCCTCCAAGGGCAGCTCCCCAGAGGACCATCCTGCTCTCGGGCTTCAGGGTCACGCACCCTGCAAGGCTGCCGCTCTGAAGGAATCCCGGGAGGTCCCACCAGGAGAGTACCAAAGGGCGCGAGCCGGACACAGGAGCCTGGGGTCTCCTGGCAGAAGAGCAGTTAGGCTCAGCCCTGGAGGCCCCCCAGCCCATGCTGGCGCCCCTCCCTGCCTGCCCCCTTCTCTCTCCTCCTCCAGGAGGGGCCAGCCCTGCACGGGTGAGGTCGGGACTGGGCCGAGCATGTGGACAAGCAGGGCGCTCTCCAAAGCTGTCTGGGCCTCTCACAGCATCTGGCCTGGCCCTGCCTCCTGCGTCAGGCGGGGAGAACCGCGGGGTCCCACGCTTGTCCCCAGCTCACTCCACGTCTGTTTCAGGGTGCCACAGAGGGAGCAGCCCTTCTCCAAGAAGACTCAGGAGGCTCAGGAAGTCAGCCCTGGGGGCGGCCCTCTCCTAACACCACGGGTCTCCACGGCGCCCAAACCCCCGCACTGGGGGCCAGTAACGCCCAAAGGGTTGGGGACAGAGGCCAGCCTTCCCAGCGTGGAGCACCTCTGTCCCCAGGATGCCCCCAGAATCTGGGTTGCCCCAGCCCGGCCATCTCAGTCCCACGCACGACCAGGCTGTGCTGGAGGACCCTCAGCTCCAGACTGGGGTCCAGAGACCAGGCTGCCTTCATGCACACCCCCAGGAACAGCTCAGGCCACGGCGGGCACAGCCTACCCCCTCTCCGAATGCTCATTCCAGATCCCTCTTCTCACCATGGAGCTGCTGGGGCAGAGGGAAGGCCTAGGGCGGGGGCGGAGGGGGGCACAGGCATGTGGCTCTGCGTGGCATTTTCGGCCTGTGCCCTGGGGAGCCTGGCCTGCAGCGCTCAGCCGGAGTTTCGGCTGGAACGCGAGGCCCTGGCTGCTATGGGGAGCCAGGTGTCCCCCGCAGACCCTGGAGGGCTCCTCGGAGCACCTGCCAGAAGTCTGGCTCTGGCCTGGTCAGGCTGGTCAGTCCCCAGTTCCAGCCCCGACCAAAGGCCGGTGGGCCGCAGCTTGGTCTCTGCGTGCGTCCTTGCAGGGGCGGCTGAGTGTGCCCACGCGGCCGAGGGCTGCAGGGTGCTGGGGGAGGGCTCTGGCATGGACCCCCATCCTCGTGGGGCATCTGGGTGGAGGGCTGGCTCCGAGGGGGCTGGAGATGAGCACAGGACGAGGGTCTGTGGGGAGCAAATTCCTCCCGCAGGGCCCCTGCCCACTCCTCAGGCCGTGGTCCTTGCACCAAGAAGGGGGGTTCCTCAGGCCCTGGGTGTCTGGACCAAACTGGAAACTCCCAGTGGCTGCGAGCCGAGGGGTCACCCCTCTGCTCCCCTTGGCCTGGTGCTGGCTGCCCTGCTCTGGCTAGAAGCCCCACGCCTCTCCCTGTCCTCTGGCCCCCCGGCGCAGGTCTCCCTACGCTCTGCGGCGGGGCGGTCCTTCCCGCAGGACCGCGGGGACCAGGCCATCCACCCTGAGCCCTGGCTCTCGGTGTGGATTTCCTGCCGCTGACACGGCTGCTCTGGGCCACTTCCCATTCACCCCTCGCCCGTCCTCCCCTCCCCGGTCCCGCTGCCTGGCTGGGCCCCAGGCCCAGGGGTGGGCATGCAGGCTCCGGCTGGGCTGTGGCCTTGCCGGGGGTGGGGGACGTGGGGGGGCTCCAAGCCAGGAGAGGGAAACCGATCGAAACGGGGACTTCTCTCCCCTCCCCCCTCCTCTCCGTCCCCACCCCCGCCGCCCGCCCTCTTGGTGCCCCCTCCCCCCATCACAAAACAAGGAATTCATTTTTCACGTGGTAGAACTTGGGGTTGCAAGGGGGGTGGGGCCGGGCGGGGGACACGCGTGTCTCCTGTCACTGTCGCAGACAAGGGGGCCCGCTTCAGAAGCGCCCGGCCGAGACCCTCCACCCACGCAGAAGACGGGGAGGCGGCGGCTTTGATTTCCTCCTTCAGTTCCCTTTTCCCTTTCTGGGGCTGAGGTTCAACAGAGGGCAAGGGGGCCCATGACCTTTACTCTTGACATCTTTGAACTCAGGGGAGGCTTTGATGTCCTTACTGCTGGCCCCTCCCCCACCTCACAGGCCCCCAGAGCAGTGCTCTGCAGAGACAGCCCTCCCTGGGGGTCCTCTGGGGACCCCCGGAGGCTGCCAGAAATCAGCCTCCAAATAAAGTGAAGCCCGCGGCCATCACCCTCAGCCAGGCGGACGCCCGACAGCCACCCCTCCTCCCTCCCTGTGCCCCAGGAACCCCGTGGGCACCCCACCTCTCCCGTCTTCCTCTGGCCTCGGGCCCCTCAGGACTGTATCCAGGGACCCGCCCTGGTGGCCTCTGCTCTCCAGCCCGACAGAAAGCGTGGCAAGCGCCCTGCACTGCCCCCCATGGCGGGAAGTCACTGGGCCCTCGCAGGAGAGGCCGCGGGGAGAGACACGGAGAGCTGAGACCCCGACAGGATCACTGGGCCGAGGCAGGGTGGAGGGCAGCCGCCTGGCCTTCTTGTCCGCAGCTCCGGGGAGCAGAGCCGGCCGCTGGGCAGGACTGCGGCGGCGGGCCTGGAGTTCCCCGTGAGACACCCTCTGGGTCACCCTGGGCCAGGTGTGGGGGACATTGGGACCCCCAGTCTCCTCTGCCCTTGGGTCCAAAGCCCCACCCAGGTCCCCCTTCCTCCCAGAAGGCCTGGGGAAAAAGGAGCAGCCGTTGGCATGGCACAAGTCTCCCAGAGCCTCGGGAGCCCGTCACCCCACTCCCACCGCCCGTCCCTCCGCGTCTGTCCAGGTCTGGGCGTGCGATCTCTGTACCCCACTGAGCAGCCCTTACTCTGCCCACCCATGGCCAACTGGCCTTCTTTGCCTCCAGAACCAGGTGGTGGGCCAAGCGGTCTCATGGGGTCTAGCAGAGTGTGCTGGGGGGTGACCCTCCAGTCCCTCCCCGGGGACGCCCGAGCATGGCCTGAATCCTCAAGATCTGAGCGTGGCCAGGCGCCCCTTGCCGTGGCTCCAGGTCATGGGGGGAGTGATGGGGGTGGGGGGCTGAGAACTTGCGGCAGAGAGGGAGGGGGAGAAGTCATGCCCCTCGGGCAGGGGCGGCTGCTGAGGGGAGGGGCTCCATGGAAAGAGGGCTGGCGGGAGAGCCGAAGCGCGTCCCGTGCTCACGTCCCCCGCACAGGGGCTGGAGCAGGGGCTCCCACCGCAGGGCTCCTCCGCCCAGCACCAAACGGGGAGAGGGTCCCACTCAGCCCTCCCGGCACTGCGAAGCTCCAGGGCCGGGGCCTGCCTCCAGCCTGCCCCTCTGGGCCGAGCTCTGGCCTCCGCTCACACAGGGCTGGCAGGTTCGCTGGTCCCGTGGCCCTGGGGAAGCTCGGGGACGCACAGAATGCGTGGCGATCGGGAGTGGGACCTCTCCCTGGACCCTGGCGGACTGGGGGCGGGTTATTCTGGGGAAACTGTCCCACCCTCCCCTCATGCCCCCTTGACCCGTCATTACCTGCTCCTCTGCGGCCTTGGGCCCCCCCATCCCTGGGGGTCTTCCCAGCTGCCCCCCTTCCCTGGTATGGGCGCTGCCTGGTGTGGGGGCTGGGTTGAAGGCCCCCAGGAGGCCCTGGATGGCCTCGGGGCCAGGTGGGTGGGCAGAGGCTGGGGGTGGGGGCTCAGGGGCCCCAGCGTGGCCCCAAACCTCCCCCTGCCTGCAAAGGGCAGCCTCTGCCAGGTTTCTGAGGGGCATTGTTGTGAATATTATTACAGCCGCTGCGAAAACACTGTGCTAAGCCCCTCCAGTGATTTATTTAGCGTGTGGCCTTATTGATTAGGCCAACTTTCCACGGCAGCGCGGCAGACAGCGCCTTGGCTCTGGGAGTCTCTGGTCTGGGGGGCCGCCCGCCGGGCGCCGCTGGGCAGACGCGGAAGCCGTGGCCCCTCCTGCCTCGCCACAGGCCCCCCCACCGCGAGGGGGAGGCCAACCCCTGCCCCAGAGAGGCCCCAGGCTGAGGGCAGAAGCAGCCTCTGTCCCAGGGAGAGCATAGTCTGATGGAGACAGCACACCGCCCCCTCGCCTGCCGTGAAAAGGTCGGGGTCTGTGGGAGGAGGCTGCCCCTGCTCCAAGGGGGCCTGAGCTAAGGCCAGAGCAGGCCACTGAGACTCTAGGGGCAGCAGGCACGCACAGGGAAGGTGGCCAGGTACCCGTCGCCCGTGGTCGGGGCCACGCGGGAGACCCACGGTGCGGGGGCTGGGCCAGGGAGGCATGTTCCACGGTACCCAGGCGTGAAGATGCTGAGGGCTGGCCTTGGAGGCGTCTGTGCCCACCACCTGGGTGGGTGGGGGGTGGCCCCGACCCAGAGCCTGTCTAGCCCCTCTGCATGGCCTCCTTCACCCTTGGGGCCTGCGGCCAGACACCTCCTCTTCTCATCCACCGGAATCTCCCCAGAGCCCTTCGGCGACCCCTTTCCTCCTGGAAGGAGCTCCGGGTAGAGCTGGCCTGGAGCCCACGTGGGCCACGGACCTCCAAGAGTCCCTACCAGGCACCACCGGCCACCTCGGGGACATCAGGGCCTCAGCCAGCTCCAACACCCCTGCCTCCAGGACAGGTCGCCTAGGGGCTCCCCCCAACCCCTCACAGCCTACCAGGCCATACAGGCCGCTGCCCGAGACCCAGGCGCCCCTTCGGGCAGGCGTGAGCGGCTGGGGGCCGTCCTGACAGTCAGGCCAGGGTGGATGGAATGCCAGGCAGTTTGTCCTACCTTCCTAGGGCCCCTCGAGGCTGGCCCCGGGGCTCAGCAAGGGGCAGGTGGTGTTCTTTCCAGAGGACAGGGAAGGAACACAAGAAGCCCCAGGGGCTGCCGGGGCCAGACTCCAGTTCTGGTTTCCAAGGCAACGCTACAGGGCTTGGGGGCTCCCAAGGCAACCGCTACAGGGCTTGGGGGCTCCCGACAGGGCTGGGCAGAGCAGCTTAGGACGCAGGTTCCTCTCCCTGTTTCGATTTGGGGTACAGCCTTAGGAGAAGGAAGACAGGACACGTTCTGCCTCTCTTTCAGACCACTGCCTGAGGGCAGGGTGCCATCCACAGCAGGTGTGTGTGCAAGGAGTGACCTGGGCTCCACAGCCGCATGTGCTGGGAAGGAGGATCAAAATGGGGGACTCCTTGGGGACAACCCCCAGACTGAGGGTCTCAGCCTCTGCCGCCGAAAGTGAGAGCTCGTCGGGATCTTGCCTGTTCCTTGTCACCCTCCAGCAGGTTCCAGTCCCGAAGCTGGGCTATCCTCTGCCCCTCGCCCAGGAACGAGGTCCCGGGGGAATGCACGGGACCCAGAGGCCTGGGACCTGCGCCCCCGCGGGCCTGGGGAGGAGGCAGCTGTGTCTCCGGTTCCCACAGGGCTGCGGCCTCCTCCCCTACCCTTTTTATGACTAATAAAAGGGATTGTAAACCCTGTTTGTGCACAAAGTGCACCCTATAAATGGCTCCTGGTAATAACGCCATTTACAGCGCATCCCTCTGCCCTCTGCAGGGGGCAGCCCCGGGGCCGGGGGGTGGGCACCCGGACACCCAAGGACAGAGGATCAGCCACAGCCCACCTTCCGCGGGCATGAGTCTCCAGCACCGGCGAGGACGGTGCACCCTACGTAGAGCCCCAGGCCAGCGCCCCAGCTGGAGCGGGGGGAGGGGAGAGCAGGGCCTCCCTCTGGCCTCCCCCCGCTGCTGGGGTCCGCTCGCTGCTGGGGTCCGCTCGCTGGGGCTGCTCCCCGACTCCCCTCCACGCAGCATGTGGTTCCCTAGAGCTTCGAGCCTCAGTTTCCTCGTCTGACCACGGGGCGTGGGGCCTTGGGGAAGGATGTCAGGCTCACAGGTTCCAAAGGGAAGCCCTTGCTCCGGGCTCCGTCCCGTCCCTGTCCTCCACTTGGCTTCCTGCGCGCGGGGCTGTGGCCCCAAGCAGCGCCCCCACCCCAAGGCGGACATGCTGGGGCAGGGGTGGGGGAAGGCGTGGGTGGGGAGGCAGGAGATGGGGGGCTGGGTCGTGAGCCATGCCGTCTCCTCCGCAAAGCCCCACAGGAAAGCTCTGGGGATTAAGCCTTGTTTTCCCTGCTCTGACCTGCTCTATCTCGCAGAAGGTGGCCCTGGGTAGACACCGATCACCTTTTAAGGTGAATTTCCTATTAAGATTCTTCTGTTGAGAGAAGGCCCGATGGAATGTGCCGTTACCTAATCCATGCAGGGGGGCCAGCAGGCGCCTGCCAGAGAGTGGCGGGTCCCAGGGACGCCCCGGGGGCTGCGAGCCCTGAGCCCCCTTCCCGCGGTGTTCCGGCCCCTCCCGTGTCAGCGGAAGGGCCCGACGGCCTCTCAGCGGTCAGGTCTCCCGGCCTTGTTTCCCTGGGAGCGTGATCTTCCCAGATCTCCCGGGCACAACCGCCGGTTCCCGGTGTTCAGGGACGCGGGCTCCCCCAGCCCCGCGTGGTGCTGAGCCATTTCCGGTGTGTTTCCGGTGTGTCCGTGGCCTTAGCGTGGCTGGGGGCCGGCAGGAGCCCCCTGCCCACCGGAGGGGGGGCCGGTGCGCAGGTTTGCAGTTTGCCCGCTGCCGCGGAGTAAATGGCACTCCTGGCGCTCGTTTGCAAGCCACCTGCAGACCACCCTGGGGGGACCCGGCCTCTGGAGCCCCCGGCCACACTTGAAAGTGGAGACCGTCGTCCGTGGGGCCTCTCGGAGCCTCCGTGTGTCCTCTGGCTCTCACCCACCTCTGCTCCCCTCGCGGGGCCCAGAGCCCCTTTGGTCTGTCCTCTGCCTCCCCCGCCCAGCTCGCTGGGCAGGCCTGCTCCCAGGGCCCCTGTGCCCCAGCCCCGCACCCCTCGGAGATGGAGAGGAATCAGCCTGAGCAGAGTAGGAAATCACCCCCCGGGGGCCAACATTCCCAACAAGCTCTGCTGAGCAAAGCTTCCCTGGGGCAGCCCCGCAGGGCGGGCACCAGGATCCAGACCCGCCTTTGCCCCATGTGGCCGGCTGCACGGTGGGCACACCTCACGCCTCAGGGTCTGGGGCCGTGGCCTTCCTGCTCAGCACCCCGCACTGCCCAGCCTTTGACGGGGACCTTGGGGAGCCTCGGGGGGGGGTGCTTCCCACTCCCGATGGCCCCTTCCTCTTTCTGCCGCTGCCCCCATGCTGGTTGTCATCGCTTTATGCCTGGGCCGCCGTAGCAGCTCGGCCTCGGGTCCCCCTGGCTCTGGGCCCCGCCCACACTGGGCCCCCTGAGATGGGCCTCAGGACAGTCCCCGGGGCCCTGCGCCTGCTCAGGCTGCCTCGGGCCCACACTGTGTCCCCGGGATGTTCCTGGAACCCTGCCCTCCCCACGCGTTCCGTCTCTCCCTCGTCCTCCGCCCACCCCGTGGGACGCCAGTGTCCCTGGTCTGTGTCCAGACAGCATCTCGAGGTGGGAGGAGGCGCCCCTAGCCTCCACCGCACGTGACAGCAGGGCAGGCCCGCTCAGGGGTCCTGGCCCTCTGGCCTCCAAGAATGTCCGTCCTGGGGCGGGCTGGCGGGTTGAGGGGCCCACCTCTCCGAGGCCTCCCGAGCAGGCTGCTGTCCCCTGCCCCTGCGTGCAGCTCTGACAAGTCCCTTCTTGGGGACCAGGCTGTGGGTCTCTGCCATCTCCCCAGCTGGGTCTGCCCTGCATCCTGGGAGGACTGCCGTCCCGGCTCCGCACTCTGTCTGAGGCTCCCCACCCCCTCAGGGGTACGCAGAGCAGGGCAAGAAGGGGTTCAGGGAGGTTGCAAAGCCTCGAAGATTTATTCCTTCCTGACTCTGTGCTTGCAAGGGCTGCGTGTCTGGAAAGAAGAGCCCGCCCCTGTGCACATGCATGTCTGTGTGCAAATGTGTGTCTGTGGACACGAGTGTGTGTGTCCGCATGTGTGCACGGCACGCGCATCTGAGCGTCCGTGCGTCGTGTGCTTTCTGAAGGGAGCAGGGGATGGGCCGGAGGGTCATTCCCCGGGAGGTGGGACCCAGGGTCTCGGTGCACAAGGCAGGACCAGAGCCACCCCTCCAGCAGGCACGATCCTGTCCCCAAGTGCCTTCCTTCTGAGCCACAGCAAAGGCACAGGACCCCGGACCCTCAGCTCCTGGGTGCAGGAACTGGCCTTGGTTTCCCCAAGGTTTCCCTTGGTTGCCCTCCTCCTCCTCCTCCTCCTCCTCCTGCTTCTGCTTCTGCTTCTGCTTCTGCTCCTTCCCCGAGAGGGAGGGAGGCTGCCACGCTGGGACAGTGGAGGCTGGTGGGCGGCTGGAGAGTTCAGAGAGCTGAGGGACCAGGGAAAGGGCAGCCGTGGCCCTCGATGCCGAGGCTTGTGGACCCGAGCCGGCTGCCTGGTTGCCATCCTCTCCTTGGGGTCCTGTGGGGCCCCGGCTCCCGGCTCCAGGCCGCAGCCCCCGCCCTCGTCTTGGACACCTCCTCACACTTGGACCCTGCAGGACCCGCTGCCGCCGGGCCCCCAGCCCGGCCCCCAGCCCAGGGCCAGAGGATGAGAGGCCTGTCTGTTCTGGCCTGGCGGGGGCGGGGGCTCCCGAGCTCTGGCCGCTGAAGGTCCCCGTGTGATTTGCAAACGGGGATCGTGTTTGGTTACACTGAGGAGAGGGAGAGGGGGGTTTTCTCCTGGAACCACCTCGTGGGCCCCAGACCAAGCGCAGGAAAGCAGGGAGGACATCAATCTTCCCCTTTGAAAACAAGCTAGCTTTTTAATTTCTTTTTTCCAGAGGAAAAAAATTCCAGGCTCCTTTTTTCCTTATGTGCCTTCCAGACAGGGACCCCTCCCGGGCCCGGGGAACCCAGGCTGGGCGGCTGGCACCACCACGTGCACAGGCCTCCCGCCCCTGCCCCGAGCTGCACCCCTGCTCCCTACAAGGTCGTGCGTTGAGGCTGCTCCCCCAAACCCACTCCTAAAGCCCAGGGTGTCCAGGAGGCCGCGAGCAGGAGCCTGCAGCTGGGGCAGGGGGACAGGGGGCCCCGGGCACCCCCAGTGGCATCTTGGCCCCCACTCGCCAGGCCATCCGTGCCTTCCGCTGCCTTGGTCGCCGGAGCCTCCCACGGGGCGGGAAGGGTGGGAAAGGTCCCGGTCACTGTGCCTGCCGGACACGGGCATGCACAGGATCGGGCTGTGTGCAGGCTGCTGGGGCCTTCCTCAGCCCCAAGGGGCTCCCCGGTTCCTCTCTTCAGCCGGCAAGCATGGCTCTGGGGGCAACCTGAGCAGGTCTCAGGGTCCTGGGGCTCGAAGCCCCTGTGTGCTCTGCTCATGTTCACTGGGGGTGATGGCGGGTCTGCCCACCTGGACCCTGCAGACCCTGAGCGGGGGGAGGCTAGTTGCTCCCGGGGCTCAGGGGCCGCCCGGGACGGAGGCTCAGGAGGACAGTGGCAGAGGGCCACGTGGGCAGAAAGCCTCAGCCTCCCCCCGGACAGCTGGTCCAGACGGTCCCGAGTGTGCCGGCCCACCCTCTCCCCAGTCTGTGGGAGTGCGCCGGCGTTGGGGGTCTTCCCCGGTCCCACCCCTAGCTGCTCTTGAGGGGTAAAGGGCGCCCCTGCACCTACTTGCTGCCCAGATTCGGGAAGAACCAGGATGGACCGTAACATCCCGGAGTGGGCACGACACAGCCTTCTGCCTGACCCTCCAACTCCTGCCACCCAGTGGGCGCGGGGTGCTCTGTGAGAGACCCCAGGGAAACCTCTAACACCCCCCTTCCCTCCCACTCCGGTGCCCTGAGCCCCGGCCTCTTAGGAACTGCCGTCCTGTCCCCACGGGGCTGCTGGCTGGAGGGACTCTTGCCCTCCCCCGGGTGGCTGTCCCCCCCGCCGCCCCCCAGCAGCCCGGCGGGGGGTCCGGCAGCACCGCCACACCCTGGCCCAGGTGACACTGTGTCTGCGCCAGCGTGGGGGGCCGTGGTCCTGGCCCTGCAGAAGACCCCCCACCATGTGCCTGCCCCAAGGGATGGCCCAAGTGTGCCCGTGAGAAAGAAAGGGGCGAAGCTGGGTGCTGGCTGGAAGGGCCACGAACTCCCGGGAACATGAGTGGGTGGTGTGGCACTGGGTCCCTGTGGGCAGGGGGCTGGGAGCAGAGGCCAGAGAGAGCAGGAGGGGTGGCTGTTCCCAGCATCTGCTCCCCAGAGGCCCGGGTGACAGAGAAACCGAGGCCCAGAAAGGCCACAGAGCTAGTGGGGCCAGAACACCCCCGGGGGAACAACTGTCCCTCTGTGTTCCCCACCGAGGAAGAAGCAGACGTATTTTCACTGTCTTGACAGGGGTCTCTGGGCAAACGAGCAGGTGCTGCAGTGGGTTCCCCCGGGGCTCCCGGGTGCCGGCGTGGGGCGGGCGAGGCCGAGCAGGGCCGTGCCCAGTGTTCGAGGAAGCAGTTCTCGGAATTGGCCAAGTTGCACAGAGCAGACTTCCCAGCCGCCCGCTGCCGGGGACCAAGGAAAGCAAACACGGGAAGCGGGACGGAATGGAAAGTGAGAAACTTCAGCACCGAGAGCTTGTGGGGCCAAGGCCTCCGGGAGAGAGACATCACGCGCCACACATGGCCCAGGGCCGCCGCCCCACCCAGGCCGCTCGCCGAGCTGCTCCCTGCAGCCCCTCCACTGTCCGCACCCCCAGAGGAAGCGGACACCCCGCTCCCACCCGCCCACGGCTGCCTGCAGACCCCAGCCCAGGGGAGGGCGGACGGCCAGAGGGCAGGAGCGTGGTGTGGAGTGCTGAGCCTCATGGCGGGGCCGGCCAGCCCCCAGCTGCACAGGTGTCCCCGAGGGCCACTTCACGGCAAGGCTATTTCCGGCCTCCGGCTCACTTCTCCTCCTGAAGAGGCAGGGAATGCGGGCACCATGGACAGTTGAGACCGTCAGGCGCCCCGAGGCCCCAGAAAGGGGAGCTGCTGAGGCGACCAGGAAAACAAGAGGCAGCGGCCTTCTAGGGTTTCCCCAGGGGCCCCCTGCCAGGGCTGGCGTGCAGGGGAGGGGGTGCGCCACACACGGCAGGGCACCAGGCCCACACCCGCTCTGCCCACCTGGGACCACCCGACCCCCATCTGAGCACCGGGGCCAGAGCCGGGCCCGCGGGGGGTGGTGGGGTTCTGGAGCCCCTTCCCCAGCCCATGATCTGCCCCCGCCGGGGGATGTCCTCACAGAGCCTTCCCGCCAGCTGTCCCCTTCCATCCCCACTGGCGGCCCAGCTGCTGAGGCCCATCCGGCCCCCGGCCCGCCGCCAGGCACCACTGCCCGCTCAGAGGGCCTGTGGGCCTTCTCCGGGCCGGTCTGTGCAGGGACGCTGGAGCCCACCAGAGGCCAATCCGCGTGGCCGTCCTAGCAGGCAAGGGGTCCCTATTTCAGGCCTGGTGTTGGCTTCTCTCTCCTCTTCCCAAAGAGGAAGGGAATGTGGACACTCTGCTGGCTGGCGCCGGCCGTGTACTCCAAGACCCCAAAAAGGGCAGTGAGGGCCGGCGGGGGGGTCAGCTCGGGGCGCCCGGCCTCCTCCCGGCTCGTGAGCTCACAGGCTTCGGCCCTGGCAGTTTCGAGGTCCCCAGCTCGCCGCCTCCCTCAACCCACGTTCGGGGAAGGTGTGGGCATGCGGCTGCCGGGACCCCTTCTCCTGGCCTCTGGGCTGGGGGTGCTCAGCCAACCCCAGCCCCCCAGCACTGCCCTCGTGGTCCCCAGACCCTGTCACGGGCTAGCTCTAGGGCCAGGCTTGCCACGTCTCAGGGCATCTGCAGACCAGCATGGCAGGGCCCCGTCCCAGGCTATGGCCGCGCTGGGCAGCACCCAAGGGAGGGGCTGGGCTTCCCAGGCTGCCTCCACCCCGAGAGCAGGACCCCCTCCCTGAGAGCTGAGCGATAATAAGTGGGGTCCTCTCCGCCTCGCGCCGCGTGGCTTCCCTCTTTCCCCGTCCTCTGCGCCGGGGAGAGCCAGAGCCAGCCCAAATAGGCCTCAGCCAGCCCCACCCCGCCGTCCCAGGGAGCCGGGCCATCAGGCCATCCGCGTGACCCCCAGGCTGCCATCAAGAGCAGGTGCCCCGGCTGAGAGGGGCAGCAGTGAGCAGCAGAGTGCCTGGAGGGCAGCGGCCAGCGGGGGTGTGGGGGCCATGCGAGCAAGGCCAGGGGCAAGCACAACGAGGAAGGTGCCTTGGCCAACTTCCCTCGACTGTCTTCTGTCCTCCGGGGACACTCCCTGGACAGAGCTTCCTGGGCCTGAAAAGCCCGAGAACGTGCTCACAGGCAGCCGGCCTTCTTCTCAGGAAAGTGCGCGAAGCGGACAAGGGTTCGCGAAGGCAGCCAGACCGCTCCTGCCCCTGGGCACAGGGCGTTGGCGCTGGCGCTTGCCAGGGAGCTGGAGCATGGAGGCTCCCACGGCAGGTGACCTGGGCCCTAGCTTGAGTGAGACCCCCGAAAATAGAGCCGCCGTGGCCCCCCCCATGTCTGGGCTCCGGCCAAGTCCCAGAGCTGCCCCAGCCCCCGCCCCCCACCCCCGGCCTTGCCTGCGCGCCGCCCCCCCGCCTCGGGTGACAGGGACCGTGGTCAGCATGCCGCGGGGCACATGGAGCTGTGGGAGCCGCCAGCACAGCCAAGCTGACTTTCGGCTCAGCCCACAAGGTCCAGCACCTTCTGTCTGACTACAGGCCTTGGAGCTGGGGACGAGAGGCATCCCCGCCAGCCGGGGCCTCTTGGGGGACCACTAGCCCAGGTGGCGGGCTTGGGAGTTTGGATTGAACAGGTTTCAAAAGCCCCTCGAGCCTGCAGCCGCCACCAGGGTCCTCTGATAGGGGACCAGCCGGAGCCCTGCCCACGGGGGATTTGTGGTCTCTGCTGGACACCAGGCCACCTGGACGCGGACATCCCGCCGAGCAGCCTGGGGCCGGCAAACAGGAAGCATGGCTCCCAGGCTGGGGCTCCCGGCTGACGGGCCCACATTTCTCTCAGACAAAGCTGGGACAGCAGGCCAGGGGTCGCTGACTTGTGACCGCCGAGCCCAGAGGTTCCAGTCCCGGCCGTAGCACGAGGACAGGCTGGCCCCACAGACCTGGCAGTGCGCTCTCAATCCTAGCTGTGCCCCCGGGAATGGGGGAGCTTGTGGTGCGCGCTGAGGGCTGCAGGGTGCTAATGGCCTCCACGCTCCTCTCCAGAACAAAGCGGATGTCCCAGTTCACCCTCTTTTTTCTTTTCTTTTCCCTCCAGGGGCCCCGTCAGCCTAGGATGCACCTTCTGCCCTTCCCCTATGCCAGGCCCAGAGGGCACAGATGGCGGCGCATCGAGGGGCTGGTGGGCTGCAGGGAGGTGATGGAAGGTCCCCCGGGACTTCGGTGGGCCCCGGTGTCCAGCCCCCACTAGCTGCCTGTCCTCAGCAAGTGAGACCCAGGCTGAGTAGGGGGCAGGCGGCGGGCCAGGGGCAGGCGGGCCCCAGGGGATGACTTCGGGACAGAGTGGGGCAAAGACAGACCCCCTAGGAACCGCTCCTCCTGGGTCTCTGTTCCAGAGAGGGTCCCTGGGGAGCCTGGCAGACTGGGCCAGCTCTGGCCGCCCTCTGTCTGGGTGTCTACATTCACTCCGCAGGAGCAGAGGTCCAGACCTGGGCCACTCCAGAGAGTGGCAGAAGGCCAGAAAAGGGTGGGAGGGCTGGAAGGGGGTCCCCCCAGTGCCCCGCCTGGAGGCCAAGGTCCCAGCAAGACCACCTGGCTGCCGGAGTGCCCCGCGGCCCCAGAAGCCCAGGAATGTGTGGTGCCCAGACACGTCCCCGCCAGGAAGTGGCTGCCTTGCCAAAGGTGCCCCGGGCCGGAGCGGCTCCCCTGGCCGCAGCTGAAACGGCCCACTGTGTCAGCGACTGTGCCCAAACACAGGGTATGCTGCCTGGCGTCCGCACCGGAAATACCCCAGAGGCAGGGAGGGTTGTGGGGGGGGCCTGGGGACCCGTCTGTGAAATAAGTCATCCGAGCGCCCGGGCTGCTGTGGGCACGGGGCGGGGGGCACCTCGCCATTGGGGCTCCCTTTGGGGCTCCAGGTGCAGCTTGGGGCAGCACAGGGCGAGGTCTGGGGTTGGGACTGGGTAGGGCTCCTCTGGGGCTAAGAGGTGGGGACGGCAGGAAGTGCTGAGCGTGGACAGTGACAGGAGTCCCGGCCGTGGGGCCACTGACCGCAGCACCCCAGCCTCGGGTGATAAATGGCCTCCCCGGGAACCGGGCAGCCCTGCCAGCCTGCCCTCAGCCGTCCCCATTCAGCCTTGTTGGCCCCGAGGCCCACGGGGCCTCACACAGGCCAGCTTTGTACACGGGGACGTGATTTGCAAGGTGCCGATTCCGATGGGACTGTACGTGTGGGGCTGGCCCTGGGGAAACACGGGGTGTCCCGGAGGGTCTGCTAGCCTGGGCTGGGAGGCCCAGTGTCCCACACAGCCTGGGGACCCTGGGGTGCCGTGTCTGAGCTCAGCGCTCCCCGCCCCCAGAACCCCGAGGCGGGCGAGGGTTCTGGAGGCTGCTGTGGGACCCAGCGGGCAGGCTGGCTTTGTCAGGCTGTGGACCCGCCGTGTCACATGCGGCAGCCTGTATCTCTCAACTCGGTCCTTGGGCCTTAGAGGGCAGAAGTGGGGTGGAGAGCAGCATAGAACGTGGTGGCCACCCTACCACCCCGTCCCCTGCCCCAGGGTGCTGCCTGCCCACTTGCAGTGACCTGCACCTGGGAAGCTTTCGGGGGCGGCCCCAGAGCCCACAAGCTCACTGGTGCTCAACCCCAGTCTACCCCGTGGTGCTCAGCGACCTTTGCACCCCCCCAAGCTCTCTGGGGGCTTCTCTCGCTCATATCCCCTCCTCCAGGAAGCCCTGCTGGTCTCTCTGCCCCCCAGCAGAAGCCAACGCCCCGAGAAGAGAGCCCCGGTTGCCACTGCTGAAGTCGGCAGCCCACGGTGGCCCATCCCCAGGAGGACCCACCTCCTGGCCCATGCCCGCTGTCTGGGCCCCAAGTCACATGGGCACCCGGGGACCTGCGGCCGTGGGGAGTGGGCTGCCGTGAAGCTCCCTTTAGTCTGGACTATCAGAGACATCCTCGGGTCCCCCCCCAACAGGGCCCTGGGAGATGGAGAGGAGAGGCTCCGTGCTTCTGGGCGACAGCGGCGTTTGGGTAGGCTGGCCGCCTGCGTCCTTGGCTCCCGGGGACCCGGCGTTCCTGGCAGGGAGGAAGTGGGCTGGGCTGGCCTCGGAGTCTCCTGGACCTCACGGGCCTGCGGCTCTCTCTAATTGCTCTTTCTAAGAAATCCCTCAAAATCTTTTTCAGGGAGAAGAAGCCTCGGAGGAGTGGGCTGGTGGAGGGAGCAGGTGGCTTTGAGGGCGGTGGGGACGCCTCTAGCTCTGAGCCAGACCCAGCAGTGACTTTCCCAGATGCCACACACCGGCTCCGGGCACCGGGGCGGCTCGCGCTGCACCTCACGGAGGCTCCCGACTCCAGCCCTGCCGTAGCTCCGTCCTCCCCACCCCTGCCCAGCGGACCCATCCCTGCTGGGCAACCCCAGGGCTGGAGCGGCGGCCAGGGAAGGCCGGACCTGCTCTCCACACGTGTCTGCTGACGCCTGCGTGCGGGTTTGCGTCCTGCCCCGTGGGACCAGTGGAAACCATGAGTGGGTCTGAGAAACCCATCCTCACCCCATTCCGGCTTGGAGCAGGCAACCGAGAGCGTCAGGACCCTTCCCACCAGGGCCAGGCCCCAAGGAAACCAGGGCAGGAGGGCCTGGGTCACTCTCCGAGAGCTCTAGAAATCTGACAGCACCCCTGCTGCTCCCCCATCCTGGGTCGGCTTCGGTGCCCCTGGCCCAGGACCCCACTGTGCCCAGGACCCCACCGTGCCCGGGCTGGTCTCTTGCTGGCCCCCTGGAGTAGCGCCCCTCGCCCTGTCCTCACTGACCCCGCCCGGCCCATCTCCCTTCAGCCTCTCCCCGCAGGAGCAGTCCGTGCACCTGGCCCCCACCTTCCCCGACACAACTGGTTTCCCCATTGTCTCCTGGGAGGGGTCACCAAAGTCTGTGCCATTGGAGACCAGCCGGCAGGGGGGCCCCACGGAGTTGCCAGAGGGGGAGGGGCTTAGCAAACAACCCCTAGGCAAGCTTGGGGGAGCCCAGGGCCAGACCGCAGAGGACCGCCAGGAAACAGGACCAGGGACAGGACAGCCGGGCAGGGCCTCCAGAAGAGTGGCTGACGCAGGGGACAGAGGAGGGTGGCCAAGCGAGCTCCGCCGCACTGAGAACCAGCCCCCTTGGGGATGGGGTCCTTCGGGGTGGAGGCCGGCATCCCCCTAAGCTGTCCCCAGAGGAAGCTGGGAGGTGGACGGGCAGAAGGGGCTGCTGTGGGGACCGTGCTGGGGACACCGTCTTTCTCGGCACCCGCTCCCCCGCCCTGGCGCGGGGCCACGTGTCCTGCTGTGACAGCAGGGAGTCCCCTTCCTCTGACTTCCGTGTGGCCTCGCCCCCAACTCGGGTGCGTACACCCCAGCCTCTGCTCCAGGCCAGCGGGCTCCACGTCTTGCTCCCCACTCCCTCCCGCAGTGCAGCCCGGGGCCAGGGTGTCCAGGGCCAGCCCCAAGTTTTCTCAGGGACAGGTATTTCCGAGCTGAGCCCTGGAGAGGCCTTCTCAGGGGCCTGGCTTCCCCTTCCTCACTAGTCCTGTTTCCTGTGTTTATCCCGCCGGACTGAGAAGGAAGCGGCCTCGGGCTGCGCGGGAGGGAGGGTCCCGTGGGTCGGGGCCGCAGGCGGCTCAGGAGACGGCCCACTTCCTCGGGGCCTCGGGGCTCTCGGGGAGGGGCTGCTGGGACAGGAGGGACCCGAGGCCACCGACAGGGCGAGAGCGTGCGGCACACGAGGAAGCGGACGGGCAGGACAGCGGGCAGGATCCCCCTCCCTGAAGAGTCAAGCCAGGCCGGGGCGGCCGGAGGAACGGGGTGTGGGGGGGCTCTGCAGGGGAAGGCGGGGGCTGGGCTTGGACGGAGTGCACAGGGCGAGGAGAGTGACTGGCACTGATGGGCGGGTGGTCCGCCGGGTGCTGGGGCTCTGGCTTGGGTGCAGACAGTGTTGCGGGGGGTCCTGGGCCGGCCACCCAGGACCCGAGGCTCCAGGGACTTGCTCAGCCCTTGTGGCTCAGGCCTCGGGACCCATGGAAGCCCCAGCCGCAGGCCCCGGGCGCTCCTGTCGCCTCTGCTCGGGGCAGCTCCGGAAGGGGCTCTGCCTTCCAAATGCCACCTACAAGCCCCACTGTTCCCCATTAGGGCTCCAGGGGGCCCGCGCTCATGGGTTTCCAGGGTGGCCCAGGGCCTGAGGACCCTGCCGGGCTGGGCCGAAACCTAGAGCTTCCCGGGCTCCGGCCCAGGAGCCTTCCCTCCTCACCAGGGTTCAGGCTCAGGGCTAGAGGGTCAGTGCCCGCCCACAGCCCGCGGGGATTCCCCTTCCTCAGGCAGAGCCAAAGGGCCAGGCCCCTGGGGCCCGCTGGGCCCTCCGTCAGATAACCCAGATAACTGCTCATTGTCCAGTTCAAGCCCAAATTAGCTTCGGCCTTGGCGTGGGGAAAAGCGGGTCTGGCAGGGAAGAGGCCCCGGGGCGCTGGGGTTCCGGACTTGGGCCTGGAGGGTCAGATAAGCCTGGGCGGCAGGAGGCCAGACCAACCCCCCGCCTGAGCGAGTGCCCAGATGTGAGGGGGTGCAGCTGGGCGGGGCACCCTG
This sequence comes from Mustela erminea, assembly GCF_009829155.1. Lineage (NCBI taxonomy): Eukaryota > Metazoa > Chordata > Mammalia > Carnivora > Mustelidae > Mustela > Mustela erminea. The sequence continues at coordinate 112,534,364 of NC_045622.1, read as the reverse complement.
CTCCTTCCGGGTCCTGATGTCCAGAGCCGGGTGCAGACCCTGTGTGCCCAGAGCAAGCCCAGGGGATGACCCCACCCCCCCGGGGCTGGTAGGCAAGGGACACTCGGACAGCTCTTAGAGCCACAGACAGCAGTCAGGCGAGCTGCTCTGCAGGTGACTGGGGGGTCTAGGGCCCTGGTAGCCAGAGCCGGGCATGTCCCCTGTGGGCCATGCCTGTCACCTGGGCAGGAGGGGCCCGTCCTGCTGGAGGTCACCGCTCCGCTTGGAGCCTCTGCCATGGGAGAAAGCACATGAGGAGGAACAGTCCTGTCCCGAGGTTGGCCTGCCACAGGGCAGGATGGATCCAGTGCTCAGACCTGAGAGTGCATCCCGAGTGCCTGCGGAGACGGACCCTGACGAGGCCCTGGCAGTGACGGGGCAGAGCCAGATCCCCAGCCCCGGCGCTACTCGGGGGCCCATAGCCTCGGCCTGCTGGGAGCCTGGTCCTGCTGGTACCAAGAGATGGCTTCACCTCCTGCGTCTGGCCTTGGTTGCCCGGGAAATTCAGAGTCCCCGAAGGCCTCTTGGTGCTTCTGGAGCGTGGGGCTCGGGGGATGGCACCTGGCCCACGAAGGGGGCTGCGGCTGACCCACCGGGGCCCGCTGCCAAGACCTAGCAGTAGCAGGGGGTCTGTGCTGGAGGGACCGGCCCAGCTGTCTCCTGCCACAGGGACAGGTGGGCAGAGCCTCAACGGCCCTGCATGCCTGGGGCCTCCCCCCATGTCCATAGTCTGCACAGGCCTCACCCGGGGGCCACCGGCTGGGTGACCGGCGCCGTTCGGCCGGCATGAGCTGAAGGGGACAACAGGAGGCAGGCGGCCGAGGGTGGGTTTTGGGGAGGGAAGGAGGCTCTGGGGCCCGCGTGGCAAAGACTGCCTTCCCAACGCGCCCCCCACCCCATCTGTCCTCAGCTGGGCTGCCCCCTCCACCCCTGGGGAGCCGCAGCCCCCACTCCCTGCCCTCAGACTTTGGGAGAGGAGAGGCAGGAGGGGCAGGGAGCAGGAGGCGGCAGTCCCTGCAGAGACACGGGGGCTGGGTGAGTGGCCTGAACTTCTGCTGAAGGTGACCCCCGCCCCCATAGTGGGGCAGGCAAGGCCTGGCCCTGCCCCCTGTGCAGAGAGCAGAGTGGTCCCCCACACCGGGTGGTACAGCAGCCACTTGTCCAAACCCCGATGTCAGTGGGGCCTGGATCCCCACTCAGGGGCCCATGGGGCGGCTGAGGCCCCAAGCATTGGAGGACAGGCCTCCATGGGCCTGCGCTGGGTGGGGCGGGGGGCAGCCGCTCCCTCGTGGGTGAGGATGTGGGGTCCCTGGGTGGAGAGAGCAGCACGAGTAGGACGGACGTGAGGGTTTGCACCACACAGCCCAGGGATGTCCCGGAGCCAAGGTCGGAGTGTCCCTTCATGTGCGGGGCTGCACGTGGCAAAGCTGGTGCGTCCTGCATGTCTGGGGGCAATAAGCCCTCACAGAACCAGAGCGTCTCCCCAGGCCCGCGTCTCCAGGCCTGGGCTCCCTCTGGCTGCTGTGCAGCGGGCAAGGACTTGCTCTGTGTGGCAGCTCTGAGCAGAGCTGGGCACTGAGGGCAGAGCAGGACTCTGGCCTCTTAGGCCTCCCTTCCTGCGGAAGCCTCTAGAAGACCAGCACTCGTGCCCGAAACCCCTGCAGAAGCTCAGAGTCACTCCCAGGATCGTCTTCTCTCCTCCGGGCCCCTTCCCGCCCCCACCCTGCCCTCACAAACCCCAGCCTGAGCCCTGGACGCCTCAGGGCCAGGCACCGGTTACAGAGAGAGACACATGGCCTCTCTGCAGCCGGCCAGGCCCAGGCCCCGAGGCAGGCAGGCCAGGGACAGGGACCCCCGGCCGGTCTGTAGGCTCAGTCCGGCTCTCCACACACCCCTTCCTCTGTCTCTGCCATGGTCCCAGATTTGTCCAGCAGCCAGACCTGTGGAGAGGGACAAGAGCCACTCTTCCGGGAGGGTGGCCTGGGGCAGGCGGGGGAGGGCCCTGTCCTCAAGGGGGGGCCACAGTCCTTCCCAGAATCACCAAGTGTCCCCCCGTCCAACAGCAGTGGGAGCCGACCTACTGCTCCTCTGGTGAGTGGGGCCGGAGCGCCGCAGGGAAAGAGTCTGGCACAGCTCCACTGGGTTCCCTGGGGCCTCCTGCCCCTTCGCCGTGGGGACGCCGCCTGTTCCTCTGGGTCCTGCTTTTGGGGGAGGGGCATGCCCATGAGCAGCGCCCCCCCAGACCCTCCTTCTGCCCCACCGTGAGCCGCCAGCTGTCCTTGGAGGCCACCCCTGGCCTCGGGTCTCTCAGGATCCCCCTTGCCCTGCGGCCCTCAGAGCCCTTCCCCTAAGCCCACAGGCACATCTAGGGCTTCATCAGAGCCGGGGCCGCATGTCGTGCTACGGGTCCTCCCTTGGTGGCTCCCGAGAACTGGCACCTGGCCTGCAGACCTCGAGCTGCACCTCCTGCCCCAGGACCCCAGGAGCGAGGAGGTGAGGAAAGGAGGCAGCCGGCTGGGCGGCCCCTCCCCGGGGGTCTGAGCCTTGAGGCCTGTAGTGCTCTGGAGGCTGCAGGGAAGGGCCCGTGGGCCGTGAGCAGGTCTGGGCTCCCTGACTACGCCTCCTCTTCTCAGGGCTGATTCTGGACTCAGCCCTGCCGGCGGGTCTCGTGGGGGCCACTGCTCCTGCGTGAGGGTCCTAGGAGGGACGGGTCTTCTCAGGAGACCCCTCCGTAGGCCCTGGCTTAGGGGTGCCTGCCCAGAGAACTCGTGCAGCCCTCCCAGCAGGAGTCCCGTGTCCCCGAAAGCTCGAGCACAGTGAGAGCCAACAGCGGGGCTGGGGGCTGCTGGGCTCATCCTCCAGCCGGAGTTGGGGCTCTGCTGAGGCCAGATTTGGGGCTCCCTTGAGGCCCAACTGGCAGGTGGGCTGGGCCCAGTAGCAGAGGGGCCTCCAGCTGCTGGGATGAGGGTCCTGGTCTCAGGGAAGGGAGAGGAGGCAGGGTCTTTCCTGGCCCCTAGACAGCCCGGGCAGAGGGACCCAGCTCGGTGGGGGGAGGGGGCTGGGGTCGCTTGCCACCTGCACCCCCCCAAAAGCCCCACCTCGATGGCCAAAGTGGATGTCATGATGCCCACTGACCTCACGGGGGCGCAAGAGACAACAAAATTTCCGAGGCTCCCGGGGAAGGCCTTTTGTGACTGGAACCTCCGGGGACAAGCAGGCTTCTGGTGGCCCCAGCTCTGTCCCCAAGATGGGAACACTGCCCACCCCTCCCAGCCCAGCCCCCCAGCTGCTCCCCAAAGCCATGGCTTCCCCCTGCAGCCGCTTTGCCCCTGACCAGGTCCTCCTCCCCCGGCGCTCCGGCCCCTCCCTCTGCTCCCTCCCCATCCCCCAGGGCCAGGCTCCTGGGACCCGGAACTGGGAAGCCCCACCCCGGGGCTGAGTTGAGGACGGACACCTTCCAGGGAGGGGGCTCCAGGACACCTGGAGTGGAGTTTAGGGGGCGGGAAGGAGGGGACTGGGCAGCTCTGGAAAAGGCCTGGGAGGGAGGGGTGGGGCTGCTGTGCCAGGGGCCTGGGAGAGGCTGCAGGGGTGAGGCTGGGTGAGTTGGGCCCCAGAGCTGGGTGGAGGCCCAGGGTGGGGAGTGGGGTGGAAGACCGGTAGCGGCAGAATCCAGGGGCCGACAGGGGAGGGACAGGGGAGGGACAGGGGAGGGCGCCGCCCCGGGCCGGAGGGGGGAAACATGGAGGGGAGGGCAGGGGTCCTGGGGGCTCCTGGGGGGCCCTGGGGGAAGTGGGGAGTTGTTCAGCAGGGTTGCCCAGTGCAGGGCCCTTCAGAGGAGGCAGAGGGGACTGTCCAGGAGCAGCTCCAGACAAGGACACCAAGGGGAGGCCGGAGCAGCCCGGAATGTGGGGGAGACGCGGTCTCTGGGGTCTGTGACTGACAGGTGCCAGAGTGGAGACAAATGCAGACCGTCCTCCGCTAGGTACTGCGCAGCCATAGAAGGCTGCGGAGCACGGGCAGGGACTGGACCAGAGGCCAGGAAGCTGGCTGGAGGAACTTCAGGTCAGCTGGAGGGCTTGCCCCCTACCCCCCGCCAGGCCTCAGATCTCTCCCACCAGCACCACCAAGGTCAGTCCCCAACACCGAGGAGTAGATGGCCCCGGGCCGGAAACTGCAGCCAAATTCCCCAGTCACCTGTCCACCACCCAGAGGGAAGCTGAGGCCTGGAAGGACCCCTCCCCACCCCCGCCTGGACCTCCAGGCCACTGGGCCTCCTCTTAGCGGCCAAGGGGAGCCCCTTCCCCACCCAGGCCTCTTCCCCCCACTTGCTTTCAGTTCCCCGTGGCCAAGGGGGGCTGCCCTATGGTCTTGCCACTCACGGAACTGAGAAGCCCCTGGGAGGGCAGCCCTGGGTGGGGGGCAGGGAGGCGACGGGGAGAAGAGCCTGGCCCTGACATGGGTTCCCCTGGGGCACGGGCCTCCGCTCTTCCCCAAGAGGCCCTGCCGCATAGACAGGGAAGACAGGAGGCCGTCGTGGGGTCCGGGCCCTTCCCTGCAGGAGACCGCTGCCGTGGGGGGCGCGGGGCCTGCCGGGTAAGGGCCAGCGGGCTTGGCTGGCGTCCCTGCTGGCCACACGGCGGGGACCAGGAGGGCCTTTTCGTGGAAAAGCGATCAAAAGCTGCCTTACACGTTTGTTTTCTCTCTAACCTTTGCTTTCCTTGCTTATGCAACATGCCCCGCCCCGCCCCGCTCCGGCCTTCACCTCTGCCAGGGAGTGAAGCGCAGGGAGCCCCAGGGCACCCAGCCTGCCGCTGGCAGCTTGAGGGGTGCTCGGAGCCCCTGGGGGACTAGGGAGGGAGGCCACGGGCCACTTGCCCCGTCAATCAGCCTCCCCAGCCCAGGCTGGCAGCCGGGCCTTTGAGGGATTTCTTTGTAGGCTTGGGGGTGGGGGCTGGCTGGGTGGGGAGGTGCACCCCAAGGACAGAGGTGGGAGGAGGCGCAAGTCTGAGTGTGTTTGGGCCGTTTTAGGAGGGGCTGGTGAGGGTCCTCCGAGAGTCTGCTGACAGGGGAGCTCCTGAGTCCTCTTAAATCAGCAAACCTCATCCTTCTAGACAGGATTTGGCTTGTGGAAATGGCCCGGAGGCTCCGGAAGCCAGATATGGGGAGGCCCAAGGTGGGGGAGAGGCCAGGACAGAGGAGAGGCTCGGATGGGGTAGAGGCCCAGGTCAGGGGAGAGGGGCAGGTGGGGAGGCTTGTTGCTGGATTGTAGGGCTTGTCTCCGTGTTTGGGCAGCCACCCCTCAGCAGACAGGTGGTTTGCAAGGGCTCTCGATGCCCTGGTTCCTTCTTCCCTCGGACAATCTCCCAGCAGGTGCTGGACGATGGCCAGGGGCACTGGGCCAAAGCTGTGCACCTCTGCGGTCACCCGCTCACGAAGACGTGAGCTACGGCTGGACCTGCTCCGATCAGTTCTGAACACCCCCACCCCCACCCCGCAAAATCAATACTCAGTCATCACTGACCTGAGCTTCGGGCAGAGACGCTATTCCCGGAGACATGGTGGGACTGAGCCATGCCACCGTCCAGACCCGTCACAGGGCCCCGGACCCGTGAACAGGACGGAGGCATGAAGAGCGTCACCATGGGTCCCCATCGGTGGCGCGAAGCTCTGCCCGTCTGCCCAATTCCATATGTTTCTGATTTCCTCTCATTACCAAGGCATTTTGGGGAGCCCACTGGGAATCCCAGCAGGGCTGGGCGCGTCTTTCTCGCGTACGGTACGCCGCTCCGCCGGCACCGTCCGCTGGGAGGTCAACCTTTCCTCGCCGCACGGCCCTGTACTCAGGTCGCAGCTGCGTGGTCGGCAGTATGATTCTACGGTCGCCGACACCTCAGTTTAAAAAGGACAGAGGTCTGCACCTTCCAGAGATAAAACACGCGGTGCGTGTAACGTGCGGATTTGTTCTGGAATCCACCGTTCTGTCCCTCTGATGTGTCTGTGCGTCCTCCGTCCAACAGCCATCGAACCCTCCCTCTCCGGGGAGCGGAGTCCGACCCTCGTTTCTCCTTCTTCAGAGTTGTTTGACTCTTCTAGAATCTTCCCGTTTCTGCACAAACCTTAGAATCAGCTCATCCTTTTCTGAGCCGGAGGCGGGGCAGCAGGGTAGGGGCTGCCGGGAGGAGAGCTGACATCTGAACGTTTCTGGGTCTTCTGACCGTGAGGAAGGTCTCTCCCCTCTTGTTCCGGTTTCTCACTCCTCGTGGGAATACTTTGCAGTTTTCAGCGAGTAGGTTATCTTCCATCTTTCGGATGCGTCCCAAAGTTTTTCATATTTTCGACGCTGTTGTAAATGGTATTTCCCGCCTCAGCCTCTGCTTGCTCGTCCCTACTCCCTACCCACGTCCCCCGTGTCGGCGCCGCTGGCCTGCGGCTGCTGAGAATGCTGCCTCGTGCTGTCTGCGCCATCTGCACGGCGTGCGGTGATGTCATCTCTCCCATTTCTGATACTTGGAACTTGTGTCTCTCTGTCCCTCTCCTCCTTTGTGAGACTCTGCGTGTGGCTGGTTGGGTCTTACCTGACTTCTGCTTGGTTTCGGCCTCGAAGCCGGGAAAGGATGTGGCTCCTCGTGGAAGGGAGGCCGCGTCTGCAGGCTCCGAACCATCAGAGGCGTCTGGACGTCGACATCCAGCCACGCCCCCGCCGGGCTGAGACTCTGGCTTCGCAGCCGCAGGCTCAGACACCCTGACCGTCATCGTGTGCCTCTTCCCCGGTGAGTCGGCGGGCCCGCTGCCGGGGGTAGAGGCTTTTCCCGTTCGGTTTCCAAGAGTTGATGAGGTGGGGCTCATGTCTCGGGGCCCTTCCAAGTCTCCTCAAGGAGCAACTTAGCTCTAAGCAAGGAATTCCTTCACCTTTACGTCCCCGTGCCCCCTTCTGCACACCCACGTTCCGAATGCTGGGACATGGCTCTGGGCGAGCCGACCCCGCTCGCGGAGGAGAGACTGGACGGAGACACAGGGCCCCTCGAGGTGCTGCGACGCAGAGGCACAGTCGCTCTTCCCGCAACGCGCTTCTCCACCTCCCGGGCTCATTCCCCAAAGGCGCGTCCCTTGTATAATCTGAGCAAAATCTGTCTCTTTATAAAACACGGGGAAAGTTCCCTGGGAAAGAACACATGTCACTAATGCACGTGGGTGACAACACGACGGCCCCCAGCCCCGATGGGTTTCCCACACCAGACAGAGTGCCCGTGGCTCGGCCCACCCCGGCCCGCTGGGGCGCTTGGCGTCCATCCCAGGGAGGCAGGAGTCAGCGGGGGAGGCCGGCTGCTGGTTACGCAGAACCATGCTTCCTGCCCGGCTCGCAGCACAGCTCAGGGTGGGTGTCCGAGGGGTCCTTCACGTGGGGACTCGGGGACCCAGGCCCCCCGCCTCACTGCTCTGCCACCCTCCGGAGCACCAGCCTCCTGTCTTGTTCTGATGCGCAGAATTTGAGGTGCTTGGGGACTGTTCCGGGGGGCATCCTTTTGTGCTGTGCTGAGTTCAGGCTCAGGGATTGGGTGGACCAGACCGTCTGAGAGGCCCAGGGACATGAATGGGTGACGTCCACCCAGAGAGGATGGGAAGAGGACCAAGGTCCAAACGCAGAAGACACAGTGTTTGGGGGTTGGGGAAAACAGACTGGGACAGGCCACGGGCTTTGGCTGTCAGGCCATGGAGACCCATGAGAGGGTTTTTAAGAGAATGTTCCAGAAAGAGAAGGCAAGGGGAGAGGCAGCTGGACAGGGGTGCAGGCGTAGGGTGTTTGGAGAGGACGCGCTCGCTTACAGCACAAAGCGACAGTGAGGAGTTGGCGGGACCCGGGTGGCGGGGTTTCAGGGCGAGGAGGGTCCAGCGCCCCTAGCCGCCAGCCGGCCAGGATCCCTGCCACACCCCGCGGCCCTGCCTCTGGGGAAATCTGATGGCCAGGCCAAGGGGGAGAGCTTTCTTGGGCTTCCATCACCCCAGGTGGAATGTGTTCCCTTGGAGGTACTAGTAGGACCCTCTCTGGGCAGGAATTTAGGAACTGCGTTGAGGCTCTGGGTATGGAAGACTGGACCAGAAGGGGCCCGTGGACACCCCTGAGAAGCAGCTCCATCATTGTAGGAAAAGATGATGGTGCCCTGAAGAGGGCGCTGGCAGTGGGGACAGGCAGGTGGGATGGGAGGTGAATGCGAGGCCGCCGGCCGGTGCACCAGTGCTGGAGGGTGATGTCCAGCCCCCCTCCCCCAACCCCGTGCCAGGGCGTGGATGCTATGAGCTCCCGGAGGCCAGGCCACTGGGACGGGAAATGAGCAGAAGTTTGGCTGCGAATGGGCTGAGTCGACGGCACCTTTGAGAAAGCCCCAGGCTCAGAGGGCTGATAGGATCCGCACACTTCCGTGGGGGTCCCCCCTGTTTAGACCATGAGTGATTTGGGGGTCCTAAATGTGATTATCTCGAGAGTCTGGGGGAGGGACAAAGCTCTGTATGAGCCCAGGGTTATAGGTAGGAGCCTGGGAATGACAGGCCTCCTGGGCGGGGCACGGAGGGGAGCCTCCCTCGAAGGGGTCACTGTTTCAGGGGCAGCTGAACAACCAGGAGGAGGTCGCCAGATGCGAAGGGGGCTCGGGTGCTCTGGAGCAGAGGACAGTTTGTTCTGGGCATGGAGCTTTGAGGGGTAGCCGGGGCTTGGGGTCCCACGGGGCCCTGCGGACCCTGCGAGGGGGCTGGGTGATGGGTTGGAAGCACCGTGGTGACCCAGCCTGGAGAGGACAGATGGTGGACAGAGGCAGGGCGGTGCTGGGGGCTGCCAGGAGCCTGTACCAGGCTCCAGGTGAGAAAGGCTGTGGCTAAGAGGTGCTTCCTGAAGGTTCGACGGTGGGCAAGGCGGGGTGGGGGGGCCAGCGGGGTGCAGAGCAGGGGTTTGCGTCGAAGAGGAGATGCACTGGACAGGAACTTCCAGGATTTGAGGGGGATCGGACACAGGGAGCTGGGGAGAACGGCCCCACATTCCTTCTGTGCAGGGAGACGTTTGGAAGGACCCTGGGGAAGGACCCAGGGAGTGGTTTGCATGCTTGCACGGTGGGCTGTGGCCCAGGGGAGGTCTGCGAGTAGGAGTGCACACCTGCAGGAGAGGGGGACGCAGGGTACGGGCACCACAGCAGTGCCCGGAGATGCCCAGAGGACTGGGCCAGGGAGGCTGCTAAAGCTGTGCCCCCGTGTCCCCAACACGCCCGCACCCACACCCACAGTTCAAGTTGGCCAGACGTTGGGCTCTGAACCCAGACCCTGCGGACAGCTGCCCCAACCCCGGCATGGCCTCCATGTGCCAGGGGTGGCCGGAGACTGAGACGGTCCGCAGAGGGCCTGCTGGCGGCCCCCAGAGCTGAAGCCGCGCCTCCTCCAGGTCCTAAACGCTTCCAGACCCTGCTCGGCGCGGCCCGTCCATGCCTTTGATCCGCTCCATTCATCCTGAGCCTGTCTCCTTCTTCCTGTGCACGCCTGCCCTGGGGGGACCGGAGCCTGCGCCCGGGGCCCCCAGAGGTCACCCTGGGCCTCCCCTGGCCCCAGACGGAGCAGGGCTGTGGGGCAGGGGCCGGACGCCTGGCTTGCCTGCCCGTCCTCTCTGCCAGGTGAGGCTGGGCCGCGTGGTCGGGGGCCGAGGGGAGGAGGCAGATGGGGGGGAGAGCGCTTCAGCCCCAGCAGCGCCCCGAGAAGCCAGGGGCCCAGCAGGCCAGCGAGGCCCCATGCACAGCCCCGTGCCGACGACCACCCGGCACTCTGGAGGCTCCCCCGTGAGAACCACCTCTCCCTGCTCCTTGGTGTGGCTGCCATCCCTGGATGGGGGAAATCCACCCCCAACGCACAGTCCAACCACCCGAGGGTGGGGGTCCCCGGTCCTGGTCCTGGAACACAAGCTCTGCGCACGCAGGGTTTGTTCGATCACGGCTGTGTCTCGGCGTCTCGCCTGGTGTCTGCTGGGCTAAATGGTGAGGGAGTAGACGTGAGTGGATGGACAGATGGACAGATGGACGGACAGACAGGTGGGTGACGGACGGACGGATGGACGGATGAACAGGTGGACAGGTGGACAGATGGATGGACGGAAGGACGGATGAATGGCTTCCTCTCCCCAGATTCTACTAGTGACCAGAGTGGCATGTGTGGGGCATGGTCCCCCACAACCGCTGCCCAAGTCCTCCCCGAGCACCGGGTCCTTCCTGGGATGCCCGGACTCTGTGTGTCACCACGGGCCTGACCACCCCCTGCTGCCAACTTCACCATCCGAGCGCTTTGTGCGGCCCCTGGGCTCAGGCTGGCCCTCCCAGCCCCTCAGCCTCACAGACATGCTCTGGGGGGGCCTCTCCCTCGCCCTGCCGTGCGGGATGGCAGGGCTGGGTCTAGACGCACAGAGGCCCTTCTGTGAGATGCCTCCTTGTCAAGCAGAACCCAGGGCTGTCAAGGCCCCCACGGGTGACTAAGTCCCTCTGTGAGGACACTCTCCCCTGAAGAAGGGACAGGGCCCCTTGAACTCAGCACATTCCTCTGGGACCCTGGGCCCTCTCTGCCCGACATGCCCAGGGCACTTGGCTCCACAGACCCACTGGCGTGTCCTTCCTAAGGGCGGCATATGGGCTCAGCGGGTTCAGGCCTGCCCTGTCCCTTCTGGCCCCGCTGGGGAGCGGGGGCTCTCAGACGGGGCTGCGGAGGTGGTCCTGGCACAGCTGCACGGTCTTCAGCGTCTGAGCAGCTGGAGCCTACCAGCCTCCCCCAGGGCTCTCCGACCACAAGGATCCAGAATCTTCCTTTACTTCAGGCTTGGTAGGGCCCTCTGAGGTCAGACGCAGGGGGCTGGGCCCGTGTGGCTTGGAGCAGGAGGAAGGCAAGGCGGCCTGCTCGCACAGAAACTCCCTCTGCCCGGATCCCCGTGAGGCAGGGGCTGCTTGCAGCCAAGCCGGCCTCCTCCCTGGTGGGTGCTCTCCTAGGGGACAGCGGGCCCTGAAACAGGGGCTGGAACCCTCCAGAATGGAGCCACGGCCTCCTCTTTGAGTGCCAGATGACCGCAGACCTGGAGGTCCCCGGCTTTCAACTCATGTTCAAGGGCTCCTGGGTCCAGAGACCTGTCTGTGACCTGTGCACACGGACGGGTCAGGGTGGGCTCCTGGGGCTTACCCCTGTGTGCCAAGGAGAAAGAGGGGTGACTCTGGAGAGAACCCCGTCCTGCCCCACGTGTGGCAGCAGGGGTCTCGGGGGTTTGGGTTCAGAGTAAATATCGTCCTGCTCCAGATCTGAAACGCAAGGCTGTGCATTTGTGAGCTGTTCTCGTGTTCGCGTGTTTGTGTGTTTTCTTTGGGAGACATCACGCTGACCGTGGCCGACGGCCAGCCCCCAGAGAGGGACACGAGGTGGCTGGAGGCCTCTCGGACACTCGCACCCCCACGTCACTCCTGGCCCGGGTTTTTGTCCACGGAGGTCCGTCAGCGGGGGCTGGGCAGACGCTCGTCCACAGCCCCGAGGCCTGGCTCCTGGCCAGGAGTCCTCTCTTGTGGGGTGGTCCTGGAACCCGACAGGGCGTGGTGGGGTGCTGAGTCCCAGGGGCCACAGCCAGGCCATGGGCACTCCGTGGGCCTCCGTCTGTGGCTTGGGGTCCCCCATGTCCCTGGCCGATACAGAGAAGGGTCACCTGTCCTTGCTCCCTTAGGCAAGGCTCCGGGACGGAGTGACGTGGGGGTGCCAACGGGGCCAGGCCCTCCCACCGGGCCTCCGAGTTCCCACTGACAGGGCCACACTGGTCCCCAGCCACCAATTCCAGGCCCAGGGCAAGAACAGCCCCAAAGACAGGTGTGGGGAGGGAGACTAAGGGGCCCTGGGAAGAGTCAACTCGAGGACCATCTCACTGGGACTCTGGTCACTTCCTGGGGTGCAGGGAAGCCCAGCACTCCCGTCTCCACTGGCCTGTCCTACCGCTGGAGTCTAGGGCAGGGACGGTGCTCAAGGGGCCAGGCACATCCAGCCTTCGCGGTGGGGAGGGGGGTAAGAAAGGACCCTGACAGGAGGTGGCTGGGCGGGCACAAGCCACAGATTCATCACAGACGGACCGTCCCGGAGCCACGGCTCCTCGATGCGGGGATGTGCTGAGAACACAAGGAGTGAGCTCCTTGTGGCCAGGAGCAGCCAAGCAGCGAGCGGCCAGGAGCGCTGTGGGGACGCGCTCGGGGGCGCTGGGAAGGAAGCCCCTGTGTCCGGCGCACCTGCCCGTCCTGAGGGCCGCCGACGCTGGGACCCAGCCACGCTCGCCCCAGCAGTGCTCCCGAGCGGCCGCAGCGCTCAGGCTCTACCCAGGCTCCGTGGTCATCTGCAGCCACGAGGCACGGGACACGGGAGCCCCCAGCCTTGTGGGCAACAGACTCAGGCTCCCCAGAAGTGCGGCTGAATATCTCTCCCAAAGCAGAAACCGCTCGGAAGGTTTGGACTTTCTAGGGATTTCTCCGCCAGGCGTCGGAACGCCTTCGGTTAACCCACTCCCTCGAGTCCACGCTGGCTGCCGGCTGAAGGGCTGGCGGGCAGGGGAGGCCGAGGCCGGGGCCGGGGTCCTGGGACAACTTGGGATGCCCTGGGCCCGAAGGCCACCTCCCTTCATACCTGGTCCCCCTGGGTCCCGGGCCCGGGGCGCTGCGTGCCCTCCACCAGGGCCCCAGCCATCAGGTCACAACACCTAGGCCTTGACCTCTATCCCCAGCGTCTGAGAGAAGGAGCTGGGAAGGCAGAGGAGGGGTCCTGCTCCACGGGACACCAGGGGGCTGGGCAGGGGTCTTCCCTGGGGTACCCAAACTCTGCTGCTAGCTGCCCCCCCGCTCTAGGCCTGACTCCCGTCTGTGGGCTCAGTCAGTGTCTCGGGGCAGGGGAGGTTTGGGAAAAGGGGGCCAAAACTGCATAAGCTGTGGGAAGTGGCCTTGGGCGGGTCCCGGGCTGCTTGCTGTCTGTCAGATCCTTCCCATGGCCAAGGGCGGCTCCCGGCAGGAACGGCTGGTTCTCCCACCAGGACGTGGAGGGGGTGAGGGCAGCCCCTCCTGTCACAGGCCGTGTGGGAGCTGCGTTGGGGGCCCAGGACTGCGTTTTTCCCTTGCCCAGAAGGCTCCGGGGGCCGCAAAGGACGAGGTCTCTTGGGGTCCCCCCAGCTTCAGGCCCCAGTGGAAGGGACTAGAGGCTTTGCGTGTCCTGGGAGCAGCTTTCTGTGCATCCGGCCCCAGCTGGCGTCTGTAAGGACCGTCCATCCCTGGAGCCCGGACACAGGCCAGCCAGGATGGTGGCGGTCAGAGGGCACTGCGGAACCCCCCCACCCCCACCCCCCACCCCCACCGGGCGGACAATAATGAGAAGGAACAGGGACACTTCAGCACTGCTCCCCTGCAGGGGCCCTCACGTCACCGGGGTCAGCTCCCACCTGAGGCCCAATGCTGTGTGGTCCGGGCTGCCCACAACATAGCCCCCTTTCTGCCGAGGACGAAGGCTCAGGACTGGAGACCCTCCCTCCCTTGGCCACCCTGGCATCACCCCAGCCACGAGAGGAAAAGATCCTTCCCACACCGCGGGCCTCCGCAGGGTTGGGGTGGCGCTCCCAGCTCTGCGGGGGGAGTCAGGGAGACGATGTCCACCTGCTCCCAACCCTGCCCCGGCCCGCTCTGGGTCTGGAGGGGCTGGTCCTGGAGTGTGGCCCGCGGGCCGGACCCCTCCTCTCCTCACAGCCACGAAGGTCCTTTGCTGAAAACCCAGAGGGCATTTCATTCCAAAAAGTGCGTCTGGGTCTCTGGGGTTGGCCTGCGCGCCCCAAGGGCTGAGCGGCCGTCCTGGTCTGGAAGCCACGTGGGAATCCTGCTCTTTGGGGACAAACGGGTCGCCTATTCGGAGGAGAAATTGAATTAGGACTAATTTTAGTCCAGGCCAGATCTAATCAGTTTCCCGGCCCGCTGGGGAAGCCCCGTCTGGCTGGGGCTGTGAGGACCGATGGTTTGCTGGCCCACAGCGGTCGGGGACTGTCCCGGCGTCCCCCTCCGAGGCGGGACCTCAGGCGGGCGCCCCGGAAACCACGCAGCACACGGCGCCCTGTGGTCTAGGGGCCACGGAGCAGGATCCGTAGCCGCCCCTGCGCTCGGGGAGGATGTCCCCCATCTCTGTCACCCCCGCCACTCTCGAAGCCTGGCTGATACCCAAACATCCATTTCTCAGTCCCCAGAGAGGTGTTTGAACATTGGGCTTTCCTCCCCAAGTTTTCGGTGGAAAATTTTAGACATGAAGCGACGCACCCAAGAACAAGGAGCTCTCCGGACCGCGGAGACCCTGGTCCCGGCCTCCGCACCCTGGCCCCGCACTAGTTTGAAGTGAATCAGAAAGACTTTTCTTTCTTTTTTTAGAATATTAGAAGCTTTACTTTGAACGATAGTCCGGTCCCTGCCGGACGCTGGGCGGCCGAGGTATGCCCCAGGCAAGCTGCGTTTTAACATGACGAGGTCAGGGGCGCTCGTCCCCCCGGGGGGGCTCAGCCGGTGAAGCGTCTGCCCGCGGCTCTGGTCATCGAGCCCCGCATCAGCCTCCCTGCTCAGCGGGGAGTCTGCTTCTCCCTCTCCCTCCGCTGCTCCCCCTGCTTGTTCTCCCTCTGTCAAATAAATAAGTTGGAAAAAAAAAAAAAAAACGCGTAACGGGACGAGGTACGACCAGATCGTGTTGTGAACATGGTGGCTGAAGCTGGTGGCCAGGACGGCAGGCTGTCGTCACCCAGTTTCTAACTGCACCGGCTCTGCCCCAAGCACGGGCCTGGGGGCGGGGGCAAGACAGGGGCAGGCAGAGGCTAGGCCCGTGCTCGCTGGGCAGACCGCGCAGGTGATGGAAAGAGCACTGGGCTGGACCCCAGGACCCTCGGCCCCGGCACCGAGAAGGGCAACAGGGGTCCCTGCGTGGGTGACGTGCTCCATGCGGCACCAAGGTGGAAGTGCCAACACAGCCCTGTCCTGACAACTGTCCAACTGCACAGTCTGCCCAGTGCCCCCACGCCTGGTATCATTCAAGGCCCTGCAGGGCCACCTTCCCGGTGCCCTCCACAGTGGGGACAAGCCCGCCCAGCCCAGCAGGCCACTAGGTCTGGCAAGAGCCTGGAGAGAGACTGGGGTAGGTGTGGGGGGTCGGGGCCACAGCCCCTTGAGCAGCCTCGCCTGGCCGGCCAGCACCACAGCCAGGAGCTTCTCGCCAGGCAGGGTGGACGCTCTAGGGCCAGCGGACTGCGGGACTACACCCAGCACCCCCAGAGTGGTCGGCCCAGACAGAGTCCTGGACGTCGGCCGGCCACTTTCCAGACCACATCCCAGGCTGGGAAGCCAAGGCGTGGACAGCTAGGGGACAGTCTGCCAAGGGGATGGAGGGCAGCTACACTGCCCAGTACAGTGGACAAACCAGGGTCTGAGCGGGTGACAGAGCCCAGGTGCCCAGGCTGGCCGCGGGGCCAAGACTGCTGCGACCCTCATGAGGAAGGGCATGATGCGGGCTGGAGCAGCCCGTTGCAGGGGGACGTCCTGCCTCTGCTGGAGTCTCTGGTCCTTTTGGGTGATTCCCCATTTATGATCCCCATTTTCCCAGTTGAACAGATCAGACCCCCATTCTGGGCTTTGGGTCCCAGCGGCTCTGAGGACACACAGGCTTCTGAAGGCTGGGCTCGGAGTGACCACTGCTCTTCCAGGGCGCTGCCAGGACGCAGCTGGCCCCAGCCCTAAGTCACAGAGCCCACCCCACAGCCCCTCCATCGGGGCCTGGCCACCCCAGAGCCAGCGGGGTCTCGAGGCCGCCACGGCACCTGCTCAGCCTCGGGGGACGAGGCAAAGGCGTGGGCGTCCGCAGGTCCCTCAGAGGGACCCAAAGAGCTTGGAGACCTAACCACCGATCTCAGGCAGGTGCCCCCACACTCCCAGTGGGGGTCCGCTGCAGCCGTGGGGGGACAGAGTCGCCGCAGGGAGGAGGCTGAAGGGGCTGGAGGATGGTCTGGGGCAGTCCCGGAGCCCCAGGGGCTGGAGCTGCCTGCTAGCACAGCCCCGCTCCTGGCCAAGGAGGAAGGCGATGGGGCTCTCAGATCAGGTCCTCGGACAGAGACCCCTGACCTTGGGCACCGTAGGTCGGCTTCGTGACCCAGCCCAGCTCCCAGGCAAGTCCGTAACCGGCAGGCCTACACCTCTCCTGCCTGGCCGCCAGTGCACTCACTCGTCCTTGGGACTCAGGGTGGTGGACCGGCTGCCATGTGGCCCGCAGAGCAGCCGACCGGCTGGCCGGTGTCGCCAGGGGCGGCCCTCGCCCATGGGGACTTCTCTGGACGCCAGGACCAGGGTAGGCAGGCACAGTGAGGAGAGAGGACCTCCAGGGATCCCTGTCGGTCCCTCCCAGCCCTGGGGCTCCTGCCTGATCGGGAGCACACTAGGGCCTGCCGAGGGGCAGAGCCCGGAGCCGGCCCCTGCAAAGCTGGGGTGTCCCGTAAGACCGGCCTGCAGGGCAACAGCCTGCCTGGGGAGCTCCTGGGGAGGAGGTGGGCTGAAATGGCCTAGATGTCCCCCAACACTGTCTCCTTCCAGCAGCTCAGCTCAGCTCAGGGTGCCTCCCCTTCAGCAGCCCTGGCCCCTCACGTGCTACTCAGTCAGCCATGCACCCCCTCTGTCCCCAGGCCCTCCCAGGGACGCCCTGCTGGCTCCAGCCCTCATCCCCTGCGCGGAGGTCCCAGGGGTCTGGGCCGAGTCTGTCCTGCGTTCAGACATCCTCTGGGCACACCTCCGACCAAGCCGGCCCAAAGCCTGCCGCCACAGTGGCACGGCCTGTGGAACCTTCTGGGGGGCCTAGAGGCAGAGGTAGCTGCTGGAGCTTGCTGGGAGGTGCACCCTGAGTCTCCCCGGGGGTGTCGGACAGGTGGGGCTCCCAGCCTGGGTCCCCCGGGAGGAGGCTGTCTTGGGAGGCTGGACAGGAGGGCCTGGCAGGCGTGGCCCCCGCCCGGCCAAGTGCCAGCTCGAGGCCCTTAATGCGCTTCCAGCCTGGCGCCCTGCCTCGGGGAGAGGGGGGCGTTTGACTACGGGCCGTGCCATGGTACCCCACCGTGGGCCCTGTTCCAGCTCCGTCCCGGGGCCCTTACCTGTGCGGACGATGTCTCCACCTCCAGCGGGCTCGGCTCTGGGCTGCACGGCAGGAGCCTCTCGTGGTGAGGCTGGGGGGGGGCCGCCATCCCTGGGAAGATCCAGCAGGCTCGGCACGGGTGGTGGGGCAGTACCCACACTTGAGCCGGGTATGGAAGGCGTGCAGGACACCCCAGGAAAGAGAGGAACCGGGCACTCCAGGTGGAGGGTCTGGGACAAGCAGAAGCCCCAGTGGCAGGAGTCTGGGGTGTGGGGACAGCACAGGGGAGCGGCCGTGGGCGCCCGGGGAACCAGGCTGGGGCCTTGGACTAGCACCTAGGGTGCTGGGGAGCTCCCAAGAGGGCAGAGCCTGCCTGGCTGGTACTCACTGGGGTCCCATCTGCGGGGTGAGCCAGGCACCTAATCCTCGGAGCTCCTGGGGGGCCACAGCACGGGAATCGCCAGAGCCCGTGGGCTGGTGCCCAAAGAGGAGGGGTAGAGCGGGCCAGAGGGCAGGGGTGCGGCAGGGAGAGGGGCACAGCCCCGGCAGAGGGCAGAGACAGGAATGCGCAGGGTGTGTGCTCAGAGGGGGAGGAGCCACCAAACCCGGCCGGGTCCCGGAGGTCCGGAACGGCGAGGGCACCCGACACCGCTGGCAGCCGGCCTGTGGACGCCCACGGCTCCTGGCCCACGCGGCTCCAGGACACGCAGCCGAGGAGGCCATCCCGTGGCCCCTCGGAACCCGGCCTTGGATCCCAGCCTCTGGGCTGCCAGCCCAGACCCTAGCACAGAGAGGGGAGGCCATTCCTGCCCCGGAGGTCTCTCCAGCCCTCGCTCGTGGATCCTGGAGTGATGCACAGAGCCGCCGCAGGCTACAAACTCCAGGGGCAAACAAAATAGGGGTCTGCTCATGAAACGCAACGCTGAGACTCTGGAGACCCCCCATGGCCTCAGCAAACTTCCCCGCATGTCTGGGAAGGGGGACGGCCGGACGGACCCAGGGCTGGGGGTTGGCCAAGGGCCAGGTCCGGTGCAGAAGATACGGCTCAGACCTTCAGAGCACGCGGGAGCCGGACTGTGGAAGCTGGCTCTGCGGGCAGGCGGGCCACACGGCCAGGAGGCCCACCTGCTCCCTGCAGTCCTGGGCAGACAGACTTCCCTAAAGGGACATGGTCCCTAACCCTGCCCGGCCAGCCCGCCTGGGACTGCGGGTGCACACCCGTGAACAGGGGGTCCCCAGGGGCTTGGCCCCCCGTGTTCTTCAGTGGGCACCATCACCCCTGGGCTCCCCCCAACCTCCCTGACCGCCCCCTTACCCCCAGCAGCCCAAGATTTCTGGTCCCATAGGGACCCCTCACCTGAGCCCCACAATTCTTATGCCCCACAACAGACCTCAGCCGGCCTCAGCCATGTCCCTTTCGCTCCTGCCTTCCCGCTGTCCCCAGTCCCCTCTGCAGCCCCCAGACCCCGCCTTCCGCCCCCGGCCCTCCAGCACCCGAGCGTCAGCTAGTAGCTTCCAACCCGCTCCCAGGGCTGGGGGTGCCCTCCCGTGTGCCGAGCCCATCCCCAGCTGCTGGGCAGGCCTTGAAGCCACTGTTTCTCTTGGTTCTGGTGGCGGTCCCTGCTGCCCATTCGAGACAGCCCAGCCCCCAGCCGCTGCCCTTGGACCCGCCCGACAGAAGTGGTACCAGCGGTCGGCGGACCCCATGTCCACGGGGCCGTGCCCAGCACCTCCCTTTGTCCCTCCCCAGTCAACAAAGACCCTTCCTGGCCACTGTCCGTGGCGCGCACACATCCGCCCCGCCTCGCTCCAGCAACAGCCCCTCCTCTCCTCCTGGTCCCCCCCTCAGCGGCCCAGCCTCCGCCAGCCTCCCTGCGGCACCCTAGGACCAGCTGTCCCCGCCAGCCTCAGAGGGACTGGGGTCCAGGACACCCTGCCTGGCAACCCTATGGGGACACTTCGAGCCTGTCCTCCAAATTCGGAATTTTGGACCCCTGCCAGAGAGGGCTGGGGTCTCAGAGCAGCTTGTATTTTTGTCCTGATGGGGAGCTCATCCCTTCACGGCGCGACTCTCGTCAGTGGTTAGAAAGTTCTCCCTCCCGCCGCTGCCCGCGCAGGGACATCGCAGGCCCCACGGAGCCGGTCACCAGGGGAAGGGGCAGCCCCAATTCTGAGAGCCTTTTGAAAATGTTTTTCCTTTGTTTTGTTTTATTTAGAAATTTCCCAAATTTTTACCAAGTTAAAGACACAACCACAAGAATGTGTAGCTGGGGAGGATGACCGGCGTGCGCAACCCCTCCCCCGCTGCCCATCCCCCCAGACCACTGCCCCCCAACTCGGCAGCAAAAAAATGCCAAACACGTATAAGAAAGCACACAGTCCGTACACAGAGCTGGGAAATGCCCGTGTGCCCACACGTGTGCACACGTGCCGCCACGGCACACCTGTGTACATGTGCACACACGCACGTGTGTCGCCAACACACATGTGAATGCACACTTACACTCACGGACACGCATAAACAGCACAGAGACGCGTGTGCAGAGACACACGTGTGTGTGCACACGCACATGCACTTACACCAGCGCAGCACACGTGGGTGTGCATAAGCAGCATGCGTGCACACAGACACAAACAAGCGTGTGTCCACTCAAACACACGCATGCGAGCGTGCACTCACACCCACGCACGTACACGTACACCCACGCACAGATGTCCACACCGCACGCAAGCACACACACACACACACTGTGGCGAGATAACCCTTCACCCGGTCCTTCCTGCCAAGCAGAAGTAGCTCTGGCGGGGCTCTGTCGGCCAGGCCCAGCCCCGTCCCCGTCCCGCCGGCTGTCCTTGTCCTCCGTGCCCCGGTCTCCCCTTCACCTGCCCCCACACCTTCTAAGGTCCTTTGCAGAATCCAGTGGGACGGGGTGACCGGCTCTGCAATTCAGCACCTACAGCCACGTGACATGTCTCATAGAGGTGCTCAGAGCCGAGGCCCTGGGGCCACTCTGGGGGAAGGCGGGGACCCCTCCCTGAGGGAGGACCTCACGGTGCGAGCCGGGATGGGGGCGGTTCCAAGGACTGGCCGCAGAGCCCACCTTTAGAGCCCACTAGGCTGCCCCCCCGGCCACACCCCCGAGTCTGCACCCGCCAGGCTGTGCTCCTTTCAGCTACGGTGCCCCGAACCCATACCACCAAGAAGGCCCCGTTGCCCCTCAGGAGCCCTCCCTGTCGTGCCCAGAGCGAGCAGTTTGGTCCCGCCCACCTCACTGCCCGGGCGTCCCCCGGAGAGGTCCGGGTCCTTGGCTGAGGACACACAGCCTCCGCTGGTGCTCTCGGTCGGCCCTTCCTGCCCCTCCGCGCCCCAGTCACTGCACTGTAGGCCTGAGAACCAGCCCCTCCTGCTCCCGGGAGCCCTGTAACCCTGGGCGCTAGGGCAGCGGCGCCAGGCGGGAGGTTCGGGACAGACAGAGGACCCCAGAGCCTGCAGGGCACCTCCGGGACGCTGAGCGGCTCCGCCTGGCACCAGACAGGCCGGGCCTGGGGAACGCTGTTGGCACGGGGGCAGGAAGGAGAGGAGCCCGGCCTTCCGAAATGTTTACTACATCAGGAAGTTAATTCAGCAGCACGGGCTTCGGTGACCAAGAATAAACACACACACTCACTTGGGACAAATTGAGTCCAGGCCCGCTCAGCCGCTGCCCGGCCAGCGCAGGCGGGACGGCCACAGCCCACGAGCTGGGGGTCAGGCGGGGGGCCAAGAGCAGGGCCTGGTCCTACCCCACCGTCCCCGGCACGGCCCGTGGAGCTGTCACCGTTGCACAACCCCAGACCGTGTCTTCATTAATGCCCCGCTGAGGGGCGCCGCTGACCCGCAGGCTCAGGAATGTGACTGCACGGAGCCCGGGGGAGGGGGCCGCCTGGGCACGGAGGAGCCGGTGACTGGCACCGGGCATCCACAGTGCCCCCCACTGCTGCGCAGGCCGGCCCAGGCGGGCTCTGGCCCAGGAGCTGGGGTACAGGTGCTGATGGGAAGGTTCAGGGAGCCAGAGGGCGGCAGATGAAGGCGGACGCGCCAAGGGCAGCCCGCGCCCCCCTTTTGCCACCAGAGCCGGCTACCTGCCGGGAGTCAGAGCGCACCAGCCTCCGCCCTGGCAAGGTCCCCAGTGCCCGCTGCTCATCTGTAAAATGGGATAATCTCACGCCACCTGCCAGCGCTGCCAGGAGGACTCAGACCAAGACCTCGGCCCTTGCCTTCTCTCCTGCCGTCCTGGCACTGGGCCCCTCCGTGGCCACCGCCCACCCCTGATGCGCTGTCCTGACCACACAGACCCGAGTGCCGACTCCCAGCCCAGCCCCCTGCTGCCTCCTCGGCCGGCCTTCCCAGGGCCTGTGGGGTCCACGCTCACATACTCAGAGCAACCCTGTGAAGGACGAATGGGGAGATGCCCACCGGGGAGACGGCCACTGAGGCACAGAGGGACAGTTTGCTCCAGACGGTGTGCAGCTGGAGACACTCAGACCCCTGCCAGTCCCGGTTCCAGCCATGCCCCCACCGCACCCCCGGTCCAGGAGTCCCGGTCCAAGATCACGCCCCCATGTCCAGCAGCACCAGGTTCCTAAAGCCCAGAGCCGGGCCCAATCCCAGCATATGTCATCCTGGCCCCCGGGTCCCCGGGGCTTCAGGGGTGACCTGAGCCGGCAGCTGGCCCTAGGAGCCCTTCGCCCCAGACCCCTGCTTCTGCCTCTGAGATCCCCGAGGCCATGCGTGTCACAGCTCCCGGCCAAGGCCGCTTCTCCCCAGAGCGGCCAGCCCCCAGGCAGGACGATTCACACTGCCCACCTGGTGGGCCGTGGACGCTGGGGGTGTCCTCCCCACGCTGCAGGCGTCGGAGACCTGCGGTCTCTGCGTGGGGGCGCATACGGTGGTTGGGGGAGGCTCACGCCTCCTGGGTTCGCGCCAGTGGGAGGGGTCCCTGCTGCGTTCACAGCCAGACAGGGACGGGGACGATGCCTCTGGCAGAATGTGGACAGGGAAGGCCGTCCGCCAGCCTCCGTCCTGCCCACCGCAGTCCTGCCCAGCCGGCCGTGGGGGAAAGACACACGCGCCCCAGGCGCAGGGCCAGGCAGAGAAAGACAGGGGTCTGGTCCAGGCCCCGAAGGCTCAGGGACACATGGGGGGAACTCATGCCTCTCCAGAGTACGAGGGGGCATCTGCTTCCGCAAGAGACCCATGGCCCCCTCCCCAAGTTCTCCGTCTTGCCAGGCTGGTTCAGGATTGTGCTTAGGAGTGACACCGGCCGGGGGTGGCTTTCCCCAGCCCGCGGTGGGCTGCCTGCCTCTCCCAGGCTCCCGCTCACCTCAGCACCGAGGCGGAAGCGACCCGCAGGCCCTCGGCGGCTGTGCCTTCACCCTCCTGCCTTCCTGCACCAGCGACCCGGCCCGCTGGCTCCCGCGCCCCCACGATGCCCTGCGCTGCCCCGGGACTGCGGCTTCAGGAAAAGGGGGCTGGTTTGCATCGGAGGCTGAGGAGGAACCAGCCCTCGGGGAGGACTCAGCTGTCAGAGAGCCCGGGGCCGGTCTGGCGAACTGGGGGGCGGGGGGCGGCAGCACCCACGGGATGGCCGGCTCTGCCCTCACGGGCGTGAGGCCTCCCGGCTGGAACCCCATCAGGTGGAGCGGGCGCCGTGAGCCCGATGCCAGCGGCCGGGGGTCTGCGTGCTGTCCGGGGCTGCGGCCGGGACTGGCTCCAGGCCACGGCCCAGCAGGGCCCAGGGATCTGTGGCACGTGCCCTGGAGGCACCCCTTGTCTCCCCTTGACCCCAAGGCTTCTTGCTGTCCTTGGCCCCGCAGCCCGCTGGGCCGGGCCCTCCGGGTAGCCCGAGGTCCCCGCTCTGCCCAGGCCTCTCAGAAAGCCACCACAGCCTCCAGAGACCGCTCCAAAGCCCCGGGCCTTGGCCGTGGTCCCGTCCGCTGCCACAGCGTGCCCCAGGACCCAGAGGGAGTGCAGGCCGTCCCGGGCAGCCCCAGGAAACGTCTGGACCCTTAGCAGGCCCTTTACCAGTGAAGAAAGGAGGCGTGGGCCTGGGGAAAGGCTGCCCCGTGAGCCTGGCCCATGTCACACGCCCTGAGCAGGGCCACACGTGGATCCCCTCGGGTCTTCGTGGTTGGCCACAGGGGCCTTTCCTCAGCAAGAGCACACGGCCTGGCTCGCTTCTCCCTGCTGAGTGACCTGCCGCCCCCCACCCCGGGCCCTGCCCCCGGACCCCCGCCAGCTGCCTGGCCCTCAGCCTGCCATGCTCCGTTCCGGGTCGGGCTCGTGAGCATCCCTCCACCCCTGCCCAGGTCCCCGGACTTCAGGTGGCTCCGCCCCCTCCCAGAGAGGCTCTGACCCTCCCTGGACACACCCCACCCTGCCAATCTGCCCCCACCTGCAGCCGCCCAGATCCCTCAGTGTGAACTTCACCCTGCCCTGCTGAGAGCCTTCCGAGGACCCCCTGGTCCCCCGCAGCCATGTGCTCGGGGCTCGGCTGCCTCTGCCCTTGGCTTCGCACTCCGCCCCCGACCTCAGGTCCCCTGCCCCACACCCCCGGGGATGGCACCACCGGCCCCCGCCCGTCTCAGCTTAAATGCCACCTTCTCCCAGGAACCCCAGCCTCCTACACGGCCTCGGCTGGGGGGGCCTCGGGAGGGAGGCCCGGCCCCACTGCGCCCGCCACCCTGGGCGGCTGCTTCCCGCTCTGGGAAGGCGGGAGCCCCGCACGGCAGAAGTACCGCGTTGGGGATTCATGAACTATCAGACAAGAGTGTTCAGAAGAGCCGTTGGCCTCGGCGGCCACGCGTTGTGGGGGCCGTTCCTCATGCATCTGTCGGATGTCAGGGCCGGAGGGAGGGCGGGCCTGGCGTTTGGTGGACACATCAGGGCCAGATCTGAACACCTCCCCGTGGACAGTTAGGGCAAAAGAGAGCCCAGGGAGCAGATGCCCAGGGCTGGGAACCAGCCGGTGTCTCTAAAGTTCAATGAGTGTCCTGGGTAGGTGGACCCAAGGGGTCGACAGAGGGACAGTGTCTGAGACAAAGCTGGTGAAGGCTGGTGGGGGGCGCCCCCAACCCTCCCGAGTCCTAGGGCCAAAGCCAGAACCCCATGAGTGCTACCAGAAGGCCCAGAGAGGGTCTGTCCCTGGCCTTGGGATCAGCCTGCTTGTGGGAGAGCCCGAGGGCAGTGGCTTCCTTCCTGGCCTTCAGTGTGCAGGCCCCCAGGCCCCGGGCGGGAGGCCGCATGGTCGCCTGGCCCCCAACAGTCCGAGGCTCCCACAGAGCCCAAAGCAGGGGTGGAGGGACGCTCACCCATGTCCTGCAGACACACCGACCACCGCGTGGTGGTCAGGAGACCCTCCTCCCTGTTGGGGGACACGGTTGTGAGGGGATTCAGGACCCCTCGCCAGGGCAGCCTGGTGTTCTGGGCACAGTGTCAAAGGCTGGGGCAGAAGGCAAAGGGCCTCAGACCCCCCCAGTGGGTGCCCTACCAAGCACCCAGGCTGGGGAGGTCATGCCCATCCTCTTGGCCCCCTCCTTTAGGCCTTCTGTGTCCCCCACACCCTCAATGGGACACGTGAGCATTCACACTGGGCAGGACCCCATGCACCAGTGAGGTCCCCCCAAAGAGCCCCCGTCCACACAGACGGGGGGCCTCCGGCACGCCCCCAGCTGCCCTCTCCTCCCATGGCTGGTTGCCTGGGCCCCGCCCCCCACTGCCTCTCCTGTCTGGACAGAACCTCTTTGGGGCAGGAGCCAAGGGAAGCTCGGTTCAGGACAGCTGGTGTCCGTGATGTGGTGCCAGAGTCCTCCTGGGGGGGCACTGGAGCAGGGGTGGACCCCAGGCCTGTGGACATGGCCAGACATCCGGGCCCCGCGGGTGGTGCGGTTCCTACCCTCTCCTGGTCCCGCAAGCTTTACCTGAACCCGCGTGCCCCATGCCCTTCCCGGCTCGCGTGTGTTTCTGGCGGCTGCAGTCCCGTCCCCTAGCCCCGGCCGCAGTCGGCTGCACCCCGCCCCTCGCCCTGTCCTCTGTCCTTGCTGGGTTCGGTGCCTGACCCGCCAGACCCACCCCACTCTCCCTGGGTACCCTGACTCCGCGGGCAGCTGAGCTGACGCACCTCCCTCCCAGCTCAACCTGCCCTCCCCCCAGCGGGCCACCATGCCCATTTTCTGAGGCCCTGCCCTGCAGCTGCCCAGCCTGGGGGCCTTGGGACGGGGTCCTCCCTGAACTTGGCCTCCAGAAATGGCTACTATACCTGCTGTTCTCACAGGAGAACACCGTTCAACATCCCTGTGCTGCTGCCAGCTGGCACAGGACCCCCTCGCAGGGTGTGGCCTCTGGGCACCAAAGGGCCTTCTGGTGCCAGGCTGCTGGGCTGGGCACACCCCCACCCACCTGCTGGCCACAACCCTCACCACAGCACCTGGAGAGAGCGCCGGGCCTGGTAGCCGCACGCTGGCCTTGCCCAAGGCTGTGCCTGGAGGCCGGCATGGTTACGGTGCCGGCAGGTGCCCGCTTGCAGCTGGTCCCCTTCCCAGCAAGTGCAGGAGCATGGGGCAGGGTGATGGGGTCGTGGTGGGGGACAGGGCAGGAGGGTCCGGGCCACAAGACAGTCCCTGGCATTGGCCATGACTGGAGGATCTGCCCGACGCTGGCCAGACAGAGGTGTGGGACAGAGCTCTGCCCTCCCGCTTGGGGCGTTCACTCCCAGGGCCCTGGTGCCCCGAGCTGTCACCAGCCTGCCCTCCAAAGACAGGCCCAGATCCCAGGCTCCCCTCTTACCCATAGCTGTCTCTAAAATGTCCCGCTTTTCCCTAAATCAGGACTCCTTAAGTTTGGTCAGTCTCCGCTCTTTCATCCACACGTGTGTTGGGCACCTCCTGCGAGCGGGACTCCCGGTCCGGTGTGCCGGCGCGGAGCGGGGAGTCCTGGGGGCCGCGCCTGCCCCACCCAGGCATCTGCATTCCCTCAAGCTGAAGCCGGCTCCGACGGCGGCCTGCCCCAAGCCCAGGTGGCCTCTATTCCTGGACAGATTACCGGGCCAGTGTGTAGGGCAGGTGCCAGCCCCGTGCCTTGTCACCTCAGACGCTGACGTCACTGTCTGCTGGGGGCGGCGGGAGGTCACTTCCCCGGGGCCAGACAGGAAGCCCGCCCAGTGCTGGGAGGGAGGGGCCCCCAGGCTCGATGCCCAGCAGCCCCCCCAGCCTGCAGAATGGGAGTCACGTGGCAGCACCGGCTCCAGCAGCACGCCTCCTGGGCCGACGGGCCACGTCATGGCCTGGGGATAGCTGCCGGCACCACGTGCTCTGCCGAGACCCCAGAGTCTGGTTTTGGGGGCAGTTGGCCTTGGGCTGCAGGTCAGCTGTCCTTCTGGATGCCTGTGGCCACTGAGTGGAGAGTGGGGGCCACAGGCGATGAAAGCTGGTGACCGGGGGCTCCCGGAGCTCTGCCTCCCGGCAGGAAGGAGGGGTTCAGGCCAGACTCAGAGCAGAAGCCCCTGACCCCTGATTCAGGGGAAGGATCTGGAGGCTTCTAGACACTGCACGCCCCAAGAGAGCCTCTGCGGGCACCGGGCAGGAGATGCGTGGTTCTCAGGGCACGCCTCCTGGACTCAGCTTCCCACACGGAAGCCTCCCCCCGCCAGCCGCCGGAGGCCAGGACCCTCTCCCCTCCTGCCCGCCCCCCCCCCACAGCCAGCGCTCACAGCCCTCCTCCGGGAACCCCATCTGGCCCCTCAGCTCCGTGGGCTCCGGGCCCATTCAATCCTGCAGCCTCGCCCAGGAGAGCCCTGGGCTCCCCTCCCCGCCCCACCCCTCCAGTCACCGTTAAAACTGCTCCAAGCCAGGACGCAATCTGCACGCGTGCTCTACCCACATCGACTTTGCGGACCCCAAGCGCAGCTGCCTTTCTGTTCCCTTTGCGTGGAGCGTCCTTCCTGCCGCCGTGTGGCAAACTCCTATTCATCCACCAAAACGCTATTCAGATGGGATCAGCCCTCAGTCCCACGACCGTAGAATTTATAGCCCAAACCCAGATTCCCACGTTAAGCTCGTGCTGGGACTTGGGGCCACCTAGCCGTCACCCAAGGCTTCTCCCTCCAAGGCTGTCCTGAGAGTTCCAGGGGCCAGAGCCCTGGCCACAGGAGCCCGGGCCTGCAGGATTCCTTTCCAGGAAACGGGGCCCCTGGTCAGCCACACCCACGGGCAGCCATGAAGCTGGCATCACAGCTCGCACTCGGGATATTTGGAAAATGCTGAGGCGGATTCCTGCTCCCCACTGACAGCCACCGCAGTGTCCACAACCCATTGTACAGAGGAGCCTGGTGAGACCAGAGGAGTGAGGTGCTTTTCTGAGGTCCCGTGGAGCCAGGAGAGGCCCTTTCGCACCGGGACCCCAGCCTCCTTGGTGCCCATGTGTGCTTTCTGTCATCTGCAGCATGGGAAACGGAAGGTCTTGATGGGATGGTCCCATGTCCTGGCCCTGCTCTCAGATAGGATGATTCAAAATCTATAAGCCACGACAATAGAGCTGCACTTTTTTGGCTAAAGGAGTTTATTCAAGAAGGATTTTTTGGGGTGGGGGGCAATGAACTTCCAAGTATCAAACTAAGATGTCACCAACTTGTGATGGGCGGATGGAGGGGGGGCTGAATAGATGCGCGGACGGAGGAGGGTACTCGGCGGAGGGCCGGGTGGACGGGTGGACGGACGGACGGACGGACGGCGGACGGAGGAGGGCTCTGCGGAGGACGGGGTGGGTGGGGGGATGGGTGACGAGAGAGAGGGACAGACGGCGGGACGGCTGACGACAGACGTGAGGGCAGCTGTGGACATCTGAGTGGGGAGGTGGGTGAATGAGGGGTCAGGGTGCCTGGGAGGACGGACGGATCCCAAATGGTCCTTTCTTTGCTCTGAGTCACGGGAGGTGCCCATGGAGGTTCCCCCCCGTCGCTGTGAGTCTGTGGTCCTGTGCTGGGACCCCCAGGGCCACACACACAGGGCGGCATCTCAATCCCCAAATAAGGTGGATCTACTCCCCTCTGGCCGCCCAGAGAGCAGGAAGCCAGGGGGAGGAGGGGGCCCTGCCGGGGCTGAAGTCAGTTCCTCCTTTTCTGAACAATGGGCCCTTCTGGTCCTGGCCCTCCTCCGCCCGGCTCCACCCAAGCAGCCTCCACCTCTGACAGGGAGCAGGGCCCTCGAGCTGGATGCCAGGGAGCCAGGCTGGGGGGCAGGAGGCCAGGAAAGGCCAGATCCCTGCAAGGCTTGGGAAGATGCTGTCCTGGGCCTGGGCTCCAGCCTGGCCCCAGTTGCCCCCCAGAAGGGACCAGAGGGCCAGGTGTCAGTTCCCTGAAACATCCCCCGGGACCCGACTTTGCTCCTGAGTTGAGTCCTTCTAAAAGTCGCTAATTTGAAGGCCCAACTCCCCCTTTCTCCCCTTCAACCTCTTCCTGTGGCCAGCCCCTCCCTGCTCCCCCCACAGCCAGTCTGGGCTGGTGTCCTCCCGCAAGCAGACCGGCAGCCGGCAGAAGAGGCTGGCTGGCCGGGCAGAGCGGGTTCAGGCCAGTCCTACCCAGATGCCAGGAAAGCATGGAGGTTGGGGAGGGGAAACTGAGTCAGGGCTTCATGCTCGGCTCCTTGGGTAGAATTACCCCGCCGACCATCTCCTGGGCCCGAGTCCCCAGGAGATAGCTCTGCCCCAGGGAATCCCAACCTGGCGAGGCTGAAGGAGTGGTGGGCTCCGGGGGTCTGCAGTGTGGAGCCCAAGGGCCGCAGCCCCTTTGCTGTCCACTAGGCCCAGAGCGGGTCCAGGGGACGGGGGTCACCGCGGAAGTATGTTTCCAATACACAGTGCAATTGCAGGTGCCGCTGGTAGACACCGGGGCGTTCAGAGGGTCCCTCCTGTGCTCATGCACACGCACTCACGTGTACACACTCACACACATGCATGCATGTATGCACGCGTATGGTGGGCCTCCGGGACCAAGGCTCCAGGGTTGTCCTTTGTCTGGGCTTCTGTGACCCAGCAGGGCCAGAGCCCAGGCCCAGAGTGAGCTCGCCAGGGTCCCTGAGCCTGCCCCAGTGGCCACGGGGCTTCTGCTGGCTCCCAGCAGGGACCCGACTGCCTACACGCCCACGGCCTCCTGTACCTGCTAATCTCCTCTGATACTGACAACCTCAAGGCCAGGACAGCCAAGGGGACACTGGGCAGCCCAGAGGGTACCCCAAACGAGGCTCAATACAGCCCTCAGTCCACGGGGTGCTGGGACACCGAGAGCCCGGGCACCGTCACAGCGAGGCCCGCACAGGAGGGTCCCCATGCCTGCCAGCATCCCCGCCCGCATGCAGCTGCAGGTCCAGCCCGTTGCTAGGATTAGGGCCCGGATTAGCCCACCAAGTTTCCAGAACCCCACGTGTCGGGTTCGCGGCGCCATAGAAACCTGGCTGCCTCCGTGAGCGGGACGGGCTCGCGGGCGGGGTCTCTCCTTCAAGCCCCGGCCTCAGCCCCTCTCCCAAAGGGCCCGGGTGCCGGGACAAGGCCTGCCGGGGGCTTGTGCCCCCACCCCCAGCTCCGTGGGGTGCACCTCTTCCTCCGAGCCCTGTGCCCAAGGAAGTGCTCGGTTTCCAGAATCAGCTGTTTTCCAGCTATCGGAACGGCAACGAGTGACCGCATTACTTAGGGCTGTTGTGCAAAGTGGAGCATTCCCCTCCCTCCCCACACACTCCGTAATGCAGGAAACATCTGAGCGGGTTTATCCCGTGGCCCAAAACACACCTTGGAACCTCACTCACGCCCCAGGCCCAGCCGAGGGCTGCGTACTTGAAGCCCCTCTTCTGCCCCCACTCCTGGCCCCCTCTCCCTGCCTGCCTCTGCTCTGGGCAGTGCTGGCGCGGTGGCCGGGAACCAGGGCCACTGGGGCCACCGGGGCCACCGGGGCCAGGGAGGCCCTGGGAGTTCCCTCCAACACCCAACACCAGGAGGTTGCCAGAGGAAGGGGTGCCCACGGCTGGCCCGGGAGCGGCTGCAACAGCGGCCAGAGCCCCACCCGCTCCCAGCTGTCCCGGCCGTCAGCCGCACGTCCTCCCACAGCCCCCTTCGCCGATGTCCCCGTGGGTCGCAGATACACTAAGTCAGTGCCGAGCCCCACCCGTGCCCTGCGGGGCCAGCTGCCCCGCTGCCTCTCCCGCTGCATCCTCCCCGGGGCTTGGGACCAAGCTGGGGGCCACCCTGCGCCCCCGCAGTCCCTCGGCCGCTGTTCCCACGCTGCTGTCACCCAGCTTCCGGTCCGGCCACCCCTCGCCTCCTCAGCGCCCCCTTCTCCCGGCTTCGGACCTGGACGCTTTCAGCCTGTCCACTCCGCATCCAGAGGCCCAGCACCTGAGCCAGACCGTCCGCCGGCCCCCGCCTCAGGGGCAAGGTCCCACGCTTCTCAGAGCTCACTGGGCCCTCACTGGGCCCGTTCCAGACAGTTCCAGGCCCCTCCCTGCTCCCGCCACCTTCTGAGCACGGCCGAGAGACCCCACACGGCCTCAGCTCCCTGCCACTGCACTCACTCCCCAGAGGTCCGCGGGGGTTCTCAGGGGTTCTGGCTCCAGACGAGAGATGGGTGGCTGGGGGAGGGGGAGGGACGGGGGAGGGATGCTGGGTGGACACATGGAGGACGGGTGGACGGGGGCATGGAGGGATGGACGGAGAGACAGTGGACAGAGTCACAGAAGGACGGATGCAGGGACATACCCCTCTCTAGCCCTGACCCTGACCTCCCACTTCCCTCACCCCAGCACCTTCTGTTTAGCCTGCGCCCCGCCCTTGCCCTCCGTAGCCTGCCTCCGGGAGGAGCACGCAGACCTCCGCGGAAACAGGGTCTCCACCCCGCACTCACGGGCCCTTCCCCCTCCGAGCCGCACCGCGGGCTTCCCAGCGGCTCTTGCCCGACAGGCCCCTGCCCAAGGAGCCCTGGGCAGCCCTGCCCCGGCTCCGGTAAACGGCCAACTATGCCCCGGCGGCAACGGGGTCCGGTTACCTCCTCTCCGGCCTCTCGGTGTCACCTCCCTGCCGGGCTCCACCACAAGCTGGCGGGCGTCCTGGGGCTCTCGCCCTGACCGAGTGTCCGGTGTTGAGAGAGGATGGGGTCTGCGCGGGGTCCACGCAGGACGAGACCCTGATGGGATGCGCCGACCGCCCTGCAGCCAGGTCCCCGGCCCCGCTCCTGAGCCCCGGGCGGCTTGTCCCGCGTGCGCCCAGCCTCCGACCAGCCTCCGACCAGCCTCCGAGCCTTGCCCCTTCCTTACTCCCTTGTCTAAGGCCACCCGGTGCACCCCCATCGCCTGGTTCCCTCCTGAACGCCCTCCACAGACGTCCCCCACTCTGCCTCTGTCCCCGAGGAGGGCTCACCTCTCCCCGACCCTGCGGCGAGCCTGGGCCCCGCATGCTGGGAGCGGGACATGCCGGGGACTCTGGGAGGAAGGCTTCGAGGATGCTGCGGCGCCCGCTGGACCCTGACTCCAGTGCCTCGTGGACAAGCGTCTGCGACTGCGGCCCCCTCCTCCCCCAGTCCCACCGCTCAGCTCCGAGGATCCACCCGCCCCAGGGAGGGGCAAGTCCGGCCGTGGCAGGAGGCCGAGGAAGGCATCAGGCACTCCCCGGGCAGCCGCCTCACTCCACCCCAGCCAGGAGGAGACCCGCAATGCAGACCGCAGGACCCCAGGCCCAGAGGCCAAGACCTCTAGGGGACGAGTGCTAGGGGACATCGGGGGGTGCCGGGGACATCGGGGGGTGCCGGGGGCATCGGGGGGTGCCGGGGGCATCGGGGGGTGCCGGGGACATCGGGGGGTACCAGGGGACATCGGGGGGGGGCCGGGGGCATCGGGGGGTGCCGGGGACATCGGGGGGTGCCGGGGGCATCGGGGGGTGCCGGGGACATCGGGGGGTACCAGGGGACATCGGGGGGGGGCCGGGGGCATCGGGGGGTGCCGGGGACATCGGGGGGTGCCGGGGGCATCGGGGGGTGCCGGGGACATCGGGGGGTGCCGGGGACATCGGGGGGTGCCGGGGGCATCGGGGGGTGCCGGGGACATCGGGGGGTGCCGGGGGCTGTCCCCTACCTTTCCTGGACTCACCCCCTGGGAGACAAAGGGAAGGCGAGAGCAGGGAGGACAGACAGACGGACAGACGGACAGACGGACGGAGGGACAGACGGAGGGACAGACGGACAGACGGACAGACGGACGGAGGGACGGAGGGAGGGCGCCCAGGGCTGGCCTGGAAGTCCTCCGGAGCCGCAGCACCCCCCCCACACCCCGCCCCAGGTGAAGTCCCTCCTTGCCCTCCCAGGGCCCACCTGGCATCTGAGGGCGCTGCTCCCAGTGCCGACCTGCGGCTGGGGTCCTGCCGGCTACGGGAGGACAGAGAGGGCAGCTGCCCCCGGCCTTGCCCTCCAGCTTCCCTGGACGACGCCCGCGCTGGGCCTCAGAGCGCCGACAGCCTTGGCCCCGCCGCCCTCCCCCAGGAGCTCCTGGCTGGCCCTGCGCAGCCGTTTCAAAGGGACGCCTTTTAGGGCCGCGGGGCCGGCGCTGAGCGGGGTCATTTTTTTATTAAAAAGCAAAATCTAAACCAAGAAAACAAAGTGATTAAGTTTCTCTTCAGAACAGCAGGCCCCACAACGAGGGGGAGCGCCAGGCTCGCTGGGCGCTCAGACCCTCGACCCTCGACCGCTGGGCAGGAAAACAAGCGAATCACGGACACAAACAGGAAGCAGCTGGTTTTCCCCAAGCACGAGGGCTGGGCTGGGGTCCCCAGGGCCCGGCCCATACAGACAGCCAGGCACTCAGCTGGGTGGGCTGCTCGGGTCCTTGAGGAGCCCGTCAGGGGGGACGCCTGGGCTCGAGCCTGGCCGGAGGAGACCGGGGTGTGTCCGAGGAAGACGGGATCCTGGCATGTGGCCCACTCACTACTGTGGGGGTTCGGTCCCCGCGTGAGCTGCCGTGCCCCGCCCAAGAGCACGTGAGTTGAGGCAGGGGCTCCTTGTGGGAGCAGGAGAGGGGTGGGCAAGGCATGGCAGGATGCGTGGCGCGTCCAGGGCAGGCCCCCCTCAAGCCTGGCGGGACCCCGGGTCCGTAGAGCCGGCTGGGGTCCACGAGGCTGACCGCTCCCGAGAGTCCATCAGCCTGCCTGTCCTCCACGGGCAGATTCAGTTGTGGGCCAGGAAGACGTGCACTTCTGCCCTGTGTGGCCCTGGGGTCCCGGCAGGGTCAGAGCTGTCTCGTCGGGCCCCGTCCTAGAGCGCTGCAGGGGAGAATGTTGCGACAGGCCAAGGGAGGACTTCAGAGGGGGCTCGGCTCGGACGTGTGCTCAGCTGGGAGCAGGCAGGCTCGGCCCAGCCCTCATGGGGGCCCCTGACTGGTTTGAGGAGGGGGCAGGTGGGGGCCCAGGAGGACAGCATGGCTCAGGGGCTGGCAGGCAGCAGTGAGCGCCCTGTCAATGGGAGAGCACAAGGAAAGGTTCACACACAGGGGCCCATCCCCCACAGCCCCCCTCACAGCCCCACGGAGACACGGGCTGGGTCCCCCGTGGTGGGGACGGCATGCTAGACGGTGGGGCTTGAGCCCCCGGGCACAGCGCTCAGTGCTCAGCACGGCTGGTGCTCAGAAAGGGAGGCCGGGCGGTTCTGGGGGGCGGTTCTGGGGGGCGCTGAGCGGGGACCGCGGGACGGATGCACTCGGGGCGGCCCCGAGTATGGGCACGGAGGCAGGCGCACTGCCGGACGTCTGCTGCACTCCAGCTGCAAAGTAGCAGACCCAAGAGGCCGCTCCGAGACCCCCCGTCTTGGGGGCAAGGCCTGCCGGTGTCTGGGAGCCAGGGTCCCCTCTTCTGGGCCCAGGCGAAGCCAGTGAGCCAGTGAGGCATCTGGGCTCACCTGCCCGTGGCTCCAGGAGGCCCTGCGCCGGCAGCGGGCTTCGGGGTCTCCGGACCGCGACAGCTCCTACGCCCATGCCAGGCCACCAGAGCTCCCGGCCGCTGGCTGAATGCAGGTGCCTGCATCTCAGGGTCAGAGTGGTGGTGGGGGGCGCCAAAGTCGCCCTGGATGGGAGCCCTGACTTCTCCCCACTGATGCCTGGGGAGGAAGGGTCTCTGTCAGTCGGGTCCGGGAGACAAGGGTCAACCCACAACGGTGATCTCCAACAGGAACACGAGGGGTTCGGCCGGGCCGGTCGACTGTGAGAACGTGTCGCACACAGGGACACCCTAATGAAGCCCTGCGGAGAGGAGCTGTAGCTCGGGGGGGCAAACGAAGTCTTGTAACAGACCCAACTGTTTGTACAAACAGCATCAAGACCTCAGAGAAGAGAACATCATGAATTTAAAACAACAGCCTATGACCCAAAAAGCCCTTCCGACAAAGGGACAGAGAGAAATGCCTTAACCATCATTCTGGGGCAACGCGCCCGTAATCTGAAATTGGAACTTAGGGAGAAGACCTATCTCCACGCGGAAGTCCGCACGCGGATGTTTCTGGCGGCTTTGCTCCAGAGTGCCGGAACCGGGACGCCGCCAACACGCCCTTCGGTGGGTGAGCCGGTAAACAGGGACATCCGGACGGTGGAATATCGTTCAACGTTAGTAGGAAATGTGTGTGCACACATGCGTGTGCAAATGCAGGTATGTGCGTGTGCACTCACGTGTGTGCGTGGTGGGGGGTATGCGGGAATCCCCTGCACTTTTCCCATAAAGCTGAGCTAGTTTGAGCCTTGGCGGACGGCTTCGAATCGGGCCAGGGCTGGACCCAGTGCTGGCTGCCCCACGCCGAGCCTGCGTGAGCTCCGTCCCCGTCCTTCCTGCCCTGGGATCCGTTCCAGGCCTCGAGGTCCGTGAGGGCCTGAAGAGCTCGTGGGGACGTGGGTTTGCGGCTGTGAGGATTGGCACACACAAGTTAAAACGAAGACATTAACTGTTTTTACATTTACATGTCAGAAATTAAAAACAGGTTTAAATAAATTAAAAGTCACAAAAATAATCAGATACTATGTATGAACATAAATTATTTTTCATAAAAATAACTATGGTTTTCAAAACAAAAGCTGTTCAGAGAGAATGGCAGGCAGGGCTCTACACCCCGCAAAGCCTCATGGCAAGCAGGAGGAGACAAGGGTTCCCGTGCAGGCACTGGCGACGCGTCCGTAGGTCCCGGGGGAACCAAGAGGAGGAGCACGCGGCCGAGGGAGCTGGCGTGTTCCCGCGGCCTTCTGGATGCACAGTTATTTTCTTTCTGATACCACATCGAAACCCAGCAAGCTGTGGTTTCTTTAAAGCGAGATGCAATCTGGGGCCTGAGGCCACAATGATGACCCCTCGGGTCCCCGTCCTAGGGAAGCCCACCGGTGCAGAAGACCAGGAGACAGGGCGAGGAGAACAGTGTGGGGCCGGGGACCAGAGCCGAAAGAGGGCAAGAACAGACCCGTCGTCCAATCTACCGCAGAGACCCTCACGGGCCCCGGGAGGGGTTGTAAATGCATGGGGGGGCCGAGGTGCTCGCGGGAGGGGCTTTGGGAGCTCGACCGCTGCCTTTCCGATTTGTCCGCAAATCTGAAAGTCTGCAAAACGGAAGGGTTATCATAGGTGAAGTCCCACGGGTCCGGCTTCCCATCCCAGTCGCCAGTCTCCCAAAGTTCTGCTTTTTGCTCCGAAGCTCCAAGGAGATCGGAGAGCCCCCACCCCCGCCTCCCACCCCAGCTGCTTTTCCTGGAGGGGAGGGGACACTTCGTTCCGCAAGCACGGGCGGTGAGTACCTCTCCGCTGCGGCCACTGACCACTGCGAGCCTCTCCCGCCGCCGACACCGCGCTCCTCCCCAGCGGGACCCCCCACACGTGGGACGCTGAAGAGGTCCTGCCAGGCCCTGAGTTCTTGGAACAGACAAAAACCTCAGCTTCACTGAGGAAGATCTTTCTTCTTAGAGACCGAGAGACAGAGCGCGCGCCCCCACACATGCGGACGCAAGGGGAGGGACGGCGCGCGAGATCTCAAGGGAGCTCCACGCCCAGCGCGAGGCTGGATCTCACGCCCCTGAGACCAGGACCTGAGCCAAAATCAAGAGTCGAGTGCTTAACCGACCGTGCCCCCCGGGCGCCCCTCATCAAGGGCATTCTTAAGTGCAATGGGCTGCTGGGCTGGGTCCCAGCTCTGTGGCTCCCGCTTGGGGCACAACCGCCAAGCTGGGGCACCCGGCTCCAGCCCCGCCACAGCCCTGAGGCCAGCCAAGCTCCCCTACCCGTGTAAGGAGCCCTGCTGGAAGAGCCGCCTCAGGCCCCCCGCCCCCCGTAGGCCCCCCACCCTCCTCCCGATCCACTTCTCCTTCTCCAAGTCTTTCCTCTTCCAGGGAGCCCTCCCTGACCAGCCTGGCCTAGAGGAACTGGCCTCCCAGGGCCCCTTCAGCACCCTGAATCCTCCCAGCTACCGCCGCCCAGGGTGTGGCTGTACCCCGGGCCCCCTTTCCCCCAGGACAGTCTTGTGTTGGACAGCCCTTTGGGGCCGGGGCTGCGAGTACCCCCCAAAGTCTGTCTCGCGGCCCCGTTGCCGCCCCATAAGCCCCTTTACCTCAGGCGGGGCAGCAGCAGGATTCCTTCGGTTCCGGGAATTCTCCTGACCCCCTGGTGAACCGCCAAGAGCCAAACCTTCGCCCGTCCGCTGGTCACAGGCAGAGCGCGGTGGGGGTGCGGCTCCGCGCCGGGAGGGGCCTTGCCCCAAGCTCCCGCCTGCCCGTGCCCAGCACTCCCTAACGAACTTCCTCGAATGTCACTGGGAATTAGCCCTGAAAGCCCAGGCTGGTGTAAGGGTTTCCATGGAACTCACAGTGGGCAGGCCTGGCTGGGATTAAGGGCCCTGAGCCCCAGGGCTCTCCTCTCCTGGGAGCCCCCCCGGCCGGGAAAGGGGTCGAAGGCCGCCTGCCAAAGCCGCCCCGAAGCCGCCCCCTTCTCCTTCGGGGAGCTGGCATCCGGCCGGGCCTGGAAGTGGCTCTGGCAGGCGGCACCGGCCAACACCCCCACTCTCGCCCCATCTCTGCCGGACGGGAACACGCAGAGCGCCCGCCCCTCGTCACTGAGCCGCAGGGCATCTCCCGGGCACGCTGGCCGGTCCCCGAGTGATGCAAGTGGACAGGGCCTGGCCGCGGCGGGAGGGCCTCCGTCCAGCCGAGAGCACAGACGGGGCCCTGGCCCGGCCCACACGGGGCACGGGCGGGCCTGCCAGGCGGGCACCGCTGACACGACTCCTTCCGCCCTGCCTGCCCCGTGACACAGAGGAGACGGGAGCCTGGATGCGGCGGCACGCGCCTCCCTCCCTCTGCATGCACACTCACCTCTGAGCTGCTGGCAGTTTCCCCGGGGGCAGGAGGGGCCAGCGGGTCTCCCAGCCGGGCCCCCGGAGTGACCTGGAGCTTCCCTGCCCTCGTGCTCTGGGCTGGGTCTCACCTTGACCATGGGCTGGAGATCCCATCCAGGTCCCAGGTGGTGGGGAGCACACAGGACGGCGGGCTCAGAGGCCCCCCTGCGCCCGGAGCTGGGGAAACGGGAAGCTAACTGTCACTCGGCACACAGGGGCTCACGTCTGCCTCTGTGGCAGGAAGTCGCTCAGAACTGGAGGCGAGGCCAGACCTGGTCGGGTCTGGAGAGCTGACCTCGTCCCCCCACCACAAAGGCCCACAGGGCTGCCCTGGGGTCATGGGTTGACCCCCGGTATAGGGGTGCAGAGCTGATGCCCGAAGGCTCCAGGCTGGAAAGAGCTGTCCTTGGCCTCAGCTCAGCACGAGGCTGAC
Organism: Mustela erminea; assembly: GCF_009829155.1. Classification (NCBI taxonomy): domain Eukaryota; kingdom Metazoa; phylum Chordata; class Mammalia; order Carnivora; family Mustelidae; genus Mustela; species Mustela erminea. The sequence goes on along the minus strand of NC_045622.1, from coordinate 112,496,324 downwards.
TGACTGCGTGTCTCTGAGGCCGTCCGGCCCGGCGCAGGAGAAGAGGGCAGCTGTCCCGTTGCACCTGCTCCCTGAGGCCCGACGGGAGATGTCCGGGAGCCGAGTCTGGGGCTGCCCAAAAAGATGGGCCCACAAACAGGCCTCGTCTTGGCCCAGAGTAGCAGGAGAACCGAACCCGCCTCTGGGCCTCAGGGGCGTGGGGAGGGTGGACGCCGCCTGCCCGTGAGCCCTGTTATTCTCTGCAGCCCGTCATTATGTAATCGGCTCATTAAACGCCTTGTTAGCTGTCAGGCTTTCCCTCCAGACGGTGAGCTCCCGGGGCAGGCAGCCTGCCAGGCCCTTCTGTGCCCAGCCTAGGCCTGATGAGGGGCACTTGAGAGCCACCGATGGCCACTGCGGAGCACCTGCCTTCCTCGGTGGGCCATCTGCGAGACGGGGATGCAGATTCCACATCCGAGGAGGGAGTGCCGGCACGCAGGTAGCCCAGAGCGGCCCCCAGACCCTAGAGACTCTTACCTGAAGGCCGCGGCGGAAGGAGGGAGACAGACCAGACAACAGACGTCCAGGGGTATGAGGGAAGAGTGATGGGGCTTTCCAGCCCCGGGATTCTGGCCGGGACAACTACATGGCCAGGAGGGTCACTCGTTGAGACAGGGAACCCTGGAGGCAGCTCAGGTTTGGAACGGAGGGGACGTGGAATCCATGCCCCTGACCGCAGGCGAGGGGAGCCAGAGGTCCATGGCTGGGGCTATCCAGGATGTTGTGTGTGATTGCTAGCACTGTGGCATGGTGGCCCTCCACGTGGGGAGACGTCTAGGGAAGGGACAGAGGGGATACCAGGTCAGAACAAGGCTCGGCAACACCCCACCCAGGGGAGTCAGAAAACCAGAACAGAACAGATAGCACAACACCAAGAAGACAGGGAGAGTGGACCCAGTGGCCACAGGAGCACAAGGAAAACATGTTCCAAAAGAACGTTGTCCCACTGTCTGCCGGCCCTCATGGCTTCAGGTGAGGCGCCTTGGTTCCCGCCGCACGAAGTTCTGTTTTCTCCTCTTTGGATTTTCCTTTTTAACGTTTGTTTTCATCAGCTTGTCGTGCTCTGGACTGAGCCTCCTTGGCTTGCACTGAACTTCCTGAATCTGTTATGTTTTTCTTCCATTTGGGAGATTTCTAGTCCCTACTTCTTGAGTGTTTTGCTGCTCCCACTCCTCCCCTCTGAGACTACCATCCCCTTGCCAGCCCCCATGTGACCGTGACTGCACTCTGCGTTCAAGCCTCTCCCTCTTCCTCACATCGAGTAGCTCCTTTTGACTGATCTCTGAGTTGATAGACTGTTCCATCCCTGTTCTGACACTCACCTCGTCCAGTAGATTTTGTTTGTCTCAGAGATTGTACTCTTCCGCTCAAATTGTCCATCAGGACATTTTTAACATTTGCCATCTGTCTGCCAGAATCCTGTCTTTTCATTCATTGTGACTATGTTTTCCTTTATCTCCACTGGTGGCCGGGGCTATTGTATCTCCTTCAAAGACTGTCTGATAACTCCAACATCCCTCAGAGTTGGCCTTGATTAATCGTCTTTTCCCTTGGGGAGGGGGAACACCTGTCCCTGGCCCTCACCTACGCTGTGTAATTTCATGCTGCACCCCAGACTCAGCGAACATTCCATGGATGGACCATGGGTGTGTAGCATTTCTCTGCAGAGTGCCGATGTGTTTGTTTGAGCAGTTAGCTCGATCGGGCTCCAACCGCGGACTCTGCCCCATGTGGTCCAAGAGGTGGCTCAGATCTCCATCCAGTCTGGCTTCCATCTGCCCCACACCAGCAACTCAAGCTGAGTGTATGCATACAATTTGGGATGCCCCCATCTCCGCTTCTCTTGGGGATTCCCATCTTAGTCTCCAGTGACCTTCCGACAGGGTCTCTCTGGGGATTTCAGATGTCTGCACCGTTTTGTGACGACCCTACTTTGCCAACTCTCCAGAGCCCTTGGGGAGTTGTTTGTTTGTTTGCTGTCCAGGGTTTAAGGTTGTTGTCGGCAGGAACGCTGACTTTTCGGAAACACCTCATCCAGGAAACATTCTCCATGCTTGGAACCCAAAGGAGTTTCAGGATGGTGGTGAGGGTGGGGTCAGCAGTGGCAGAAGCTCCTGAGGGGTCACATCCAAAAAAGAAAAAAGTGTCTATTGACGATCACTCCAGGAACGCTCCTGGTCGATGAAGAGGGTCCTCTCGGTGGGTGACAGGAAGCAGGCTCAGACAGAGGACGGCGGGGCAAGCCATTGATATTCTCTCATGTTAAGGAAGTTTCTTTTTATTCTGAGCCTGTGAAACACATTTTATAACTGGGAGTGCATGTTAGACTTTATTAAATATGTTTTTGGCACCTATCAGTATCATCATATGGTTTTTCTTCTTTTGGCCTAGAAACACAATGATATTAACAGATTTCTTCATGTTGAGTCATCCTTGCATTCTTGGAAGTAAACTCTGCTTGGTCATGGTATATTATTACTTTAATTCAATACACGGCTGGATTTAATTTGCTAATTCTTCTCTTTATAATTTGTGCTTCCATCTTCACATGTGAACTTGGTCTGCGGTTTTTCCTTGTTCTGCGCTATCATGATCAAGCCTTGGGATCAGGGTTATACGGACACAGAAAATGAATTGGAATTGTGTCCATATTCTATGCTGGAAACATTTTGCAGAAGAATGGTCATCAATGAGCATTAAAAAGAAAGAAAGAAAAAAGAAAGAAACAAAGAAACCCAAAAAGCCTTGCCTGTAAAACTCTCTGGGCCCTGTGCCTTTTTCTAGGGTAGGATTTTAGGATTTTTAGTCCATAACCTGGGACTTTTAATCCACAATGGTCTTTAATATAATCTTTAATTTAATCCACAAATCCATAAATCTTTCATTTAATCCATAACATCTTTCAACCGATGTTATGCTCCATTTTCTAAAAGCAGGATGTACTATAATCTGAATCAGCACATAGAATTTCTATGAGGATGGACATTCAGTACATTTCAGTCTCTCTGCTGTCCTTCCTCATTTCCAGCCAGGACAATCACGAGCAACCACACGGGTAGGTATCTGTTTCCCTGTAGTTGCCACGTACCCATCCACATAGCCATCCATCCATGTGTCCATCCCTACCTCTGCCTACCCCTCCGTCCACCCCTGCACACACCCACCTGTCTGTACACACTTACACACATGTAAGTACCCACAGACATACGTATATCTACCCAACCGCCTTCTATCCGTCTGTCTTCATGAAGCCCACCTAGAGTCTCTACTCTGTACCAGGTCCTGGGATGGGTATTGTGGTCCATGCCTGGGAGAGATGAGCCAAGGGCTTAAGTTCTGGAAAACCAAAGAAAGCGTCAGGGCAGTCCCAACCGTCTGTGCCTGCGAATGGGGTGGAATGAGACCAGATGCTGTGCTGGGTTCTGGGAAACCAGGGACCCAAAATGGCAGATCTGAGGAACTAGTTCCCAGGACTGCCACCTCCAAGGCTCAAGCAGGGCTGGTCCACCGTTGGGCCGGCCTAAGCAGGGAGTCAGCTGTGGTTTGTTGGGGCGGCCTGGAGGGGAAGAGGACACCGGGCCCGGGGAGAGGAGCCCCCTGGGGTCGCGCCCCAACCTGTGTTGGGGAAGATTTGGAAAATGCATTCTCTGCGTCTCATGGTGTGTCTTTAGGCTGACACAGTGGCCTCCCTCTTCACAGTGGTGGTCTGATTGCCCTGATGGCAGCAATGGGGTCTTCCTCATCTCTGTGGCTCCCCGGCCTCGCCGGCTGGGTGAATGATGAAGGACAGACCACCGGATGCCGGGCAGCAAACTCTCGTGCTGGTGCTGTGGCGGGTGGAGCTTGGCCACATCCAGGTCCGGGGAGTGGGAGACGGCTGGCAGCCTCGGCCCACCCCCCACCTGCTGGGTCACCTCAGCACCACTGGAGGCCTGGAAAACCTGTCTTCCTCAGAGCTGCCAGCGGGCGGGGAGACCCTGGCCCGGAGCATCCCAGAGCCTGGGGGCAAGGAAGGTGGGGGCGGAGTCCCTGTCCTCACCCCTCCCCCGCCCTGGCTCTGCTGAGAACCAAATCGCCTTATCAGAAAGTCCCTTGAGTGACTGGTTAACCAAATAGCTAGAATTCCTGTTCCAGAGGCACATCTGTTCTTGATCGAGGGGAGGCCAGGGATGACAAGGAGGGAGAGGGGAGCAGAGGTACAGGCCAGGCCTTCCAAAGGGATGCTCTGGCCAGGCAAGGGGGTGGGGGTTGCCAGCCTCACAGGAGCAGCACGGGCTTCTGTCTAGGACCTGCAGCAGGTTGGGCTGCTTTGCCCACCCCCATGCCCACACTGGGGAGCTGGGACCTGCCCTCTGGGGCTGGGGGAGGGGTGAGACGCAGCACCCCCACACCCCACACACACACACACACCAGGGCACACGTGCAGGGACTTCTGCTAACCCTCCGGCTTCAGCTGACCCAGGCTTGGACCATCTTTCTGGAATGCACCTTGGAGTGGCTCCCTCTCCCCTCAAAGACCCTTCCCTGCTGCCCCGAGCTCTCCCACAGTCAAGTTCAGCTTCTTGGCTCAGCACTCAGGGCCTGGGGATCCGGGGCCGCTGATCCGGGGCCGCTGTGTGCCTTTGTGTCCTCCTCCACGGCCCGGATCTGGCCTTGCTCATGCAGGAACACGGGTCATGCCAAGGCTGCCGTGCTGTTCCCTGCACCTACAACGCCCTTCCAGCCCTCCACGTCCAGCTAGCCACTGCGTGCCATCCAGAGGCGGTCTGGCTGTCTTCCTCAGGTGTGGGCGCTGCTGGGACACCTTTACCTCAGCCCCACGAGTGAGTCTGCGGACGTGCCCCCGTAATATTGGAGTCCTTGCCCCCAAGACTCCCTCTTCTTGGGCTCTGGTTCCACAGTACTCAACCGGGGGCACTGGCCAGAGCAAGCGTCCAGAAAGGAGCCAAGACAGAAAGGAGACACGAGGGAAAGAGCAGGGAGAAGACAAGAGGACGGCGCTGGGGAGGCCGAGGGCACTCGGGGCTCCCCGGAGAAAGGCCTGAGGATGGTCTGAATGGGACAAGGGCCTAGTCCCTTCTCCTGGCCAGGGACCTCACAGGCCTGCCTGGCCCCACCACTGGGCTCCCAGCATGCGCCTGGCCCCACCGAGGCCTGGGAGAAGGAGCCCTGCCTTGCTTTCCTCCTGTCTGGGCTGCAATCACGGGCTCTACACCTGTCACCCCACTACCCAGCCTGTGGGTGCCAGCGCCCGGGGAGGGGGACGGGCCCATCCGTCCACACCTCCTGGGCTCCTTGGCCGAGCTGGGCCAGGGGATACGGGCCTTGGGCGTCAGGACAGGAAAGAGCAGGGAGGAAGGTCGGGAGAGGGTGACGGCCCAGGGACCAGGGTCTGTGAGAAGGGGTGGGGGCTTGGGCTGGCGCAGATGCGGGTGCAGTCGGGGGGGCATTGGAGGAAACACGCGGGACACATCCAGGCTCCTCCCCACCCAGGGCCACGGGGAAGCCCCTCAACCAGACACACAGACACCCCGATCCTCCTGGCCCCAGGACGGCCCAGTCAGCAGCACCCCGACCGGCCTGTGGGCCCCTCCGGTCTCCCCCTCACCATGCCCGGCGCCCCTTCCAGGGCTCAGCGCTGCGGGCACGGCCTAGGGGAGAGGGCCGGCCGCCGGGCAGGAATGTTTGCGGCCAGTGTAAACAGATCGTTTCTGTCTGCCTGGGGGGCGGGGGGAGGGAGTTGTCTTCAGCTTTGTTATGTTCTGAAAAAAAAAGGCAAAAAATTTGGGTCACAAACCACAAACTGTTTTGCTTTCGGCGTAACTGGCATAAACAGGCATTTTCTCTTCGGTTTCTGGCCGGCTGAGGCCTGGGCTGGCTGGGGCTGGGAGCAGGGAGAGAGGCTGAGGGCTGCGCTAGGAGGCCCAAGGCCACCGCCCACCCGGGCCAGAGGGGCTGCGCAGGTAGAGGCCGGGTCCCCCCACCGCCGCCCCCCGGACTGGGGCCTGTGATCTGGCTACACCGCGGAGGGGGCACCAGCCGAGGGCCAGGCCCAGGCAGGGAGGAGCGGGGACCCCGGGAGCTGCGGCCAGCAGGGCGGGCGGACGCAGGTTGCTGGGGTTGAAGCCCAGGGGCCAGAGCCAGGAGAGGCGAGGAGGCCTCTAGGAAGGAGAGGCTTGCAGCCTGCTGAGGGGCCCCCAAAGGCGGGTGTGCCGGAGCCCTTTGCGGCACTCCGGGGCCTTCCTGGCCAGCTCTGCGCTGTGACAGGGTTGGGGAGCACCGGGCCGCGGACGGCCGTGACGGCGCACCTGTGTCTGCCCAGCTCGTCCTGCGGCAGGTGGATGTGGCTGTGTGGTTGGAGTGTGCGGGCGGGGGTGCTCCCCAGGGTCAGAGCAGACGCCCGCCCGGGGGCCCAGGCCAGAGCAGCTAGCTTGTGAAGGAGGAGGGGCCTGTGGCATGGGGTGGGGGTGGGGGTCGCTGAAGGACAGAAGAACTGTGGGGGCCGGGGCTGAAGGCCCAGAAAAAGCCTGTGGTTTGCACTCAGGCCTGTGGCCCATGGGAGCCACGGAGGGTCCTAAGGCGAGAGTGGCGCCCTTCCGGCTGGCAGACGGATGGAAGACAAGAGCTGGGCGCGGCAGGGTCCCGTGGCTGGCAGAGCTGTGCGATTTGCCACAGACTGAATTGTTCGCGGGGCAGGGCAGGGGGCCTGGAGCGGGTGCGGGCCTGAGGAGAGCGAGGGGCTGGATCGGCCAGGCAGAGGCCACTTCGCAGCTCTGGGAGAACGGCCAGCGGAGACCCAAGTGGGGTCAGGAGCGCAGAAAGTTAGTCTGTGTCTCCAGCTCAGCAAACGGCCCCTCTGTGGCCCACCGCTCACAGTCAGCCTTCAGGGTCACGTGCCGCGTCAAGCGCATAGTAGGGGAACATGCAAGCCTGATCACCTCGGTGAGGGAGTGCTGGATCGCCCCGGTGAAGGGGCGCTGGGTACCGGCTTCCCCAAGGGGAGTGCAAGTCCACAGAGTTCACAGTGAGGAGACCGGCGGCCTTGGGGAAGTGGCACAGGCAGGGGCAGACCATGCCAAGGTCCCGAGGCAGAAGCACGCTTGGGAGTCCACCCAGCCCTGGGGGTCCCCGTGAGGACTTGGCAGAAGCGGGCCCGCTCTGGCGGTTTCAAAGACCACCCAGGGTCCCTGTGGTCGCCAGCGGAGACTGGCAGGAACCATCGGAGGGAGGAACTGGGTGCAGCCTGGGCTGGTGGGACCGCAGGCCCGAGGGTCCTCCGGGACGGGCGCAGCACCTGCTTTTCTCCCCAGTGGCCACCTCCATGCTGGCCTCAGCGCCAGGAACAGGATCTAGGGCAGAGCAGGGGTCTCCTCACGTAATTTTCCTAAGTGACCACAAACTGGGCTGTTTGAAGGACGGAATCCATTCTCTCCCTATTCTGGAGGCCGGAGTCCAAAGTCAGCTCTCCAGACTGAAATGCAGGGGTCCCAGGGCCAAGCCCCCTGCCAGCCTGGGGGGGGGGGCTCCCTCCTGCCTCCCCCGCCCCTCCCCCACGGGCCAGCCCCTTCTCTCCTGTCCCAGGGACGCCTGTGTTTGGGCTGAGGCTCACCCGAATCCGGGTGAGCTCGTCCCTCCCTGACCCCCACAGAGACCCTTCCTCCAAACAAGGCCTCGTTCACAGGCTCCAGGGCTGGGATGCGGACCTGGACCGGGCGGTATTTTGGAGGAGAACCATCCAGCCCAACCCCGCAGGACTCGGTAAATGTTTGTTGCGTGAGTGACAACAGCCTACCCTGCCCTCATCCCTGCCCTGAACTCTCCCCAGAGGGAGGCCCCTCTCCGCGCCTCCCTCCAGGAGAACCCCAGCATCCCACCGCCTCCAGGCCTGCACTCCAAAATGTCTTTCTCCCGGAGACCCGTCTGCTTCAAAGAGGGCTCCAACATTCCCTCCATGACACTGAGCCTGGGGTGCCCTCAAAATGGGGGCGCTCGTCCATCACGCTCAGGCGTGAGCTGCGGGTTTACAGAGCAGAGAGAGGGGACCAAGCCCAGCTGGGCCGCCCAGGCAGAGCGGGGCGAGGGCAGCGCCCGCCCTGGGGGTGCAGCGGGTCTGACGCTAACTGGCTGCCAGGAGCTCAGGCGGGGCGGCAGGGCGAGGGTCTTGGGGAAAGCCGGCGCAGGCAGGGGTGCGGGTGGGCTGCACTGCAGTGAGGGAGGAGGCTGTGAGGACGGTGCTGGGTGTGGCCGGTGGGGGCGGCTGGGGAGGGCCTGGCTTGCCCAGAGCTGGGAGGAAAGCCGACCCTGAGTTCAGCACCCAAGGACCCCCGGAGGGGAGCCAGGCAGGGCTCTGTGGACCTTCGGGGGCAGAGCGTGCACGAGCCTGGGGAGAGAAAGACCCAGACCTGGTCTCCAGGGTGGGGAGACCTGGGCGGAGGGGGGTCCACTGCGGGCTGTGCCATACCACTGGGGCCCCTCCCGGAGCCCCCACGTGAGAGCCCTCAGTCTGCCTGAAGATGGGCACGGTGTCCCTATCCAACTGGCTCTTCCCCTCACCCTCGGACGCTGACCCTGCCTCCTCCGGGCAGCCACCCAGTCACCCTGTTTGGAGTTTTCAGCGCAGCAAGCGTGGGCAACATGGCCAGGACCCGAGACAACACCAGCCGGGCTCTCGGAGGCCTGGCTTCGAGCCTGTTGTGGCCAGCACCAGGCCAGGAAACAGAAACTACTAGAAATAGAAAGAAAGATGGGGTTCAGGGTGGGAGACCTTCCTCCCACCCAGAGAGAGCTCTGGGCCTGCCCCTGAGTGCTGCCCAGCCCACCACCCCTCTACCCACCACGGTGCCCCTGCAGAACCGGGGCCTGCGCGGCAGGGCGGGGAAGCAGTCAGCTCGAGCCTCAAGCCCCACAGAGGCCAGCCTGGGGACCCTAAACTTCAGCTCAGAGGACAGAGCACTGGGGGGGAGTGTGCAGGGCTAAGGAGCGGAGGGGCTTTCTGCTGTAGCCTCCACCTGGGGAGGCTAAGCGTGTCTGTGTGTGCAGCCAGGCAGGTGACACGAATCCTCATCTCTAGCCACAGCTAGCTTCCGGACCCTTCCCGAAACTGGTGAGCCCCCAGCACCCACCCCTGTCCCTGGGATTGGCAGTGAAGGCGCTTCACTTCTCCTGGATACCATGCCCCGGGGACCCCTGCTGCCACAGGGCACCCCAGTGCTTGAGGACTTGGTGCCTGAGATTGTCCCAGAGCGGCTGGCCCCAAGCAGGTGGCCGTGGTCACTGCTGAGAGGGTGCAGGCTCTCGGGCTGTCCTCCCTGGCCACACGTCCCTGAGACAGCAGAACCCGCAACCCCAGGCGCCCCCCCACCCCACCCCACAGGCGTGTGAAAGAGCAGAGGACTCGGAACCAGGTAAATTTGAATGCTTTATTGGGATTGCGAGCGATAAATGTTAAAGACAAAACCCAAGCAATGAATTTTGCCAGAAATATCAGCATGTTAAAGGGGTCGAGTGGAGGCCCGCACGGCCACTGCCAGATGGACCGCAGCAGCGGGTGAGGCGACATTCGGTGCGGGGCACGTGGGGGGTCTTCAGGCGATGGTGGGGGGGACCCAAGAGGAGGTCCCGCTGAAGACATTTGAGGGGGGAGAGAAGATGGGCGGCCACAGTCGGGCTCGGGAAGTCAGATGGGGGCCCGGGTCGGGATGGCTAGGGACCCTGCGAGAGCTGCTTGCTGGGAGACCCAGGGGAGCGTCGGCAGACGGCCCTGGAGCGCCCACCCCACGAGAGGCAGAAGGTAACACTGGGTGGGATGGGCGTCCGGCAGGATGGGCAGGAAATTTGGGGTGCCTCCGAGTCTTTTTGGATCTCAGGCCAATCTGTCTGCGTCCCAATGACAATTTGGCTCTTTTCAGCTCTGTCCAATGTTCCGAATGGCCCATTCCGGGGACGCCTGCCGAAGGCCCCTCTGAGCCGCTGGTGGGCTGACACGTACCGCCCCCAGGGTCGTGTCAGCCCCGCTACTGGGGCCCAGAAGCCTCAGGCCTCTAGAATGCTAGTCAGGCTGTCGTGCAGGGGGGCTGAGCTGGGGGCAAAAGTGGGGGTGAGGTAAACCTCCCAGCCGCCCGGATCCCTGCCACAGCCCTAGGCGCCGAGATGGTGGCTGGTTCGGTACTGCCAGACCCTTGGGCCTCGGGGCCCGAGCAACCCCAGCCGACAGAGCGCCGTCACAGCTCTCCTGCTCTGTGGGGCCTGCACCCTCCTGACCTCCCCGACTCCCCGACCTCACCCTGCCTGGATCCCCGGAAGGCCTGCAGAGCTCTGAGCCTCCTGGGGACAAGACAGGGTGCTGAGCAGGCGGGCAAGCTGTCACCGAGGGGCGAGGGGAGGGCTCCCCAAGTGCACGGAAGGCGGCCACCTGCTCCAGCCCGATGGAGCCCAACTCACACACCTGCGGCCCCTTCCCCCCCAGCCAGCCGGGGCCGGCCGGGGGCCCCTTCCTGATGGCCTCCGAGCACCTTCCGGACACCGAGGAGACGCCTCCCCACCCCCTCCTCCGCCCCTCAGGACCTCCGGGGACCAGCCACTGTCCCCGAAGGCCAGGCCGGGCAGCGGCCCGCTCCTTTCCCTCGGGCTTCTCCGTGGGGCCCAGTGGCCAGCGCCCCACGGAGGCCCCACTCTCGACTCAACCCAAGCGACAGGGACAGATAAAAACAAAAACCGAATCGGGACGATAAATGGCGGAGAGCAGGACGTGCGGCTTGGCCGCGGTGGCCGTGGTGGTGGTGGCTTGTGTGGCACTGCTTGGTCTCTGCTCCCCTGTTACGTGGGGCGGGAGTATGTTTAATTTGGTGTGTGAGCGCGTAAAAAGCTAAGGAGGGATCAAAAAAAAAAAAAGGAAAAAAGCCCCAGGAGATACCAATTAAAGGGGGGAATAGATCAATTGGCGTAAATTTGGGTTCCTCATTGGGTCTGTAATTCTGCGCTGTGACTCCTGACCGTCATCGTCCGAACCTTGCGGGACCACTTCCTCCCACAGAGCACCCCCCACCCAGCCCCCACTGCCCCCCACCCGCCCCTCCAACCGCCAGACTTCCCACACTCCCCACCATCGTTGCCGGCCTCCTGGGGGGCCTCTCATTTCTGAGAGGCCCCCAGAAGGCTGGCAAGGATGGTCCCTAGGTGTGCTGGGGGTCCCAGATGTTCCTCAAAGAGCACACCTAGGGGGTCAGGCTCCGGGTAGGCACGTCTTGGTCTCTGCTCGGCTACAGCCGCCTCCAGCCAGGCCAAACGCAGCCCTCGCTCTGCATGATGGTAGGGGGCACAGATGCTGGTGGGGCCTGGGGGCACCGGCTCATCCCACGGGGACCGTGGGGAATGCCACCTCCTGCACCGAAGATGGACCGCCCCTCTCCCACCCAAGGAGCGCGTCCCGGGAGTCAGGAGGGGAGCACAGGACATGAAAACCTCACCAATGAACAAGTCCGGGAAAGGTCTGTGACAGAACACAGACTGCACGGTGCCGGGCTCCCCCGTGTGCGCGTGTGCGTGCGTGTGCATGCGTGTGCGTGCATGTGGAAGCGTGTGTGCATCTGTGCGTGAGCGTGTGCATGTGTGTGAGGTTGTGTGTGTCTGCGTGTGTGAGCATGCCTGTCGGGTGTCTGCAGGGGTGCCTGTGGGTGTGTGTGTTTTTTAGGGTGAAAACTGAGATGTAGAATTTGAGGGCGTGTGGATTTTGGAGGATGCATTTAGGGTGTCTGGGGATCTGTACCGATAAAGTCGATTTCCACAAATTTTGGCGTTCATGTTCTGTTCTCCCCTCCTTTGGTGTCCCTGGGAGGCCCCTCTAGCTCCACGGTGACTTTGGGGACGGGAAGCAGCGCGAGGAACGAGTCTGGGGCTTTGCTGGTTTGCGGACGCCCGATTCTCCCCACGGCGCGGCCGGAGTTCGGCCGGAGGGGGCGGGAGCCGGCTGCGACCCGGACGTGCCCACCTGCAGATCTGGGGTCCCTTCCTTTCTCCTGGAGGGGATGCCTGAGCCACGGCCAATCTGACTCGAGGTCCTGGGAAGAGAAGGGGGGGGGGGCTAATTCTTTCACGATTGTTTCTAAGCCAATTCGGTTCTGGATTTTTTTTTTTTTAGCCAATTGATAATTTTAGGGTTTTTGTTTTTTTAAGCTAATTAACGTTCCAGGTGTTTCTAAAAAGCCAATTCCTTTTAAGGGGACTAATGTGTGTGTACGAGGGAGGGAGTTAGGGGTTCGTAGTTTCGGTTTTCTGGTTACACAATTTGGGGATAATTTGGGGGTAATTTGGGGGGGATGTTTAAAGCCAATTGAGTTTGCACATTTCTAGAGATGTTGCTAGAGTCTCCTCAGCCCGATGGAGAGGGCCAAGGAGAGAAGAGCCTGACATGGGGAGGTTGGGGCGCGGGGGCCGGGGCTGGGGGAGCCCGCAGAGGGAATGCGATCCCAAGAGGGGTCAGAGGCGGGGCCTGGTGGAACGGCCCCTGGCCAGGAGGAGGGCACTAGGTGGACAGTGCCATCTTGCAGAATTACGCGACATTTTGGCTCACTTCTGATTGCCGGAGGCCTCCGGAGAGGCGCCCCCGTGGGCCGCGGGGTCGTGGGTGGGCAGGGCGATCAGCGGACGATGACGCTTGGCCTCTCTGAACGCCTCGAGCTCCTTGGCGAGCAAGCGACCCCGGCGGGCGCGCAGGAGGGCAGGCAGGCCCCTGCGCAGTCGTTGGGCGGACTGCTTCCAGGTGTCATATTGGAAGAACTTGCCCACGGGGTATCTGGGGAAGTTGTCCTGAGGGGAAGGGGCCAGTCAGGGGGCGCCCAGCTCGTGGGGGGCCCCACAGGGCTCAACGCTCACCCTCCAGGGGGTGTCCACCAGCCGCGCTGCGGGCCCTGGTCCCCCAGCGCCGAGGAGACCCCCTGCAGCCCGAGGCCGAGTCGCCTCTTACCGGAAGCACGGTCGGAGGGGTCGACACGTCCCTCTCGGACTTGGCGGGGGCGGCACAGTAGGTCTCCAGAAGGGCCAGGTCACAACTGCGGAAGCAGCATTCCTCCACGATGCCACGGCTGCTGCGGCGGCTCACGCGGCTTGCCGGCCTGCCTGGAAGTCCCACAGGGGGAAGGGGAGCCGCACTTGAGCACCGGCCCGCACGGTCCCCACGCCCGGAGCTGGCCTCTGGCCGGTGGCCACCCCGGAGAGGGGGCAGGAGAAGAGGAGAACCAGCCGGCGGGGGTCCCTGCAGCAGCAGCCAGCCTCGCGGAGGAAGGGGGACAGAGCGGGCAGGCGGGGTGCCCAGGAAGGACAGGAGTGGAAGTGGGGGTGCGTGTGCTCCAGGACCAGCCCCTGGCCTCTCGCTGCCCCCCTGCTCGCGTGGAAGGTAGACACAGCCTCCTGGTCCCACCGCCCAGGGAGGTGGGGGAAAATGTGCCGGTGTGAGCCCGGCTCGGGGGGCCGCCCACAAGGGGTCCAGCCCCCATACTGGGGGGCACAGGGTCCCGTCTTGGAGGCCAGGCTGGGACGCAAGTGTTGCCCCCCAACAGAGCAGGAGCCTGGGCGGCCCGCAGCCCTCGAGACGCCGAGACGCCGCAGGCTTGGGAGAAGAAGAGGAAGACGGGAGGGGAGGAGTGAGGACCTCCAGGAAACCGCGTCCTCCTGCCCTCCCGCCCTCCCCGCCCCTCCGCTGCTCAGGCTCCAAGGTGGGCTGCGAGGAAGAGTCCAAGGGCAGGCGCCCTGGGGAGGAGGTCCCACGGGCGGGGGCTAGGCCCGGCCCTCCCGGCAGGGGATCCGCTCCCGGGGCACCAGACCCTCCTGCCCCCAAACAAGGCAGGCGCGAGAGAGGGCACAGCCGAGGCCAGGGTGGGCGGGACTTCAGAAGCAAGGAGAGAGCAGGAGAACTTGGCAGAGAGAAGCGTTGAGATCCCCAGGCTGGCGTCTGTGGGCAAGCAGAGACTCCGGAGGGGGGGAGGCCCTGTGAGGAGGGCTGGGTCTGACCAACTCACCCCAGCCACACCCCCGCCCCCACCCCACCTTCAGGGTCGTCCCATCATCCCCACGAGCACTCCCCCGTCCCATGCTATAGATGAGAAACGGAGGCCCAGCCTTCTGGGGGGCGAGGGCAAGGACCCACACCCCTGAGGGAGGGGCCACCTCCAACCCGGGGTTCCACAGAGAGACGGGCAAAGAGAAGCAGAGGCATCAGGGAAAGCCTGCGGGGCGGGGGGGGGGAGGCGTTGAAATCAAGAGAGAAACAGGAGGAACAGCCCAAGAGCCCTTGCAGCCGCAGGTGGGCACCACACATGGTGGCCCAGACCTCAGGTCCCTGTGCCTCCCTCTGTGCCCCTGTGTGGGCAGGCTCTCCTCTCCTCCCCTCGTGCCCAGGGAGAGCTGAGCTCCCCCAGCCTGTGGGACATGCCACACCAGCTTCTGTGCTCACTGGTCTCCAACCCGTTTTAGCTAACTTGAAATCAGATAGTCCCACTGTCAAAATGTCAGGCACCATGGAAAGGTCGGGGAGGGGGGACTTCAGTGCTCACAGCACTGCCCCCAAGCCCTCCACCCTGCTGGGGCCTGTCCCCTGCCCCACCCCATCCAGCCCACCCTGCCAGGCTCTGCCCCCCACCCCCTGCACAGATACCACCCTTCCGGGGAGGAGACTGTTCTACTTTGAGTCATGCTGCGGGAAAATTGGGGGCGTGAGCGCTACCCAGGCACCCAGCAGGTGCCCAACAAATGTGGAAGCAGTTGGGCTCATGAAGTCTCAGAGCAAGAGAGCCTGGGGTCGACCCTCAGCAGTGGCTTCCCTCTGCCTGGTCTCCCCCACACCAGGCGTCCTGGAGGGTATCCGTGGGCATCTAGGAAATGGTGTGGAGGACTGACTGCAGCATTTACGGAGCACCTGCTGTATGTGCCCTCCCCCGTGCCCCACCGCACACTGAGCTACTTACTGAAGTAAAAGCCGCGGTCCCCACAGACAAACTGGAGGGTGTCCACCAGCTCCCCGCCGCACAGGGTCTCACTGGGGCGGTAAGCAGCAAAGCAGCACGAGGCCAAGGCCAAGAAGGTCAGCAGCACCAGCATCGACTTCCCCATCGGGACCCCCATCGGCATCTGGGGACGGAGAGAAGAGGCCTGAGCCCACCCGCCCCGCCTGCCCGGGCCTCCCGCCCCCCGACGGAGACACCAGCCCAGCCATCTTGTGACTCCCAGGTCCGTTTAGCTCCGTTTAGGTCCTCGACACGACCACTCTAGTTACAGAAATCACACGTGCTCTCCCTGCCCAAGGCGGGGTGTGCAGCAGCCCCGCGTCCAGTGCATGCGTGTGAGGCCCGTCTCTGATTGGCACCGAGTGCTGGCCAGCAATTTCACGTGGGCGTGATCCTCCCCATGTCACCACGGCAGGGGCTCGGCCACACCCGGAGCTGCAGGGGCCAGTGCTGGACACTGAACCTGGCCTCTGTCCTATGAAGTCATGGGGGCGGGGCCAGCACAGGGCAGTGGCCACTCCTTGGACCTCCCAGCATCAGCCAAGATGGCAGACAGCCCCACCCCACCACAGAGCATGTGCATCCCAGAGGGCCGGCCCCCCACAAGCAGCAGGGGGTCCTGCGGGGGTGGGGGGAGGGCAGTCCCACCCCACCCCTCCCCCTCCCCCACCCTCCCAGTCTGTGGCTGAGCAAACCTCAGGTCAAGGATCCCTGGTTACCCTGTGGTGCCAACCACATTCCCAGGGACCTTGTTCTCCTGAATGGCTCAGTCTCCCCTCCAGGCTGCCCTGGACACCCCAAAACAAAGGCTAAAAGCCCCCGCTGCAGGGCTGGCATCACACCACCCAGGGCCTTGAGGTCCCTCGGGATCACCAGACCTTCTCCCCACTGGGGTACCAAACCTCACCCTAGGAGCCGGAGGGAACAGGTCAGGCCACCTGGAGGCTGGACACTAGGTCCTCGGGGCCCAATCTGGAAGGACACACCCCCTGCCCCGGGCTGTGCAGCTGCAGGACCCAGGCAAGGGTTAACCAGGTCCCTTCAGGGTTGGGGGCTCAGGAAGGACCTCAGGCTCTCTCAGAGACTCAGTGAGCGGCCCCTGCTCCCTCCGTTAAGTGGAACCGCCTCCACCTCCAGGCAGGCAGCCCCAGCCTGCCCTCCACTGGCCCAGGTACAAACCCCTTCTGGGACAAGAGTCACAGCCCAGAGCCTTTAAGCCCACCGGCACCTGATGCTACCCAAGCCCTGGGCCAGGCAGCCTGCCCGCAGGCGCCCTTCCCAGGCTCCACACCTGGTGGGCACAGGGGTCCCGGCAGCGTGGCCCATCCCAGCCCGGTACCGGGCTGTGGCATGCTAGGCCCAGAGAACTTCTGATGCCTTAAATGGTGCAGGAGAGGAGGGGATAAGGAGGGAGTGCGATCCCGCTGAGACTCAGGAAGACCAGTGGCCAGATCCCCATTAGGACCTGGAGTGCCAGCCTGCTCACCTCCCCCTGCCCTGGCCTGGCCCCAGCCAGGCTCCCAGGCTGCCCCCACTGCTGCCCCCTTCCAAATTCTAAGAACAATTTGGCCAGCTAGCGACTGGGCGCCGGCCGAGCGGCAGCTGCGTCCTTCCGCAAGCCCGGCCACTCCAGTGCAGGGTGGGTCCAGAGCACCCACCGAGAGCCCAGGCCCCACCACGAGAGAGGCACGAGAGGCACGAGGCAGGCAGAGCTATGGGCCAGGTAAGCAAGCCCCGGAGGAGGGAGGGTAGGGGCGAGGAGGGTAGAAGCAGGGAGGAGGGGCTGAGGCCCGGGGGGGCCATCAGCGGGCGGGCAGGCTGGAGCCGGAGGGCAGAGGGGTCCTCGGCTCAACAGCCCTGGTTACCTGCAGCTGGACAGGAGGCTTGCTGGGACTGGAGGAGGAGGAGGAGGAGGAGGAGCAAGCTGGAAGGCTGCCTCACAGGAGAAGCCAATGTCCAGTTTGCAGGCTGGTCAGTGCTCCGGCTTTTATGTCTGAGCCGGCTCCTCCCCGCCGGGGCTCCACCCTACCCCCCACCCCTCTCCCTGCTGACCACTCCCCCCGCCCCCTTTGCTCCCGCCCCCTCCGTCCTTCCAGCCAGTCCCTGCCCTCCTGCACCCCCACCAGCTAGCCCTGGACCATCCCTCTGCGAAGTGCCCCGGGGTGGGGGTGGGGGCTCATCCTGCACCCCCAGCCCATCTAGGCACCAGGCAATGTCGGGGGGGGGGCGGGGAGGTTAGGGAGGGGGGCTGCTTTACACCTCCTTGTATGGAAAGTTCCATCTGCCCACTGGGCCGGGGCACATACTCTCTGGGGGCTGCACACTCCTGCCCTTCTGAGCTTCCAACCAGCCCCTCTCCCCAGATTCTTGGGTGGAAATGCTCGGGACAGGGAAAGGGGGAGCGCGGGTGGGGGGGCCAGCTGCAAATGTGGCGCCTGGCCTGAGCCTTTCGCCAGCTCGCCCCCTCTTCCATCCTGGCCCCGCCCACCCCGTCTTCCTCCTTCAGTCTTGCTGGCACACAGTCAACATACCAGGGTGGGTTTCTGAGCCTTGCGCCCCTCCTCATTACCCAACACCCTGGGGGACAGGGCCCTCCCCCACACGGCAACGGACCGCAGACTCTCCGCAACACCCCCCTGCACCCACAGACCGACCAGGAAGTCGCCTTTGCAGACAGCTCACACCTCCCCTGCACTTCCCGAAGCCCCTACCCACCCCCCCCTCCACTTTGGCGGCGCAGGGGAGAGCGCGGGCTGGGCGACGGGGAGCAGGACCCACAGCCCCCCAACCCTGGGCCTGCGCGGGCCCCTCTCTCCCCCGACCGGCCCGCGCGCCGCTTACCTGGAAGCCGGCGCGGCTGCCGCCCACCTCCCTGCTGCGGATCGCAAACCGAACAGCGGGCGTTGGCCCTCCTGCCGGACACTCCTCTGCCAGCGCCGCTCTGGCCGGGTCGCGGGGGCCGAATGTGCGACGAGGCAGAACGGGGGGATGGCTTTTTTTGGGGGGGGGACTCGTCTGATTGTTTGGGGAGGGCGGGCTGTCTGCGGGCTGGGGCGGGCCAGATGTTGTACTTTTAGGGGGGGAAAGGGTATCGGGAAATGAGGTCAGCTGTTGTATCAAGGATAGAAGGGGGCAGAGATAGTGGGAGACACAGACAGAACGTGAAAGGGGGGGGGCCGAAGAGAGGGCGAGAGGGAGAGAGGACAGAGAGAGGCGGGCAGGCTCGCAGCGGGGGAGAACAGCGCCCAGAGAAACAGAAAGCGTGTAATTAATCCACTTCGGGACGGCGGGGCGAGAGGGCGGGCGTGGAGGGGGAGGGAGCTGGAGGCGAGGAGCTGGGGGGGGCGGGAGGGAGCGAAGGGCAGGCTGCGGGAGAAGAGGGCGCGGGCGCCGGGACCAGAGGCCGGAGAGGGGACGGGGGAGCACAGAGAAGCGAGGGCAGCGCGCAACGTCGAGGGCCGGGGGAGGTGCTGAGGGGGGCGGCGTGGAGGGCGTCCCGGGCCGCGGGCGCCCAGCTCGGATTGGGCCGACGGAGCCCTCTGCCGTCGCGAGCCCGGGCCCTGGGAGGGGGGTGGCGATGGCGGTGGCGGCGCCGAGCCGCTCGGGATGCGGCGAGGAGGGGAGCGGAGGGCCGCGCGCCGGGGAGGGCTGGGGACAGCGCGGGAGATGACAACGCCGGCGGCCTGCGAGCCGGACTGCCTGCGGGGGGGACCGCCTCCTCGGGCGAAGCGGGGGAGGGCGTTGAGGTAGATGGAAGAGGAGGCGGCGGGGATCCGCAGGCCCGACGGAGCGCGGCCCCGCCGACGGCGCCCAAGGCGGGAGTCAGCAGCGTGGCGGCGGGCGGCGACGACGCGGGACCGCCGGCCGGGTGGAGGCGCTGGCGGGCCGAGCGCGGGCGGGCGTGGGCCAGGAGGCGGGGGCGGCCGGAAGGGGGGGGCCGGGGGCCGGCCTGGCCTCACGCAGCTCCGCCGGAGAGCAGGCGAACTGCGGGCGCCAACGCCCGGCTCTTATAGCCGCGCTACCCCGCCGCGCGGCGCCCGCTCGGGCCCCGCTGGCCCCGCGCCCGCGCCAATGGGCGCCCTCCGGGCGCTGGCCCCGCCCTCCGGACCGCCCCCGCGGCTCGAGCAGGGAGGGGGGCCAGGGGCTGGGGGGCCCCGGGTCCCGGGGCGACGGTGGGGGGGGCTGTGCGGTGCTCGCGGCAAGATTGGGTTGGGGGCGGGGAGTGGCCGAACGCGCAAGAAATCCCGAGTCTCTGTTCTAAAGTGTTGGGCCCCCCCTTTCGGGTTCCCGGGAACCGGGGGTTTCTAGGCTTGCGCGCGCCAGGGGCGCGAAGCGAGAAAGGTGGGCGGCGTCCCGGGCCCTAGCGCCGGCCGGGGACTACGCGGCGGGGGCGCCCGATCAAGAGTGAGGGCGCAGGTGGTTCGGCGCCGGGTCCGGGGTCCCCGCGGGAAGCTATAGGGCAAGGAGGAATTCCCGGGCGCGGGCAGGGCGCGCAGCCGCCACCTGCCCGAGCAGGCGCGGCGCCTGAAGTCGCGGCAGCCGGAGCCCGAGCGCCCCCCGGTGCCGCGCGGGAGCCGGGGTGTAGCCGCGGCGGCCGCCAGGTGCGGTTCCCGGGGAGGGCCGGCCCGGCCAGCCCCGAGCGGGGGCCAGCCGTGGGGCCTGCCGAGGCTGCGCCTGGCCCGGGAGAGAAGAGCAGGGCGGGAAACGGCGCTCAAATCCTACCTGCGTGACCAAACTCACCGGGGTTCGCGTGAGCAGCTCGCCTTTGGGACCCACCCAAAATATCCGGATAATGATTCCCCCGTCCTCAGTGCGTTGGACTTGCGTAGAGTCGGGTTCAGCCCCGGGGGCCACCACGATAATTTGGGGGTCTGGGGAAACCATCTCCTGGAGAGTTTGGACGACGTAAGAAGTCGTGATTTTTACCAAGTCAAAACCACGCACAAGCCCGGGCGCCCCGCCCGGCCCTCGGCGCCCCGGCCACCCGCGCCTCTCCGAGGGGAAGGGGCCGCCGCCGGCGGAAGCCCGTGCCGGCTCGCCCCCTCTCTCCGCCATCAATCACTGCGCCCGCGCTCGCCGCGCACCTCCCCAAGTCCCCTGACCCGCGGACTTGGAGGCGCTGCGCCGCCCGAACGGGGTGCGCCTCTCCTCGGCGTCCCTCCGACCCAGCGCCCGGCCCTCCCCTCTTCGGGGCCACCGAGGCGCCTTCCCCACGACTGTGATCTTTGAAAGAGCAAACGAAAGCGGCGCCCGTTTCGGGGCGCCAGGTCCCGGCGAGCGCGGCCGCCGAGCCGCGAGCCCTCAGCAGGCTTCCGCGCCCCGTCCTGGTGTCCCCGGCGGCTGCCCGAGGCGGGCGCCAGCCCCGGCGGGACTGTGTCGGGGAGGACGCGGAAGCTGGCCGGGGCCGCGGAGGCGGCGGGGAGCTCACCGCAAAGCTGGAGGCTGGAGGCGGGAAGCTGCGTCCGCGGGCGCGCGAGGAGCCGAGCCAGCGAGCGAGAGCCGTGCGGCGGCGGCGGACGCTGCTGGAGGTGAGCGGGACCCCGGGGGCAGTCCCCAGTGTCCTGGGGCAACGCCCAGTCCGTTGGAAGACCCGGGGACAATGCCCAAATTTGGGGGAAACTGGGGGCAATGCCCAGTCGTTTTCCTGGACGCGGGAGCAGCACTGCCCACGTCCTGGCGGGCCAAGTGTGCTGGGGAAATAGAGAAATGTCCCAAATCCGAGGAGTTTGGGGGGCCTTCGCAGGAGAGGAAGAGAGGCTGAAATCAGTACCCTCCGTTCGCTGGGTTGGAAAAAGTGCAGAGAGCTGCAGGCTGGCCGGGAACAATGCCCAGATACGGGGGACGCAAGTCAGAGCTCTGTCTGGTTTGCGGCTCAAAGCACGAGTGTCCCGGCGCAGGAGACCCAAGGGAGGCCCCGTTGGTGTGGGGAACTGTAATCAGTGACTATATTTGAGACTCAGGATCCAGGGTCCAACTTTAGAGGACCAGGGGACATTGCTCGGTGCAAAGGGTGTGGGGGAGGGAACAAGAAATCCAATTCTAAAATAAGGGGGACCCAGCCTATCGGTCACCAAGCTGAGGGAGAACCCCAGACCAATTTGTGGGAGATAGGTTTGGGGTGACTCGGGAAAATTCTCAGCATGAAAAGTGGAGGCGGGGGGACCCTCAGAGACCCATTATCTGAAATTGGGAGAAGAAAACCACTGAACCCACTCTGGGGCTCTAGGCGAAATTCCAGTGTGGTGTAGGAAGTAAAGACTGACTTGCACAATTTAGAAATACAAAACTAGTGACCTGAAAGCTGTGCGGCCAAGGGAGTAACCTCCTTACTTGTGGCTCTGGGGCCAATTCCCAGTGTCCTTTAGAAACTCAAGAAACACTGTCTAAACTTGGGGGGAACCTCCGGTGTGATCAGCACATTTGGGAAATGCAGAAAAATCGTGTCTGCTTATAACTCTAATTTTTAACTGGTTTCAATTGGTTTGTTTTGGGTGAGCAGGAAAAAATATCCTGTCTGCTTGGTCACTGTCTGCGTTTGGGAAACGCTGGCAAAACATGTCCCCAGTTTGGGGGATCCATGGGAATCATCCCATGGAGGCAGATGTCAAAACCTCAGGAACCCCGGGTAATAGCCAGGAAGCTCATAGGACACAGGCCTATAAGACCTAAGGTTTCTAGGATATTTTTTGATCCCTGGACATTTTCATATGGGGGGGTATGCAAAATTACCTAAACTTAAGGGGACTTGGGGAGCAAGGGTCACAAAATCAGGGGGTCCAAAAATCTATGTTCAAAAAAAGTTGTTTTGTGGCGGTGGGGGAAGTCCCAATTTATTTGGAGGACTGGGAGACATGTCTCAATTTGGAGGTCCCAGGAAACTAATGTTTTAATCTGGGGGTCCAGGGAAGTTGTTCAGAGTCCTCAGGAAAATTGGGGGTCAGTGTCTAAGTTTTAGGGGAAAAGGATTAAGAGTTTGTAGGTCGTGAGGCCTGGAGAATCAGGGTCTCTGGTGATCTGCAGGGAGCTTGTAGTGTGTGAGAGACCCAGAAAATGTTGCTTACATTTTGGGTGACTTTGCGGGTGTGCAGAACGGTCTAGAGTCCAAGAGATCAGTGCCTGTCTGTGACCCGAGTGTAGAACTGACCGTGTTTTCGGGCTTGGAGGGCAATGCGTGGTACTGGAGAGAGCTCAGCGTGTTCAAATAGAAGGAATCGGGGAAAGGGTCCAGTGTTATCCTGGGGTTTGAGATCACTGCCTGAATTTCAGAAAATCCGGATTTTTGTCAGTAAGCCGGTGAGACACAGGGAACGTTTTAATACTCAAAATGTTATAGTAAAGAGAACATGTTCCGAATGTTGGGTTACTGGGGACACCCAGCAGAGCCTGGTGTAGGGAGACATATGTAGGCTTTGTGCGAGGGTTTGTTCCCTGCGTGGTGTGACCCGGGAGAATCTGCCCAACCCACGGGGCCACAAGGAAGCGCATCTCAATGATTGCCCCCTGTGCTCTCCGGGGCTCTGTGACAGTGTCTAACCCGTCTGGGACCTGACTGGTGGTGGGAAGCTTGGAGAGTCCTGTAAAGGAGGGCCCCCGAATGTTCATGGCTCCCCCCTCCCAACACACAAATATTGCTCAATGAAATCTGGGGTTCAGAAATCATCCTCTCAACTTTGTGGAAGTCAGGAAACCAGAGCTCAGGCCATTTAGGGTTCAGAAAGGGGCCTGATGTGCGCTGGGCGCAATGCCTCAATTTCAGTGAAGGAATAGGAAGCCGCGTTCAGACTCTGAGGGTTCTGGGGAAATTGCTTCGTGTGCTGGGGGAACTGGGAGTCTTTGCGTAAAATTGGGGGACCCCTCGGGCTGGTGTCGGTAATTTGTGGAGCCCCGGCAGACAGTGTCCTAAACTGCGGTGGGCCAGGAAAACAGGGCTTCCCTGCCGGGGAGCAGAACAGGGACAAGGAGTCTTGCCTGGGAGACGCTGCAGTTCCTGTTCAAAATTATGGAGGCTCAGGGAAAAAGCCCCACTTGCTTTGGAGAGGGCGCCCAAGTGCCAGGAAAACCCCGTCCGCCTTCTGGGGAGCCAGGCACATCGGTCAGCGTGACCACAGGACCCGGGCTTAACGCAGCAGCTGTAGGGGACACCCGGTGGGCGGCCTGCAAATCCGGGGTACATGCGGCCCTTGAGAGCCTGGGAGAAAATGCCCAGTGAGTCTGGGGACCCGGGCCACTAGGCGAATGTGGGGAAACCAGCAGGGGCTTGCGTTTCTCGAGGTCCCCGGAAACGGAGGTCCAAGAAAATTCTTGTGGTCTGGGCAAATGCTGGATGTGTTTGGAAGACCTGGGAGCAAGCCTTAAATTCGGAGGATCCCCGGGAAAATACCGCCCGCGTTGGGTGGGAGCAGGGAGGTCGCTCGCCGGGCTGGGACCCCGGAGGCGGAGGGCCGCGCGGGAGCGGCGGAGCTCCCGGGGCTGGGGACGCGCTGCCGCCGCCGCTGCCGCCGCCGCCGCTCCCCCGCGTCTGGGGTCTGGCGCGCGGAGCAGTGGCGCCCTCGCCGGGGGACTCGGGCGCGGGCAGGTAGCGCCGGGCTCCCTGGGCGCGCGCCCCGGAAGGAATGTCGCCGCTTTCTCTGGCCTTCTGGCCGCCGGGAGCGCGCGTGCGGCGGCAGCCGGGGCCGAGCAGGCGTGGGGAGGGAGGGAGGAATCCGGGAGCCGCGAGGGAGAGACTTGGGCGCGGCGCCCCGGCGGGCGCTCCCGGGGCTCCCGGCTCCCCGCTCGGCCGCCTCCGAGGACGGCCCCGCGCTCCCCGCCGCCGCCGCGCCCCACGCGCTCCCGCGCTGCGAGCCTAGGCGAAGCCGCGGCCGGGCGGCCGCCGCGGGCAGGCTCGTCCCCGGCTCGGCTTGGGGGCCGGGGAGCACCCCAGACGGCCACCCCCGTGCGCCCAGACGCTCCGCGAGCGCCCTTCGGGCCTTAACCGGTCCCCCACGCAGGGGCGAAACCAGTTTTGCTTGGGTAACACGAAGGAGGGGAGGGCATGGGGAGGAAGAGGCGAGACATGGGGGAGGCCGGGGGGGGGGGGCCCTGCGCGGCCGCCGGGGCGCCCGGGGTCTCCTTTCGTTTTCTCAAAGAGAATGTGCCCGCGAAGCCTCACCACCCCGCCGCGAAAGCCCAGTTGCTCGCAGGCCGGCACTGAAGCCGACGCAGGCGCAAGGCGCTTCTGGGCAGGAACGCGGCCACCGCTTCCGAACGGAGCACTCTTAGGGTGGGGGGCAGCGACCCTGGGGGGCCCTCTGAGGAGTACGGAGCTACCAGGAAGAAGGCATTGCTGGGGGACGGAGGAATGGTGGGGATCCCCGGGCCACCACAGCGGGCATCGCTTGTCCCCACTGTCACCCACAGAAGGACCCCAGTTACAAGGGGACTGCTCAGAGCCTGACATTCTGGGAAGGCAGGGGTTAATGCCATTGGACAGGTGTGGGGACCCAGTCAGGGCTGAGGCAGCCCTTCACATTATTTTGGCAAGACAGGGAGACCCCCCCCCACCATGAAAAACAGCCCATTTTCCACCCAGAGCCCCAGGCACGTGGAGAATGTTCCCCCTTCAAATTCCAGTCCGCATCAATCACCCCGTGTCCCATTCCAAGAACATCTGGCCCGTCTCCCCCCACCCATCACGGCCCCCTCCCCTCTCCACCAGCTTCGCAGCCTCCCTGTGTCCCTGGCTTTCAGGCCTGTGTGGGTGTGCCTGGGGACAGCGGGGGTGAGGACAGGGCCTCCAGCAGAGAAGCCCTGAGTGGAGACCTGTGAATTTGGGGGTGAGGAACTGGGTCTCTGGGAGCCCAGAGCAGCTTTTCCAAAGCCTCCGGAGGGCCTCTGCTTCTGGACAAGCACAGGGCTCCCTGGGGCTCTGCTTTGGGCTCCGCACCTAGGCCTGCTTCCCAGCCTGGACTGGGGAGGGGGGATGCTGAGGTAAGAGCCCCTTTTCTAAGCGTGGGCTTTCCCCTCGGTTGGGGGTGCACTGGGGGGACAGGACAACAGCACCCGCGGTCTCTCAACGGGTCCCTCCCCTGCGTTCCGCCCATGCAGGCGCCTGTCCCGTAGAAGCCCCCGGCCGGTGCTTGGAGATGAGCCCTTCCAGCCTCTGCCTGGACCTAGGAGGTAAGAAGGCTAAGGCCACCCTGGGGTGCCAGGCTGAGCCGCTGGGGCGGGGGGGGGGGGGGGGGGGCACATGCTTGCGCTCCCTCCCCCTCCCCTGCGGGCTGCCTGCTGAACCCTCGCCTTATTTAGTCAAAAGTGTGGCTAAAGGGGCAGGCTTGGCAAGGGCAGACCCGGGTCACCGTAGGGCTCAAAAAAGGCACTGGCTGCCCCCAGCCAGGACCAGCGTCAGGCTCTCCCCGACTTCCGGCCCTCCACAGTAGGAAGGGAACTTCAGGTGCCCCAGTATTGTGGGACTGGGGTCTCTCCTGCCCAGAGCCTGCCTGGCAGAACTTCCAGCCCGAGCGCCAGCCTCCCCCCCCCCCGCCCCCGCCCCATCCTGCTCCAGCCCTGGCGGCACCCGCAGCCTCCCCCGCAGACCGCAAACCCATGCTCCACCGAGAATAATCGTGCCCCCCAAATTCGGACTCACCCTAAGAGCCTGGCCCCTACGCCTCAGGCCTGCGGCCGCTCCCCAGCCTCCTCCTCCCTGCTCCCAGCAGGCGGCCTTTCTCCTTCACGGTTTCCTCCCACGGCTCTGGCTCGGGGCTGGCCGCTCCCCGCTCCCTGGGACCAAGCCCAGCATTTTGCAAATTCTGCTCCGTTCTCCAAGGGTCCCTGAGCGCCCCTCCCTAGCCCACCGCAGGGCACTGGCCACTGAGGTGCAGACCGCACACTGGGCTCCAGGAGGGAGTCCGGCTCAGCGTCAGCCCCGGCTGGAAGCAAGGGACCCGGAGACCCAGCCGGAACCACCAGGACCCAACGACGGCACAAGCCACCCAAGGCACAAGGCGCCACACCGTAAATCAAAAGGCGAAAGTAGGTAGGGGTCTGGTGGGGACTACACGGGAGGGGGCTGGGCAGGTGTGCTGGGGAAGGACCCAGGCAAGGCCACCATTGTACTATTTTCTGTAGTGTCAGAAATAAAGACACCTTTAAAAGAACCTTCCTGGCCTCTCTCTCAGATGGGCCAACCAGCCTAGAAGGGGGTTACCTGCTGGGTCCCTCCCTGGCGGCTCAGAAGGGTGGCCCCAGTCACTTTTGGGTCCAGTGCAAGGACAGGGACACAGGCCGCCTCCACTTCCAAAGCTGCCCAGGACCCTGGAGCAGAGCCCCCTCCAGGGCAGCTCAGCCTGTGCCCCGACCCAGTACCTTGTCCGTGAATCGTGGTGACCACAAGTGTCCCAGGCTGTCTGGCCCTGGGGCCTTTCTAGTTGTCCCCCCACCCCCAACTCACACACGCAGGAAGCCACTCCGGGAGCACAATGGAGCCGTGACACGGGGGGGGGGGGGGGGGGGGGGGCTCGGTGCTCCTGTGGCCGCCGCACTCCCAAGCGCTTCTGCCGCCAGCCCCGCCAGTCCCGCGGGGCACGACCTCCCTTTCTCTTTCCAACTGAATAGCCAGGAGGCCTGCAACTGCCACCCACTTTGACAAATGGGGACAGAGAGGTCAAGCCACCGGTGTGAGACCCCACAGCCGGGCAGCCCAGGACAGGCGGGACCCGGGTCTTGGGCGCCACCGCTGAAAGCAGCCTGCCTGGGTCTCCTGCTTCCCCCCACTGATGAGTCCTCCCCCTCCCGCCTGCCTTGCTTCTCCCTCCAATTCCGTCCCCACCTTGTCCTCACGCCCCCCCCACTTCTCCCCTGGCTGCTCCCTCCCCTTCCCTTGCCGTTTTTTCAGCCAGAAGCTCCCCTCCAAGGACCCCCGGAGGAGCCCGACCCCCAGGAGCAGCTGTGCCCACACCTGAGCGACCGAGGGACAGACGCCCAGAGCGAAGCAGAGCCCTGAATCACAGATGCCCGCGGTGTGACCCAGAATAAAACCCAACTTCCCTGGGCCTTGTGGGGGGAAGGGGTGTCACTCCGTGAACCTAAGGACAGGAGGCCCCTGCGGGGAGCTGACACTTGGAGAGCTAAGCCCCGCGGCCACCTCAGCTCTGTGCTGGGAATCCGAAGACACTCACCTCTGCGGGGCTGGGGCTGGCCGCCTGCCTCAGTTCTGAGCGCGCCCGGACTGCCTGGGCCACAGGCCGCAGCAGCGCAGCTCCGGGCTGGGTTCTCTGGTGGCTCTGGCCGCCTTCGGTTCCGGCTGGGGGGCAGGCTGGGCAGGGGGCTCTGCTGGATGAGATGTGGGGCCTTGGGGCTGGGGGGCCACTTCTTCCTCTGGGAGTTCCGCAGTGACTCTTCGGCCCCTGGGGAAAACACACACAGGTGTTCCTGAGATGAGCACCTTTAACACCCCCCCCCCCCCAGCCAGAGCACCAGCCCCTTCTTCCCTGTCCCCTGGCTGTTCAGTGGGGAGGCCTCAGGTCACCTTGCCCGGGCTTTGGGTGGCAGCTGCCCTTCTTGTCCCCTTTTTCAAGGGACCAGGGAAGGGGGAAAGGGACCCACAGTTGGCCTCGACCTGGGCTTCCCAGCAGCCAAGCCAGCCAGGGGGCCTGTTCTGTTGGGTGGGCTGCCCCTGCCCTGCTGGTGTGGACTCCTGCCTGGGCATGGGGTGGGGGCTGCGCACGAAGGGCCGGTCTTGGGGGATCACAGCACATGTTAGGACACCCCCACACTCCAACATCCCCCCCTTGGGTGGAAGCAAGGAGGGGACAGGCACCAACCAAAGACACAGTTCTGTATGCAGAAGTCAGCTGGGTGGTTGGGGGCGTTGGGGTGGGACACTGGGCTTCCCTGGGGAAACGGAGCCTGTCCCCACAAACACCATGGCGGCTGTATGGAGAAGTCCGGGACCCCTGGGGGGAGGGGAGAGAAGCTTCATGTGCAGAATTAAGCACACCCCTGGGAAACTGGGGTTTCCAGAAACTCGCCCCAGCACTCAGTTGAGGGGGCTGGAGAGGCCCCAGGAGAACCGGGCAGGCGTTCAGGGAGAGAGGGGCTTTACCCTTTCAGTCCTGCCGTGGGGGTACCAAGGCTTCTGGCCCGTCATTGTCCTCTGTTTACTTAGTGGGATTCTTTGGTTATGGCTGGGAGGTGTAGGGAGTGGGGAGATGGGGAAGCTTGACTTTTAAAACGGTATATATAAAAAAAAAAAGCCTGCTCCAAAATCTCGGGCCCCTGGGCCCTGTGCACCAGTCTCCTGTTTGTCTCTGGTTGGGATGGGGGGGGCACAGCAACAGCAAACTTCTCACACACACACACACCAAAAAAAAAAAAAAAAAAAAAAAAAAAAAAAAAAACCCTGCCTTTTACATTTGCAGAAACAGCTGTTCACTCCTGCTGAGAAGAGCAGCCCTGCCCTCCACCCCTGCCCCTCCCACTCAGTCTGGCAGATTAGTGAAGGAAAACCTATTTTCCCTACAAAAGCCTCTGGCTCTGTGCAGCCCTGCAGAAGACCCCCTTCGCCACTCATCTTCCCCGTCTCCTCCAAAGTTGAGGCCACTCTTAGGTAGCTGGCCCAGGGCCTGCCCTCTGACAGCAGAGGTTTCGACCCTCGTGCAGAAGCGGGGGTCCTGGCTGCCCCCAGCCCCCAGCCCACGCACGCCTCCACACAGCAGGCAGAGTTTCTCCCACAGAGGCTGCAGCAAGAGGGAGGGAAGTCCAGTCACCTGTACTCTAGTCGCTGCGTCGTCCCCGAGGTCCCCGGGCGGTGGATAAAGAGGACCGGGGAGTCCCCGGTGCCCAGGCCTCTCTGCTGAAGCTGCCCGGCCGGTGATCCGCTGGTCGGGCCAATATTAGCAGTCGCCGCCAAAGCAGGGGGTGCTCTGGCCGTGGTGCCCAGACCCTCCAGCCGGGTTGACGAGGCGGAGGCGGGGGACGAGGCCGAGGCTGGAGAGACGATGAAGGGCACTTTTAGAGTGTGCATTATAACAGCCCCTAGCCGCGGGAGAGGCCCTCCTGCGCTGAGCGCGGCACCTGCTCAAATGCCAACTGAAATTAGCTTTGCCCTCACCTCCTCGTCCCCTCCACGGCTTTCCTCAAGCCCCTCCAAATTGGGTAGCCTGGCGCCAACTCGGTGGTGCGGGGCCAATGGGCAGCTGGCTGGGCACCGTCTCACGCCAGGGCACAGCGCGCAGGGGGTGGGGACTTGGCCCGCCCCCTGACCCCACGGAGAGGCGTGTGTGGGCGGGGACGCAGACCGGAAGCACTCCCCCAGGAGGTGGGACTATGTGGAGGGGTGGGGAGGGGGTGGGGCCTCCTGAGATTGACACTTGGCAGTCACTCGACACCCTGGTATGCCGGTGGGCGTGGCACGGGTAAAATGGCGACGGGCCATATGCAGAAAGAAGCAGGGTTCGAGATGAATCAGAAAAAACTCTTTTTAGGTGCTTCCCAGGCAGCTGCAGTGCAGCGCCTTCACGTAATTTCTTCCTTCAGGGTAAGGGGCCTCATCTAGGAGCTTCCTCCCTTCACCAGTCGCTTGTGATCGGGCCCCCGCACCACAAGTGTGGTGGCAGGTGGCAGCTCTGAGCTCCAGTCCTGCTCACAGATACTGAGGGTGGGATGTTGGGTTCACAGCCTCTGAGCCTGGATGAAACTTCAGTCAAGGCACAGCCTCAGAGCCATCAGCAGCCGGGGGAGGCCCCAGGCAGATGTGCTGCCGGCCTGCACTAAATCTCCCTGGGGATTTAAACCCCCTTCTCCAAGCTTGCAGGGAGAGCAGGCGGCAGAGCAAAGACTCACTAAGAAGCAAAGACATGTGCGCTTCTGAGAAGGCCACCAGTCCCACATCCCCCCAGCACCCTGCACCCCAGCTTACCCAGCTAACTGGTACATACTAGTGTTTGACTCTCACTGTCCTTTTCTCTCTCAAGCTCTCACCTGAATTCCTTTCCTTACCTTGCGGGATGGGGCATCTGGTAGGGAGGACAGAACTTGTGGTGGGAGGAGAGACTTGAGGGGGGCTCAGGTCTGGCAAGTGTGTCTCAAAGGATGCAGATGCTCTGCAACCACACCACCCTACTGGAAGAAGGCAGGTGGGACTCCTTCCTGGGTTCTTGGATGGGGAGGGGTGCCGCAATGCTAAAGGGCCGTGATCCAGGTCTGGGACACATAGAAGGGAGTCAGTGTGAAGCAGTTCACACTTCTTGGGGTATAGAAGTCACCTGATCATGCTGGTTCTTACTCTGCTGTGGGCTCAGTGGCTTGAAGGCTTTGCATCCTGTGTTGTCCCCTGGTATCTGCTGCAAGATACCCAGATTTTCCAAGGAGCTACTCCCAGGTCCTTAATGGGAAGACTTAGTGGGGACTTGCCAAGCCACGGGTGGAGCTAGAGAGAGTGTAAGGGCTGACCCCAGACCAGACATGAGGCTACCACTGGAGGCCCACCAAACTGAGAAGGTGGGCAGATAAGGGGCTGAAAAGAAAGTAGCCTTTCAAACCCCCAGATCACTTCCTGGAAATTTGGAAGCTTCCAGACCCCAAACAGTGTCTTGAACCTGAGTTCTGCCCTAATCTGGATTCCCATCCCAGACCTTGCCCCAAAGGGAATCAAGCAGGACAATTTTAATCCACCAGAATCTTTGAACCCAGAGTGCTTAAGCAAGGGGAGGGGAGCAGAGGATAAAGGTCAGGGCGGGGAAGGCCCATGGAAGACTAGCTAAGCCATGGCATCACTGAGGCTGGACTAGAGGCACTGGGTCAGGGAGGTGGGTGTGAGGGCTGGGACCGACATCCCTGCATTCCATTTCTTTTCCATGGTGGAGGGAAAGCACGTGGCCAATAAGGGATACAGGAAGTGGGAAGGAACACAAAAGGGACAAATTTGGAGAGCCTGATTGAACTAAATCTCACTTGGAATTTAAACCACTCCCCCAAGCTTGCAGGGACACCTCATAAGTAAAACCTCT
Organism: Mustela erminea; assembly: GCF_009829155.1. NCBI lineage: Eukaryota > Metazoa > Chordata > Mammalia > Carnivora > Mustelidae > Mustela > Mustela erminea. The sequence continues at coordinate 112,465,303 of NC_045622.1, read as the reverse complement.
TTGCCCCACTGCCTGGAAGAAGATCATCCCATCCTGGGGTTCTGGCCAGAACCTCATTTATCCAGGAGACTTCTGGGGCACCTGCAGAAATCCCAAGTGTGGAGTTTCTGCTGCTTGGTGGCTTGCATGGCCTAATGCTGACACCTGGTGATCACTTCTAGAATTACAGAGGAAGAGTCCAGGGGTCTTAGTACAACTTGCACTCTGGGGAGAGGGCTGAGGGGGCCAAAGGATGCTTGTCTCTACAGAACAGACCCCCCCCACCACAGCATCAGCATACAGGTGGGCTCTGCACCTTTGTGTGCTCAGGTCAGAGGCTTCTATCTGCCTCCATCCTGGCATTACAGAACAGGTGGTGGAGGAAGGCCTAAGGGAATTCCCCCTTTGGGGGACTCCCTGACACCAGCAGATGTGGCATGGCAGATGCCCAAAACCATAGGTGCAACCTGGGACACCTTCTAGAAGCATTGTTGTGTGTTCTGAAAATTAGAGGAGCCTGTATTATATTTGTATCTGAATAAAATCAGATCTATTACTGGGAGTCTCCGGGAAGAAAGTTAATGCTAGGACCCCTTCCCAAGGTTGGACTAGGGGTCCACCCCTTCCCAGGGTGGGCTGAATTTTGTTCTCCAAGCCCACTGGCTGAGCAGGATTTTCCAAATCTGACCCGAGCCCGACACCTTGTGGCCACTAGTGGATGTGCAGCCACAGCCTCAGGAAGCCTAGTTTCCCTTCAATCCTTAATAGTGACGCCTGGGTAAAAACAGGGTCACTTTCCCAAGCCCAGGACTGGAGAGAATCCCGTCATGAACGATTGAGGCTTTGTCTCAGAAGGCTGGCACCATCAGATGCCCTCGACTCCCCGCATCTGTGCAGCAGGTCATCTGACCTCCTAGGGAGACTGCTGGGGCTGCACGAAGGCTGGAAGACCTCCAGCCAGCATCACTAGGGCCCGGGAAGCCAGGCGTGATGGAGGGCATGGGAGGGGTGGGCAGGAGGAGGCCTGGAGGCTGGCCCGGCTCGAAATCTGGTTCTGCCCCTGGAGGTTGCCCCCGGGCGTCTGCCTCCCCTGATCCCATGGGTCCCTCGTGTCAGGACACAGAAGCCTGGAATCAGTGTGGCACGGAATGAATGGTAACAAACACTATTACACTCTCCTGATGTGAGGTGCGTGTCTGCCCCCGACTCCCCTGGCCGATGGCACTAGAACATTTTTTCTTGGGGCCATAATGCGGGGCAGCCTACATGGCCAGTAGCACAGCCTCGGGCCCTGGCTGGTCCTGGTCTCTGCCCTGTTCCTGGCCTCCTCTCCATGGGGGCCCTCCAGGACCCCAGCCCTGAGGCTCCACCCTTGGGGAGCTGGGTCCTCCTGGCAAGGGCCCCTGAACACACCCACGGGCCACACGGTGGGGACTGCATCCGCTTCCTCTTGCCCACAATCCTGGGCGGGCTATCAGACCCACGGGGCTGTCCCCGTGCCACCAAGCCCCAGAGAGGGAAGCAGCTTGTCGGACACGGAAGCAAGCAGCAGAGTCAGGAGAGATCACCGAGCCTGAAGCCTGGCCTTGGCCTTCTGCGACCCCTCACCCACGTGCCTGGCCCACTGGGGACGGGGCTTCCTGGGGTGACAGTGGCACCTGGCATGCCACGCTGGGCCTTCTCAGCAGCCAAGGCAGGGACAGTCTCCTCTGGTGTCCCTCCGAGAGATGAGGAAACTGAGCCCCGGAGAGCTTCAGTAGGTTTCCCAGAGCAGAGGGAGGACTTACGCCCCCACCCGCCTGGCCTTCAGCGAGACACTGGCCTGGGTGGGCACTCAGCGGTCGGGTGGGCCCATGTGCTGAGGCCTGAGGAAGGAGAGGCGCTCACAGGGCTCTGCCCATCATGTCCTTCAGACCTCAGCCTGTCCCTTCTTTTTGGGTGGGACCAGCCCGTGTCCAACCACGAGGAGGGTCGTGGGGGGCATCTGTGTGAATACAGCTGCCACTGCGGCTCCGGGGAGGGTAGCACGGGCTGCCCCGACCCCGCCATCCCTGGGCTAGGTTTGTCCCAGCCACAACAACAGCCTGATGTGGGTCTGTCCTCAAGGTTGAGATGCCTGTGTCGGGGCAAAAGACACCTCCTCCAGGAAGCCTCCCAGCCTGCTTTCTCTTCTGACTCTGACCGTGTGTGGCTAGAACTGAGGACTGAGGTGCTTCTCAGCCAACTCTTCCTTCTTCCAGAGGCAGCCTCTCTGCCACTTCCTTTCCCCACAGCTGGGCCGGGGTCCAGAAAGCACCTCCATGGGCAACCAAGGACCCAGTCATCCTCTAGGCCTGGAGAGGGCCTGCCTGCCCTTTTCCCATCCCCGACCCTCAAAGATCTCCTTGACGGGTTGAGCGTGTCAGACCACTGTGGAGGGCCAGGGTGGGCCAAGGAGAGGGGGGAGGGGGAGGGCGGGCAAGGGAGGGTCAGGGGACATCAGGGAGGGCCAGGGAGGGCTACAGAGGGTCAGGAAGGGCCACGGACGGTCAAGGAGGGTTAGAGAGGGCCAGGGAGGGCCGTGGGGGTGGGGGTCAAGAAGGGCCGGGGGGGTCAGGGTGAGCCAGGGAGGGCCAGGGAGGGTCATGGGGGGTCAGGGGGGGCCAGAGCCCCAGGCCAGAGCCTCAGCTTCATCCCAGGCCTCCCAGATTCACCCGCTCCCAGCCCCGTCCTTGTGGCCCACTGAGCACCCATGCAGGACTGAGCCGCAGTTCAGAACGGGAGGTCTAGGGAGGGAAGAGACTCTTCGAGGTCCCTCAGCAACTGGGCCTGGGGCGTTTGGGGGGGGCAGGCAAGGTGGCCCCGCGGGAGCTGGGCTGGAGCTGGGCCAGGCTCCGAAGGGAGGACGGCCTTTGAAGAACAAAGGAGCGGGCTCGGGGTCCCAGCAGGAAAGGCCCCAAGCTGGCAGGGCTGCTTGGACGCTGGCTCTGTTTTCCAAAAACACAGATGGGCCAGGAAGGGGGTCAGAGTGAGGCCGGGAACATGGGCCCCCTCCCCCCCCAGGTTCTGATGGCTCAGCAGCGAGTCCACATGGGGCTGGAGGGGGCGGGGCCAGCCCAGAGGCTCGGGGGCTTCTGACCCCCAGGCTGGGGACCTCTAGGCTGGAGTGGTCCGGCTCTCATGGGTTCACAGATGGGGACCCCGAGTGTGGCTGAAGGGCTCGGGCTCAGCCCCCGGTGACCTTGCGATGTCAGTCCGGGGCTCAGCCTCGCAGGTCTGGACATTGGGAGCCTCTCTGGGTGAGGAGAGCTGGGAAACAGCACCCACGTCCGCCCCCCGCCTCACGGATTCCAGCTGCCACATAGCCGTGGGCCCAGCAGTGCCCCCAGGATGCCAGGTCTCAGCCCAGTGCCTTGGCGGGGGTGGGGGGGTAGGGACTGTGGGGTGCCGCTAGAAGGGGCAGCCTCAAGGACCTCAGGGACCTCCCCATGGGACCTCCAGCCCATTGGGACCTGTCCTCCCCCCGCTGCAGATGGACCGGGGGAGGGATGAGGCTGGCCGGGACCTGGGAGCTGCGGGCCCCAGGGGTGTGTGTGGGGACGGTGCACTGGCGGGACTTGGCGCCAGTGCGGCCTGACTGCGTGGCCGTGAGACAATGGGGAGCCCCCCCGTCAGCGTCCACTTTCGAAGGAATCTGCCTCGCTGTCCCTGTGCCGAGGCCAGAAACAATAGTGCTGGACGGAGGGCGGGGGAGGCCCGGCCCCCCCGACCCTGTTTATCTCTGCACTTTCCAGACCCCTGTCCGCCTCCGACCCCAAAATGTTCTTTCTGGAACTGACCTCTCTCCTCTCAGCACTACATGGGGATGCGGGTGGACAAGGGAAAGAAACACCCCTGCCCCAGCGGCCCCTGCCCGAGGCCTCCCCGGTCCCAGCGCCCCTGCCTCACCGAAGCCTCCCGGCTCGAGGGGCCGGCTGGCCTGACAGCAAGCACCGGCCCCACAGCCCCCAGACCCCAATTCCTCAGAGCCCCGCAGACCGTCAGCAGAGGGTCCCACTGTACACGGGGCCGCGACGCCTTCAACCACCGTGTGGGCTACGGGCTGCTGGAGGAAGCCGCCCCCAGGAATGTCCCACCCCAGGCCCCAGGTCCCCACCACTCTGGGGGCCGGGGCTCAGGCTCTCACTGGAGACTCCCAGAATGCTGGGGACCTGGGGCTTTTGTCCAGCTGCTCCCGCGGGGAGGCCCGGTCCCCAGAGGCTGGGGGCTGAGACTGTCCCTGTCCTAAACACCAAGGCCTCTAAAGCCAGTGTTCCCCCAGCCCCGCTGAGTGCGCCCTGGCAGGAACTCGGAGGCGAGCGGACCCCTCCAGAGCTAACCGTTGGCCTGGACAGCGCCCAGGGACCGCATCAAAAGTGGGGCTTTGGTGCCCTCTGCTGGTCATGTCTGTGAATGGCCGCCCCGGCCCCCTTGCTGGCGTGGACAGGTGCCTGCTCCCGGAAGCCGCATGCACTGGGGGCCTGCCCTGCCTGGGTCCGAGGACAGGCTCCCTAAGGGGGCGACACAGGGGTCTCCCCTCCCAGCTGAGTGGGATGCAGACCCTGGCTGGGGCTCGGCCGGGGGGCCTTTCCGGAAGCTCAGCCCACTGGTCCCTGGTCTCACTCCCTCTCCTGGGCCGGCCCCCCGCCCGGCACCAGGCCTCCAAGGGTGGCAGCGGGGGACGGAGCAACGCTCTGGCATCCCTGCAATGCCTCCCTTGCCCCTCAGGGTCTGCTCAGGCCTGGAAAACGGTGAGGACAGTAAATATTTACTGACGGGGCAGGGCAAATACTGCCCCCAGGGCCAGGAGGAAGGGCCTGTATGTCGGTGCCAGGAGCAGGTGCAATCTGGGGAGCCAGCCTGGAGATGGCGGCGCGTCCTCCGTGCGTGGGCACCAGAGGACACACATCCCGGCTCCAGCCTCGGTCTCCCCACCGCACTGGTACTTGTGACGGTGGAACACGGGCCAGACAGGAGAGCAAGCGTGTGGGGAGGGATGGGCTGCGGCATCCCCTGGGAGACCCCGGCCCTTCGGTGAGGGGCTGGGCGACCCAGCATGGTCAGGCGGCTGCTCCTCCACATCCCGCTGTCATGGCTAAGGGGCATTTGGACAGAATGCCGCTGACGGCAGTGCCCCTGCCAGGCCCGTGGGCGAGGGAAGCCCAGGTTCCAAGGGTAGGCAGGGTCTGAGGCCATGGGACGACTGTCCTCCCGATTCCCAGAAGGGGCGGAGCCTGGGCCCGGAGGGGGTGGCAGAGCCAAGGTCTGTGGGCCTGGCTTCCATGGGGTGACCTGGGGGCTCTGAGAAACCGGGGCATCTGGGGTTCAGGGCTCAGGGGGGTGTCCAGCAGGAGACTGGGTCTGACCCCACCTCCGCCCCCGGGGACCCTGGTGACTGTGGATGTCCACTTCTCTCTGCTTCTGGGATCCCCGTGTCGGAGGGGGTACGGCGAGTCCCCGCCCGCCTTGTCAAGAACACTGCCACGGGGGGCTGAGGGGCTGGTGCGAGAGGCTGGGCAGGAGGGTCTGGGTCTCAGGGCCGCGGTAAGTTTCAGGAGAGAAGCGGGAGACAGGCCCCCGGCAGGGGGCCCAAGGGTGGCCGCACACCATGACCAGGTCTCTTGGGTGGGCAACCCTCCCAGTGGACATGAGCCCTCTCCTGAGCCTCCCCCACAACGGAACACCCCCGAGCCCCCTGCGGCCCCCACGAGAAGCCGCACTGGCGCCAACTGAGAGGGCCCGTACCCTCCGGCTCCCAGCTCCACGGGATCTGCTGGCACCTGAGGGGGGGCCTCTGGGTCATCTTTCAGGGTCTTGCCCACAAGCCGGCCAGCCAGGACACGGGCTTGGCTAACCGCTGCTTCGAGGGCACCCTGACCCCGGCGGCCTGCTTCCCCGTCCCAGCCGCACCCAGGCCGGCTGTGGGTGCTTACGTACCTCAACTCGCGCGGGACGCCCCTGTTTCTACCCCCGCGATGGGGCCGGGTGTGCCCACGGACGATTTGCTGCCGATGCCAGCCGTCTTCTCCCTTCTCTTCCAGGTGCCCGGTCCTGCCCTCAGCTCCAGGGGCGGAGCTAGCTGGGGACCAGCGGCCTCCGGGGCGGGGGTGATGTCGCGGGGGCTGGGGGTGGCCCAGGAGGGAACCAGAGGGCTGCAGGGAGGCTGCCGAGACGGCCAGGCCCTCCCAGGAGGGGGATGTCCTTGTGGCCGCGAGGCCGCCCCTGAGTGGTCTGCAGACTTGGGTCCCGGGTGCCCAGTCCCAGGCCCAGCCACCCCGAGCCCCGAGCCCGGGCGGAGCCTTCAGGAGAGGCGCAGATTGGTTTGGCCTGGGCAGCCAGCCGGCCGGGCTGGTGTGCAGCCAGGGTGACCCGCTGACCTCCCAGGCCACAGCCAGTCCAGACAGCCCCCAGGCTCTTTGGCACACCAGGTGATGGCCTAGGCGGGGTGCCCAGTGGACCCACACCAGAGGAACCCTAAAGACGTGAATGCCAAGTGACTTCGTCCTTAGGCCCAAGGGCCCTTCTGGGACTGACCACAGTGTCTGGGCTGCTGAGCGGGAGGAGAGGGCCGCAGGGCAGCAGGGACACCTGACCCGGGCGCTGTGGGCTGCAGTACTTGGGGGTACACAGCCGAGACACCCTTGAATGCTAAGCCCAAGGTCCCTGCCCAGTGCCACAGGGTCCGAGTTTATCCTGCAGCCCAAGCCTGCCGTTTGGCGGCTCCTGATTCCTCCAGGACACGCATGGGTTCCTCTGGCTGGGTCTGAGCTGGGCTGGGGCAGCCCTGGGCCTGCCCAGAACAGGGGTGGCCGACGGGCACTAGAGAGGCCCCGGGCAGCCTCTTAGGCCCTTCTCTGTCCCCTGCCCCTGCAAGACCCCGAACTCCACTCAGCTCCGTCAGAAATAGCTCCCGAGGTAGAACACCGCCAGGCTGCGCGGGGAGAAATTGCCGTAATGTTCTCCTTCTCTCCCCTTGGAAAGCGCTCTGGGGGCCCTGAGAACTCAAGGCTTTGGTGCTGAGAGAGTGTGCTCCCAGCCAGCGCCCCCAGGCCCCCCCAGAGACCCCAGAGCCCTTCTCTGTTCTGTCCTGGGCAACCAGGGGCCGTGGGGGTCTCCCAGCACCCGGGACGGGGGGGAGCTTACCCATGGGCGCCCAGGGAGCAGGGGCTGAACTTGGAGGGTCCGGTGCAGAGAGCAGGACAGGGATCTCTGGAAGGCCCCCCTGGCCCCCCGGCTCCCCGGCCGACACCTCCGTCCCCACGCCACACAGACAACGCCAGCCAGGCTCATTTAAGGGTTTATTAACTCGCTTGGGGTGCAGGGTGTCAAAGGTCCCGGGGACGCCGGTGCTTGGGGCGCGCGCCCTAGTTGCAGTAGTTCTCCAGCTGGTAGAGGGAGCAGATGCTGGTGCAGCACTGCTCCACGATGCCGCGCTTCTGCAGGGCCCCCTCCAGACCCAGGGCCAGGCCGCCCGCGCCAGGCGCCCCGCCCAGCTCCGAGTCCCTCGCTGCGGGAGCAAGGCGGGCAGCGGGTCAGGGAGAGAACGCGCTCCCCTGCCTGTCCCGTCCCAGCCCCCCGCCGCGCCGCTGGACCCCAGGCCCCCTGGGGCGGCGCCAAGGCCGGAGCCCGCAGGGTCCTCTCTGCCCCTCACGTACTGGGGTCGCAGGGGAATGTCTTTGTTCTTGTTAACACGCCACCTGACTGCCCCCCAGGGGCCGGGGCGGGCCTCACCCTGCAGGTCCTCGGCCTCCCTACGGGCCTTGGGCGTGTAGAAGAAGCCGCGTTCCCCGCACACCAGGTACAGCGCCTCCACCAGGTGGGAGCCACACAGGTGCTGGTTCACGAAGGCTGCGGTCGGGGCCGGCGCCCAGAGGGCCAGCAAGGCCAGCAGGGGCAGGATGCGCATCCAGAGGGCCATGGCGGGGGACGGGGACCTGGGGATGGACACAGCTGAGGCCGGAAGGGGCATGTGTCCCAGCCAGGACCCCCCACCCTGTGCTCACCCCCCAAACGCTCGGAAGCAGGAGCTCCCTGGCTTCTGGGGCCCAGACACCCCACACAAGGAGCCCACGGGGACAGACCTGCTAGCTGTCCGGGTCAGGGTGCAGCTGGTCCTGGGGGTTGGCGGCCACGCGGCCCTCCTGGCTTTATAGTCCCTGACCCCAGCGCCTGGTCCATTAGGGCCCCCAATCAGGGTGGCAGATGGCGGGGGGCTGAGGTGGCGATTTCTGGATCATTTCCCCTGTGCTGGGGCCGCAGGAGCCACTCCCGGCCGTCAGCTCCTCCGGGCCGTGGGGTCATTAGAGTCCTAACGAGGGGCCTGATGGCCACTCGCAGCTGGCGGCCAATGTCCACCCCCCGCGGCCTTGCCTGAGCCACATTTTCCACATTAGTCCAGGGGCGCTGGGGCCAAGAGGAGGGGCTCCTCCTGCCTGGCCCCCAGACCCCTCACGGTCTTTGGTCTGCCGCCCGGGCCCCTCGGATGGCACAAGGCCGTGGGGGTGTGGGGGAGCACCCCGTCCCTGCTCACGGCCCCACCCCCACCCCAGCACGGGAGCCTTGCTGAGACCCTCAGCGCCCAGGGCGCTGCCCTGAGGGCCGAGTATGGGGACCAGCCGCGGTGTGGACGCTGGGCTAGGCCTCCTCTCTGCTGTGGGGGCAGCACACAGCCCTGCCCACACTCCCCTCCGTGCGACCCCGGTTTCTAGTGGGCCTGGCCAGCTCCCCACACTACCCCTTTCAGACCAGCGACTTCCTTGGCTATCATACGGTGTGGGCCCCTGGGGTGCTCCCCCGGGCCCTGGACAGGACGAGGAGAGTGGTCAGGACCCTCCCCAACCCCGCCGCCGCCTCTCGCCATTTCTTGCCATCAGGGTGCGTCTGTGACAAGATGAGTCCTGCCTCTTCCTGTTGCCTCAGATCAAGGGCCCGGGGGGTGTCAGGGCCAGCCCTCAGCCCTTTCCCAGGTCTCAGCGGGGATCACAGCCCTCAAAGATGGCCCCACCGGTGTCTCGTGGGCTGAAGAAATGCAGGTATTGGAGGCCTGGGCATGGGCGAGGTGCTTAAGGCACAGGTGATGGACAGACCGACCGCCACGGAGGGCTGCGGGAGAAGCCTCTGTCTGGGAGGGCCTTGATGGGTGAGGAGGAGTCTGCTGGACCGACATCCTAAAAGCTTCATGCCAGGGCCCTGGGGGTGGGGCGGGGATGGCTGCCGGGAGTGAGCAGGCCCGGGAGTGAGCAGGCCCGGGAGTGAGCAGGCCCGGGAGGCGGACGCGCATTTCCCACCCCGCAGCACGGAAGGCGGAAGCCCCAGGCTGCTCTCTCCGAGGACAGGGGCCAAGTGGGAGGAGTGGGCCCCTGGGCTAGGCCGGCCCTGGAGGATGTGGGAGGCTGCAGCTGCAGGGCTATATCGAGACCCCTCAAGTGAGCTGAGGTACATCTCACGCAGCCTGAATCCTGCCGCGGCCACCTTGCTGGGACTCAGGCCCAGAGACGTCATCTGTGAACCAGCGGCGGGGGTGGGGAGGGGGGCGCCTCCGGGCTCATCCCCGCACCGGCTACGCGCTGGCCCCTGAGCCCCTGTCCGCTAGTGGGGACACCCGGCTTGTGGGGAGGCCCCAGGCTATAGCCCTGCCTTGGAATTGCATCCCCCAAATCCAGAGCTGTGAACCCCAGGTGGGGTTCCCTGGGCCCCGTGCCCCCACGCTGCCACACCACGGGGATGTGGCCCCCTTTGCCCCCGAGCTGCTGGGGGCTCTGCGCAGGCTAGTCCAGTGAGGACCACCGGGGCGGCCCAGTGAGGTCTCGGAGGAGGAGGGAAGCGGAAGAGAGACCTGGGGGCGAGGCTGGGAGCCGGGTGCGAGCCGGGCCGGCGCACAGACGCGGAGGGCGGCGCAGGGAGGGCTGCTTCCTTTTATTGAGGCTGTGAGCAGGGGGCGCGGGCGGGGCTGCGACGCGGCGGGGTGGGGGGAGTCTGCGGGGTGCCTTCCAGCAGGGGGGGCTCTCTGGTGGGCTCTTGGGCGTCCAGTGACCCCACCCCTCCCCTGGGCAGCGGCCGGGGGCAGGCCGGGGACGGGCAGGGGGAGACCTCAGGACCTCCCCCGGCTCCTAGCGGAGGGCGCCCAGTGCACGCGTGAGGGTGTACAGCTCGTCCTGCAGGCTCTCCAGAGACCGACGGACAGCCTGGGGACTGTCCAGCACATCGATGGCCAGCGTGTATGGGTCAAACTTCACAGAGAAGGGGCGCTGGATGCGGGAAGCGTAGTCCCTGGTGGGGGGTGGAGCTTCAGTCACCTGGGGGTGCTCGGGGGCACTGGGGAGGTGGGGGTTCAGGGCCGGCTTGGGGCAGGAAGGTGGTCCCCAGGAGAGGGCCCCCTTCATCAGTGCAGGACAAGAAATGCCCGGGCCCCAAAAGCTCCTTGTGACCAACTGATTAGACAAGACGGGGGACCGAGGCCTGCTCTGAGTGGGGGGCAGGGGAGGGACAGGCCTTTCCTCTGCTGGACCCCAAGCCCACCCCACCCTGCTGGAGGCCTTCCTGGGCTGTGTGCCCCAGAGAGTCCCAGGTCTGTTTCTGTCCCCACATTTGCTTGTAGGATCCCCTCCTGTCCACGCTGAACACACAGCCTCTGGGACTCAGTTTCCCCCGTTGGAAAACAAGGCTCTTTCCGAGGGTGAGTGAGTGGGAGGCGTCAGGCTTTGCCCCGCCCAGACGCCGCTGGTCATGCGCCCTCAGCCCCCACAACTCTGGGGACTCCTTGCTCCCTCCAGGCCCCCTGGGCTTCCCGCACCCTCCCTCAGCCACCCCTGCCCCTCCTCCGTCCCAGCGGGTGGCCCCGCTGTTCTAAAGGCAGGAGGCTGGGAAGGGTCCCACACACCCTTCTTAGAAAGGTCACACTCTGCCTCCTCAAACCTGGCCTTGACCTGGCCACTGGTCTGGCAGCTCGCCCCCTCCTGCCCCCGGGGACTTTTGGGGGTCCTCCTGTGGGAGGGGTGTGCACACACGGTGCTGCTTGCCGGCTGGCCCTGTCTGGCCCCGTCTGGGAGTGGCGGGGGAGGTTCTCGGCCCTGGGAGCCCCGGCCCACCTGAGCTTGCTCTTGGCGTCGCTGAAACTTTCGGACACAAAGTACACGGACTGGTAGGTCTGGTCCTGGTACGGCTGCACGGCTACGGCGTCGGGGTCAAAGGCCCGGATCTCGGGCTCCTCAGACAGGGAGTGCTGGGGGGAGGCCGTAGGTCACAGGACCCCCACACCCCAGGCCTGGAGGGAACGGGAGCACCTCGGCCTGACCCCACACCCTCCCGCCCAGGGGTCCTCTCGAGGCCTGGGGACCGTGAGCGTGGGACAGGGCAGGACGAGCTTCCTTGGCGGTCCCTGGCTCCCACCTCCCCGGGAGCCCCGGTGGGAGCGCCCTTCCAGCCTGCGGCCGCGGCAGGAGCCCGCCTCACCAGGAGCTCCCCGTAGGAGGACAGCAGCCCGGCGCCGTAGGCCTTCACCTCGCCGTCCTGCTTGCACAGCCCGAACTCCACCGTGAACCAGTACAGCTGGTGGGGACACACGGAGCTTCGGCACAGACAGCCGCCACCCCGGCAGCCCACGACACTCAGCCCTGCCACACCCCCTCCCCGGCAGGGCCCAGCAGGGCTCCGGGGGTCACAGTGTGAAGGGGACCCTCCCTGGACAGAAGTGGGACCTCAATCCGGAAGGGGTCCCCCCGCCTGAACCCGGGTGTCCTGAGCGCCCCCCAAGGCCCTGCCAGGAAGGCACCCACCGTGGACAGCTTCTCAATCTCCTCGTCGGAAGCCCCCAGGGAGGCCAGCCCGATGTCCTGTGGAGGCAGGAGGCAGGAAGGAGCGACTCAGCCCACCCCTGCGCGGCTGCCCGCGTGGGCAAGGATGCTCCAGGGGCCTCCTGGACACTCCCCAGAACGCAAGGACCGTCTGGGGATTCGGAGACCCTCCCAGGATGGGGGATCTTTCCAAGATGCCGAGATGCCCCTGGAATCCAGGGACCCTCCCAGGAGCAGGCAAGGGGCCAGGACCCTTCTCCGTGGTTCTTCAGGCAGCCAGCAGGTGGCAGCACAGGCCATGAGACTGCCCGGCCGCTCCCCGCCCCCACCCCGCCAACAACCCCTCCTGAACCTCCCCCCACCCCACCCCACCCCACCCCACCCCTGCTCCCGGTCTTCTCTGCACCATGGGGCTGGCTCCTCATTTTTATAAGGTGGTTTTCCCAGAATGGGACCCCCCGCCCCTCTATTCCAGGATGATACCGTCCCCCTGAAGCCTCTGGGACCCAGGTAGACACCGTCCAGCCCCAGAGGGGCTCGGGCATGGTGCCAGGGTGGAGGGGCACGGGGCGGGGGGGCAGGCAACACCAATCGCTGGCCCCCACAGTGCCCAGGCCCCAGGCCTGGACCACAGTGGCCCCCTAGGACACACCTGGGAGAATTGAGCAAAGGTGCGGTCGGCCAGCATGGGCACGTGCCCCAGCAGCTCGTGGCAGCAGTCCCTGTGGGAGGGGGAAAGGGGTGGCACTGGGGGCCGGGGGGCCAGCAGCCCAGCCCCCGCACCCTCCCTCCCTGCTCCGTGGGCTTGGCGCCAAGCACCCGCCGGCCCCGTGGCGCGAGGGCGGCAGCAGGTGCACCGCAGGGCGCGGGGGCAGGGCGCACTCACGGCTCGGGCGAGTGCATGGGAGAGGACCCGTGCCGGATGTACTGCGTGCACTGGAACACTCGGAAGGCCAGGCTGGCCAGGAAGTCCCGGGCGGACAGCAGGCCGGCCACCGGCCGCAGCTGGAAGCCTGTCCGCTCTGCAGGGACCACGGCGGGGGGAGGGGGTCAGTGCGGGCTGGGGGGCACCCCCTCCCACGGGGCTCTCCCGGGCAGCGCACACACCCTTCAGGAAACGGGACACGTCCTCCAGCTGGGGGATGCTGTCCTCCCGGTACCCGCTGAAGCGTTCCAGCAGCTGGAAGGCCTCCAGGTGCTCCCGGCAGGCGTGGGTGACGTACAGGCCCTTGAGGGTGGTGTAGACCTCCTTCCTGCGGGCGAGGGTCTCAGGCCTCAGTGCCTGCTGGCCCGGCCCCTCCCCACACCGGGCAGCCCTCCCTGTGGGAGCTCTGCTCTGCCCCCTGGGAGGCTCTTCAGGGGCCCCCACTGCCGGCCTCTTGCTGGGCCCTGAAGAGCCTGGCCGCTGGGGGCTCCGAGGGATAGAGGGCCATGGGGACGCCCAGACCCAGCAGCAGCCTCTCCTTCCAGACGGATGGTCAGGGCCTTCTCAAGCGGCCCTCCCTGTCCCCTCCGCCCCAGCAGGGGCCCCAGGGTCTTACCAGGTGGCGATCTCCTCGGCCGTGTACTCCACACGGGGAATGGGGTCGCCACTGCAGACAGGGCGTGTGGTCAGCGGGGAGCCCTCGGGGAGGGCGAGCAGGGGGCGGGCAAGAGGGGCTCGGAGCCTCGGCAGCTGCCTGCTTCACTCAGCTGGGACTTGGGAGCCCGAGCCAGTGACCACAGGGACGGTGCTGGTGACCAAGATGGCCCTCACCCTGCTGCTGTGGAGCTCCGGGGTGGGGTCGGGGTCCCCGAGGGCCTTACTGCTTGTACTGGAACGCGATCTCCGCGATCAGCTTCCGGCGCTGGCGGTACGCCTGGTCCGAGAAACCCTGGCCAGAGTGTCCGCTGTGCTCAGGAGGCTGCCAGGTGCCCTTCCCTGCCCGCCACCCCCTTCCCTGCCCACCACCCCCTTCCTGCCACACTGGCGGGGTGCCTGGGGGCTGCCGCTGAGCTCCGCCTCAGTGGTTCAGCCGGGAGCCGGCAGACAGGCCGACGGAGAGATGCCCCATCCAGGCGCGGCCCAGGGCCCACGCTCACTGCCCTGGCCATGGGAACGGGGACACAGGCGGCCCAGGACACAGGAGGCGCAGGGGCACCAGCTCACCGGGTGATCCAAGTCCAGGTCAGGGTCAAACTTGGTGACCAGATGGTGGCACTTGTCCAGTTCGGAAACTTTCCTCGGGAACCAGAGGACTTCATGGAGGGTGGAGGGAACAGGGGCCTGTGTGAGCGTCAGGCTGACCCAGAAGCAGCGTCCCCTGGGTCTTCCTCAGGGTGAGCGGGGACGTGACAGCTGGAAGTTCCTAGAGGTGCCCCGGCCGGCTCACAGACAGGCCGAGGGCCTGAGCTCGCAGGGGTGGGGGCACCCAGGCCGCACATGTGGTCACCCCAGGGGTCCGCTGCCGGAGCCTCTGCACCCCCGTCTCAAGGTCACGGGTTGTCCACAAGGACAGAGGAAGCAGCCTCACCCTTGTTCTCGCCGGCGCCACGCACGTCCTCCGCCACCCGGCGCACGGAGCTGAGCAGGGCCGGCAGGTCGGCGCTGGGTACCTCGCAGCGCACAAAGTACTCGAGGTGGGGGCCCCCTGCCCGGGGCCTCTGCGCGGGCCGGGTCTCCAGGTGGTGGATTTGGGCTTCAAACGTCTTAGGGAACAAGGAAAAGACAGAGAGAGGGAGAGAGAGAGAGAGATGGCGAGAGAGACAGAGAGACAGACAGGGAGACAGACAGGGAGACAGGAAGGAGGAAGCCCCACGGGGCAGCCCCCACGGGGCAGCTCCCACGGCCTCGCCCCGCCGCCTCGCCACGGACGTCCTTTCCCGGGAACACCCAGGCCGTCCTCCACCCTCCGGTCAGAGCCTGCGACCGGGGAGGGCTCACGGCCGGGCGATGGGGTTTCGTCCGCTTTGTGTGATGGGGGTCGGCCCTGTGGCCCCTCAGCCCAGTGTTCCGGGAGACGTGACGTGTCCCTCAGCCACACCCAGACCGCCTGAGTCCCCAGCCGCTGGCTGCAAGGTCCGCCACCCTGGTGGCCAGATCAGGGACTGGGGGTGGGCCCTGGACCCCGCTGAGGCCCCCGTGCCCTGGGGGCTCCAGCCCCTGCTCAGCACCAGCCTGGCAGGAGCAGTACGCTCCCTGCCACCTCCTGTCGCCCAGCAACGAGGGCACATGGGTCTTGATGGGCCCTCGGGCCACTCGGCTGTCCAGGAGCTGGAGTCCAGCTCTAATGTCATTTGGGCGCCTGTGCCAGGAACCTGTGTCCCGCCTGGCCCGGTGTGACCCAGACAGCGGGTACCATCAGCCACCGCATTAGCGGGAGCTCATCGAGGCAGGTGGGGGAGGGGACCCCGACTTTCCAGGCTGCCCTGCTGGGAGCCACACTTTCTCACCTGTGCATCACCCTGTGTGTGACCCAGTGGGGGAGAGAGTGACAGAGGGTCAGGCCTCGGCTCAGGGATTTCCCGAGACCGTGAGGGGGACTGTGAGGACCTTGGGACCCCCAGAGCTCTCGGGGGTGCAAAGCCCCAGGCCCAGAGTTCCTGGGACCCTCTCTACTCACGGCCTTCAGTGGCCCCAGGCAGCCGTGCTTCTGTAGGAGTCCCGTGGAGGGGACACCATGTCCACACCAGCCACACGACCCCTGCCAGCCTCACCTCGAAAGCCTTCATGGCCCGGGACAGGGACGCGGTCTTGGCGCCACGAAGGGTGAAGAGAAGGTTCAGCGTGGCCTTCCCATCCTTGTCCTTGAAAACTGCAGCCTCTAGGGGGTCCCCGGGCTCTGAGGAAGCAGCGGACGCGGCCTCGGCCTTCTCTCGCTCCTTGCGGGCGTCCTCGATGAGGCTCTGTCGCCGCCCGATGAAGCGCGGGGACTGTGGGGACAGGACATGCCCAGCTGCCCTGCACGCCGCCGCCCCGTCCCCGGTTCTGACCCCTGGTGTCTCTGAGCACCTGCTGTGTCCATGGGCGGAACTGGCCGCCCAGGCCTCACCAGCTGGGGCACAACGAAGAGCCTGTCTCCCCCCGATGGGGGGCGCGGCCAGGAAGATTCGGGGCCATGGCACAGGGGCGGGGTGGCTGGGGGATGTGCCCGCAACACCCACGTGCTGCGTGGCCTCTGTCCCCGGCTGCCAACTGGACGAGGTGACAGGCGTGACTCAGGGCCCTGAGGTGGACACCAGCCAGAGCACTGGGGAGGGCAGGGAACGTGGGACCTGGTTCCTGGGAGGGAACCAGGTCGGGGAGTGCCTGCGAGGCTGGGTGGGCCCTGGGAGCTTGGGGGGGGGGGCTGCAGTTCCCTGAGCAGGTGGTTTGCAGAACCCAAACCGTGTTTGCATTTAGAAACAAAGCCCGTCTGAAGTGCGTGGGAGCTGATTGTTCTGGCACAACCCTGAGGACGCACAAGACCACTCTTCCGGCCCGAGGGTCCTCCAATCCCCCAGTCTCCTGGAGCTGGGGATGCTGGGCACAGACCTCCTGCCCTCGGGGGTGCCCAAGTGCTGGGGACCGTCCTGGGGGTCAGGGGTCCTGGGGTGGCTAGGTGGGGGAGGTGGGGTTCAAGACAGGAGGTCACAGGTGGGCATGAACAGGTGGCCGGTGGACAGGTGGATGGCGGCGGCAATCGCCCGGGAGCCCCGACTACCCTTGGGCTCGGGATTGGGGTCTGACCCTCTGTGTGGCCAGCACCTCCCCCAAGGAGCTGCCGCCCGGGCCCAGGACACTGTCACACACACACCAGAGAAGAGCCCCCCTCAGAGCTTTGACCTCCCCACAGTGGGGCGGTCAAGGGGCGCCTCCCAGCCGGGGCAGAGCAGGTGCTCAGGGCCAGGAACCCCCCTCCGTGGCCAGGTCTGGGGCGTGATGTGGACCCCGAGTCCAGGTCCCCCGCCAGCCTTCGGGGGACACCTCCGTGCTTCCGGCCCATGCTGGCCATCGGGCCCCGGCGGCTGCCTTACCATGATGGCTTCGGCCTGCTTGGCGTCCAGCTCGGAGACAGCCCTGCGGAAGCCCTTGGCCTGTGGCGAGGCGGCGTTGGGAGTGGGCATGGCGCCGGCGTCCGTCCGGGGCTCGCCTCCACCAGCCCTCTGCCGGGCGGCCTCTTATAGGCTGAGCTGACGTCAAGGCCCCAGTGGGTCCCCCACCTCCCACCTCCCTGCCGCCCGAGGGAGGCGGTGGGCGGGAGCGAAGACGGGAAGGCGAGCCGGAGCAAGGGCTCTGTCCCATTAAATCTAATTGCAGCCCCGCCGGAGGCACCCAGCAGGGGCAGCGGCCCTCGCTCTGAATCATCGCGGCTCCAGAGGACGGGCTCTGCCGGGCTAGGGACAGCTGGGCCCCTTCGCTGCACGCCCTGTGGGGAGACAGAGGGCACACAGGGAGGTGCTGTCTGGGTGCCCGAGAGTGCACGTGGCAGGCGGCCCGGAGACCCCCGAGAGGAGAAACCGGCTCGAACCTCAGATGCCGGGAGCATGTCTGCTTTTCCAGAAGGCTCTTCACCGGGCTGCGAGCAAGGCGCCCGGCCGGCTTCCCTCCGATGCCGCCCACAGGAGCGCCACGGGTCCCTCGTCCCGTTTCCCTGGGCCGGGATCCCCAGGCTCAGCCAGTGAGACATGGAACGTTCCAGAAGGGCTCGTCCCTCCAGTGTGAGGAGCCTGGGAAGCAGAGGGAGGGACAGCGGTGACAACCGTCCCCTGGTCTCTGTGTCCCGTCTCCTCGGGCCAGCAGCCCACCCTCTTGAGGCCCACCCAAGGCCCCCCGCCCCCCCCGGGTCCCCTCACTCTGACCATTTCTCATTCCAGGAACACACCCATCCCCGAGTGCCAAGGGTCCTGGTCCCGGGGCCGGGGGGCCAGGAGGGGAGCCTCTGCGTCAACCTGCCAGGGACAGCTGTGGGCCGCAGGGCAGGGACATTTTGGCCAAGACCTCCAGTAGCTCCTCGGCGATTTGGAGACAAGTTCCTCTTGGGAAAGGCGCTCTCTGGAGGCGCGTCTCCTTGGTGCCCTGGGCTCTGTGGGGTCAGCAGCGACAGTCTAGCCAGAGCCTACCTGGGAGGTGTGTAGAGAGAGGGGAGGACCCCCCACCGGGACACCGCCCTGCCTGACGGGGCTGCCGCAGGAGGTGTGCCTCCTGCCGTCGGGCAGACCAGGGCGATGGCTCCCGGACTGCCCGTCCTTACCCCCACAGGTCCGCTCCTGGCTGGCCACCCCTCTCCTCCAGGACCTCCCCCCAAACTGGTCTGACCACGGTACTTTCTGACTTCCCCACCCTCTTTGGCTCCCCGCGGTCCTCTGGAAGCAGCTGGGGAGTTGCGTCAGTGCAGGGGAGCTGCGTCAGTGCAGGGGAGCTGCGTCAGTGCAGGGGAGTTGCGACAGTGCGGGGGACGCGCCTCCTCCCAGCTCCCCCTGCTGCTCTTCTCACCCGCGGCTGTCCCCACTTGCTGCTCCAGGAGGGCCTGGGGGTCCATGATACCCAGTGTGCCACATTCACCCCCTTCTTCTCCTGGTGAGCTCCTATGCATTCCACAAAGCCCAGCTCAGCCCCCGTTCATCCTGTGACGCCTACCCTTTCTTGTTCCCTCCTCCGCTCCCCTGGCTCCTTCCTCCGCCTCTGCAAACACCCCGAGGCCAGGACCCCGGCTGCCGGGCCCCCTGTATCTCTTGGTGCCTTGTCTGGGTGCCGGCCTGACTCATGGCCTAGGTGCGGGGCTCAAGGGCACGTCTCAGCAGCCAGGCCCCAGCAGGTCTTCCGTGGGGATGTCTGTATTCCCTGAAGACACTGGAAGAATTTGCTCTGAGACCTCCAGGGTGTGGCCAGGGCCAGGATCTACCCCAGGGCACTAACCCAGAGGCCTGTCCACTCCCACTGCCCCAGCAGCACCCCCGAGCCCCTGGGACCCCCAGCCAGCACGCAGGCCTCCTAGAACTCTGAGCAGGCTCTCTTCTGCCCCCTCCAGGGTGGGCTGCCAGGGACTCCTTAGGGATGCGGATGCAGGCCCCCCACTTTGCCCAGGGGGCGCCGGGCAAGGGGGGGTCCAGCGCCGCCCAGGACGGACGAGCAGCTGAGTGTGGATTTAACCTTTCGGCAAATGTCTTCTGCTGACACGAATATTGTTTTTTAATTCCTTTGCCTACCTGAGCCGGCGTGGGCGTGCGCGGAAGCTCCGTGGGAGCTAAGCTTCCTTCCCCGGGGCCAGGTGGCCGTGGGCAGGAAGGCAGAAGTCACGGACACCCTCCTGATGGGCACCCTGCACCTGCTGGCCTCCGGCTTTACCCCGCCTGGTGTCTGTCTGTCCACGCACACAGGGGTCCATCCTGGGAAGCCTTTCTCCCACACTCCCGCCCTACAGGGCTGTCCGACCACACTGGGCTCCGTCCGGGCCCCTCCTCCACACCCTCAGGTCACCCCAGGCAGCATCTTCTCTCCTGGCTAGACACTGTCTCGTCCTCGAACCTGCCCGCAGGCCCCCTGCAGCCGGGGTCTCCCGGGCTCAAGCCCAGAGGGAGATCTGCAGCGCCTGCCTGAAGTCAGCTGAGGCTTCCATAGACCCATTCTGCAGATGGGACACTGAGGCCCCAGGCGGGTGATTTCTCTGGGTGCTGCAGTCTCTCAGGCCCAGGACCGCCAGCTCCCAGACGTGGTCCTTCTGCGGATGCAGGGTCTCGGGCCACACGGGGAGGGATCTAAGGGGCAGACGGAGACCAGCGGTCCCTGCCCCACACCACTGCAGAAGAGGCGGCACCAGAGGAGGACACGGGGTCCCTGCAGCCCAGACAGCTCTGGGCCATGAGCGGGTGTCGGGGTGGGGGCAGGGTGATGAGCAGAGGGGTTGGGGCCAAGGGCGGTGCAGGTGTGCTCTGGGGCCTCATCAGGAGGAGGGACCAGCCCCTGTGCAGCCCCCCCGCCCCTCCGGTCACCCTGAATGATCAGAGCCATCAGGCCGGGCCCTCGGGACAGGTGCTGAACTGGGTGCTGGCTCTCGCGGTCTCTGCGCCCGGGCCCCCAGAGGACGTGATGGCCCATGATGACAGCGAGCGTCTCCCTGGCATGGACCAGGCACCCGGCGTGGGGCAGGGGCGGGGCTTCGGGGCTGTGGGGCCTGTGCGAGGGCAGGGCTGCTCCCCCTCCCGCAGGCACGCTGCCTCGTCTCCTCCCCCACCCACAGGAGGGCGGGGTCTGAGCTGCAAAGGGGAACTGAGGGGGGCAGCTCTCTGGGGGTCCTCACGCGGGGGCTCTGCAGGGCACAGCCATCAAAAACCACCTGCCAAGAGTCTGAGGTCCACGCTCCCCAGCAGTCCGGGGCCAAAGGTTGCTTCCACGGCGTGAGCCGGTGAAGTCCTTGTCAGTGGGCGTCGTTCGTGTCCTGGGAGAGGTGCACGCCCATGGGACACATGGTCCCGGGGCCCAGGGCATCCCCCTTCCCAGAGCCCAGAGCCTGGGACCGGGGTCCCTGCTCCCGGAATACAGGCCTGCAGGGGCCGCACCACACCCCTCTGAGGCCTTGTAGGGCACTTAGGGTGTCATGCAGCCCTGGGCCCCCGTGGACCTTGGGGGCTGCATCCCGTGCTTCCTGCCCGGGGCCACCCACCTCCAGCTTTGCCCAGCGCAGGGGCTCTGGGGCCTTGCCCCACGTTTGGGGACAGGCCGGGGAGCAGTCGCCCACTTTCCCCCAAGCCGGAAGGAGACCTGAGACGCCTGTCACACCAGCCCTGTCAGAGCTGAAATGTCAGAGCAATTAGCTCTAACGAGGCCATCGGATGGAACCGAGCGGCCGGGCGAGCCGGCGCGCGGGGGTGCGGGGTGGCGGGGCCGCACAGCAGGTCGAACCCGGAGCCGCTGTCCCACGGTCGATCGGATGCACTCAGGATAATTGGGCATTTGGAAGTCAGACCTGCAGGAAGAGACAGAGGGGGAGTCTGCCCTGTCTCCCCTGCCCCCTCCCCCACCATGCTGGCCCCTGCAGTGACCCTCCAGGCTCCCTACCCAGGACACTCCTGCCAGGCCCCAAGGCCCGACGGCTGCCTCCTCCTCCAGGGAGACCTCCCTCCTGCTCTTCTCTGAGCTCTCTTCCCATGGGGGTGGGGGGCCGGGGGGCGGGGGTTATGCCATGCCTGACAGAAGGCTGGGCTCCTGGCTCAGGGCTGGCAATCCACCTTTGTGGGGCAGGGGGGGGAGTCTGGCTCTGCCCCCTGTCCCATCCCCATGGGGAGGAGGGACACCAGGTCCCACTGACCCCTGGGATTAGTGCTTTCAGGACTCTGGAAAAGCGCTCCACGCCTTCCCTAAGAGTGCCTGTCCTAGGGTCCTTCCAGCCAGGGCCGGGAGCAGGGCAGGCAGGCTGGGCCCCCCCGTGCGACGTGGAAGGGAGGGCAGGACCGAGTGTGATCAGAGCAGACCCCGCATGAAGCGGGGAAGAAGGAACCGCAGGATGTGCTGAGGCCCAGGGGACAGGCCGGGGGCTTCCAGGCAAGGGAAACCAGGTGCCCAGAAGGTCCCGGGACCAAGGCGGGGAAGGGTTGGGGGAAGGAGGGGAGGGGATGGAGGGGCAGGTCCCAGAGGCCCCGGAGTCAGGCGGCCCCGGCGGCGAGAGGTGTCTGAGGGCTCCAGGACTCCCAGCCCACAGAGCACCCTGACTCCTCCCTGCCCGCGCGCCTTCGAGGGGCAGATGCTGACCGCACGCCCCGGCTCCGGCCGAAGCCGCCTCCCAGTGCCTCGCAGGTGCCGCACGGTCCTGAGCGCCCCGGCCACACGCCTGCCTGGGCTCAGGACGCCACGCTCAGGAGCTCAGCCGGTGACTCCAGCGGTCCGTGCATGCATGTGCCCGCGGGAGCGCCCGCGCTCGGGTCCTGCAGGAGCCTGTGCGTCCCTGCGGCGGGCCACGGGGGCTCAGAAGGCCTGACCGGCCACGGCCGCTGACCCAGGGGGCAGCTCCCGGCTCCACGCCACGGTCGGGGCCTCAGCCTCCTGCTGGGAGCTCTGGGTGTCTCGGGGTCCCTCCCTTCGACCCTGCCTGGTCCCCCGCAGTGACTCAGCCGGCCTGCCGCCCCCTCCCACCGGCTCCCAGTCAGCTGACAGCCGAGCCGCCCGCTGGAGACAAGAGCAACAACATGCTGTTCTCATTAGTCACGGGGGGGGGGGGCACAGCTGGGTTTTGACATCATGCGCGCTGCCCCCCACCAGCCCTGGGGTCCCAGTCACCTGTCCAGGGCCGCTGCTCTGGGCGGTGAGGGGCTGCTCGTCCCTTGTCCCTTGACCCCGCCCATCCTACGGGGGTTGGTGGGGGAAGCCAGCTTCCGGCTACGTGCCTGCCCGGCCGGGCTGCATTAACAGAGGCAGAGGGGCCAAAACTCAGGAGGAGACAAAGCGCTCGGCTTGATGTGCCCAGAGCACAGCAGCTGAATGTCTCAACTGAACATCAGGGCAGCCGGTGAGGGTCCCTGGGGGCCCCCCAGGCTCTGCTCGGCTCCGCTTACTCAAGGCACCCAGTGCCTCCTTGGCCCTCTTCCGGCCTACCCGCTGGAAGCACCCAAAGGGCCCATGTGCCTGCACCCCTGGGCCCCACGCACCCCTGCCGTGCTTCCTGCCCCCTCCACTGGTTCCCCATCCACCCGCGGCCCCACGAAGGCTCACCACCTGCCTTCCCAGCGAGGGAGGGCTGGGCTGCCCCTGCCTGCTCTCTGTCTTGTTTCAGTGAGTGAGCGTGCGGAGCTGCTCTGAGGGCCGCCTTGGCCCCCTGCACTGACATTTTGGGGATGGAGCTGTGCGGACCACTCCCACCCCTGGGGAGTGCGCTGGTCCGCAGGGAGGCTCAGGAATGCTGGACGCACACATCTGTCCTCGTTGTCTGCCCGCAGGAGACCCGTTTTCCTCCCTCTGGCTCTGTGCAGAACGGGGGGCCAGGGCGCCAGCTACATGTGAGGCACAGAGAGAACCGCCTGCACTGGCTGCCCCACCCCATCCTGCGGGGAGAGGAGCCCAGTCAGAGGCCACCAGGCGTCCTGCGGCTTCCCTAAACCCCGCCACCTCCCCCTGCCGGGGTCTTCCGTGGGCAGCCCGGCTCTGGCTCCCGCTCGGGTGGGGACCTGGATGTGTCCCCCTCCTGGGCCAAGCTCAGCTTCCTCCCCCAGCCTCCCACGCAGCAGGCACCCTCTCCCTGGGGGACAGGGGCAACAGAGCTGAAACAGAGCCCCCCCCGGACTCCCCCGCTGGCTGCAGTAACCCTCAGCGCTCCGGGCTCCCTCCCGCAGCAGGCGCGTGCCAGTCCGTGCCTCCCGCTAATCCGGGGTGCGATCCCCGCCCCCCCAGCTGACATTTGCAGGCTGCGCTCCGCTGACCCTGCTCGCCTGTGATATTTAGACACGGCTTATCTGCGCTTTCTTATTCGTGATGACTCTGGGGCCCAGGATGAGCTCCGCTGACAGCCGCAGCCCATCTGATCTCCGGTTTCCAATAAACTCGTCCTCGCGGAGCTGGCTCCCTCCGGCCACCGGCCACCGGGCGCGGACCCCGCCCCAGACCAAGAGCTTGCAACAGCTTTCCTGTGGGGGCCACGCAGGGCCTCAGCTCCCACCCCAGTGTGGGGACCACAGAGCCGGCAGAGCCGAGGCCTGGCTCCGGGAAATGGTGCCGTGGGGAGCAGGGGCCGGCGGCACGCACCCCCACGTTCGCTGGGTCACCCTACAATCCTTGCCTGGGTGCTCTTTGAGAACACAGGGGCCCTTGCAGGTCTTGTCGTGGGAACGAACCTTCCAGCACTCTGGCTCTTCGTGTGTCCTTGTGGGCGCCACTGTCCCATGTCCCAGCCCCGACACAGCGGGCCCCAGGTGTCTGTTAAATGACCGAAGGGAGAGGTTCAGGGGGCAGCAGGGCAGCTGGTGACGAGGCGGGGTGCTGGCGTCCCGGTGGCCGGGGAGACTGCTGGGCCCTCACTCCTGACCGCTCCGGGCATCACCTGGAGGCTGCCCGGGGACTGCCCCACCCCCGCGCGCCGCTGTCCCTCCCCACGCCCCAGGTGCACCACCCTCGCGGTCTGTGCCAGGCAAGGTGCCCAGAGGCCCAGCGGGAGGCCCAGTGTGGCTTCCTGCCCGCCCCGCCCACAGCTGTTCTCCAGCCCAAATGCTCTTCGAACTATTGGTTTTGAAAAAATTATTATTTATTTTTTTTAATCATGGTAAAATACGTATAACATAAAAACAACCATTTAACCATCTCTAAACCCACAGCCCCGGGCACTAAGCACGTTCACACTGTTGTACGGCTGTCCCCACTGTTCATCACCAGAGCTATCCAAGTTCCAAATAGACACTCTGTCCTCCTGAGACACCGACCCCCATCCCTCTCGCGGCCCCGGGGCCCACTGTCCACTCTCTGTCCCCTGGAGACTCCGACCCCCCTCCCTTCCCCGGCGCCCACCGTCTACTCTCTGTCCCTGCGAATCTGGAGACTCCAGGGACCCCATCTGGGTGGGATCCCGCAGTGTTTGTCCCTCTGTGTCTGGCCTGTTTCACTCCGCATCACGTCCCCCAGCTCCATCAGCTGTGGCCGGTGTCAGCGTGTCCCTCCGTGTTCAGGCCGAGGGACAGTCTGCAGTACGTGTATCTGCGCGTCCGTCAGTGGATGCGGGGGCTGCTCCCGTGGGTCAGCGGCTGTGAACACGGGTGTGCAAGCGTCCACACGCGTCCCTACTTCCTGTGCTCTGGGGCAGCCCTCAGTGGCGGAACACACGGAAGCTCCGTGTTTTACCTCGGGGGCCTGTGGTGCAGGAGGGTTTTAGTTTCAGTACGTCTGCATTATGGTGTTTCAGTTACAGAAGCAATAACAGACTGTCCTTTGGGCCCATCCACACAAGTGCGCGCGCACACACACACATACACGGAAAACCAGGGTCCCCAGGGCATGGACCTCCTAGTGCCCGAGCGTGCA
Source organism: Mustela erminea (assembly GCF_009829155.1). Classification (NCBI taxonomy): domain Eukaryota; kingdom Metazoa; phylum Chordata; class Mammalia; order Carnivora; family Mustelidae; genus Mustela; species Mustela erminea. The sequence goes on along the minus strand of NC_045622.1, from coordinate 112,440,559 downwards.
GGGCGGGATGGATCTCAGGCTTTCCTAGGAGCCTGGCGTCTGCCCGCGTCCACCCCGCACACCGTCATTGCCAGGAGGGCCGGAGGGCCACGTCCTGCCCAGCAGCCGGCGTGGAAGACTGGGTGTCTCGCTCAAGTCCTGGGCGTGCGGTGGGACACACCGGGCCGTCCTTCTCGCGCTCCCTGGTCACATCCATCTGTTGCACGACCGCTTCCTCCGTCTCTCTCAGCCCCGTGGGTGCTCGTGCCTTCTGTGCCGAGATGGGCAGACGGAGGACCCCCATGTCTGACCAGGACACCCTCCCTGTCCTGCCAGAACACTTCCCCGCGCCCAGCCCGTAGGCTTCTTCGTGGTCAGGCTGTTGGCCCTTCTCGCCGTGGTCTTGGCCACCTGGGCCATGTCTAGGAGCCCCGGCCCAAAGGGAGACGCGCCCCCTCAAGGGAAATGCAGTCTGCCCCACTCCCCGTGGCAGCTCGGGGGACCCCGTGTTCCCGAATCACCGTCGCCCCTGATTCTGCGTTCGGACGAGAACGCCGCCACCACCGCCAGCGGCTGCAGAGTGCAGGACAGAGCCTCGGCAGGATCTTCCGGATTGGGGAGAGCAGTCCCGAGTCCAGTCCCAAGTCCCCATGGACGCGGCGGGGCCCGTCACGGGGGGCACGACCTCTTGGGGCGGATGCCAAGATTTCGATGTTTATCAAGAGGGTCAAGGGTTATGAAAGGCAGAGAAACTCCATCAGGGTGACAAGCGTTGAGATAGACCAGACGCATCCCCCAAGACACGGCGGATGGAGCCCCGTGCCCCTCTCTCTGCTGGGGGGGGGCAGCCATTCCGGCCCCCCTCGGTCACGTGAGAGGCTTAACTCTGCCCAGACCGCCTGGGACTGCGCCCGGGACCCCCAGAGCTCAGACTGTCTGGGGGCTCGGTCTGGGCAGCCGGTCTCCAGGCCCAGCAATCACCTTTCCGAGGACACCAGAGCCCAAGGCCTTTGTTGTAGAGAAGGAGCTGCAGAAACTCAATCCACCTTCGCAGACGCCCACGGAAGCGGGGGATTAGGGACGGACCTGGGGGGCCTGCGGGATCAGATCTCACGGTTTCCAGCTGGGGGGACACGGGAACTCCAGATGACCTCCTCTGGCGGGAGGACCCCTTGCAGGCTTGCCCCACTATCACCTGGGTCCTGGGGGGCCTGGCTCCTCACAACCTGCGTCTGCCCTTCCTCTGTGCCCAGCATCCCGGCCCCCCTCCCCTGGCCTTGGCCGTACCTGGGTGGGGATCCCTGTAGTGGGGCCTCGTGCGCCCCACCTGATCAACCTCCTCCCCGAGGCCCACACTGGCCCATCGGCCTGGGCCAACCCACAGCCCCACAGGCCCTTGGGGTCTACGTGGCTTATACCACCGAACCCTGAGACGCACTAGGTGGGCCAGGACCCCCGAGCGGCATCTGGAGGCCTCTCCGCTCCTGCCAGCCACTCCTCCCTCCTCCCCGCCAACGTCCTCTGACACCGGTGCCCGGGGATCCCACCAAGTTCACTGCCCCGTCACACTCTCACTCAAGCGCCACCTGGGGCTCCCGGGGCCTGTAGGCAGCGACAGCGTGACCTCGTTGGCACGCAACCCCAGACCGCACCCCCGCCCTGTCTCTGGAACTCCCCATCCCCTCTGCCTGCACCCCTCCAGCCTGCGATCCCAGAGGAGGGGCCTCCCTGGACCCCATGAACAGATCCCCAGATCTTTTTGGACGTCAGTTGGAATGGACAAGGACCTCCATCCCCAGGGGCGCTTGTCTTCTAAGGGGCGCCCGCCGCCGCTGCAAGGGGTGTCTGTGGGTGCCCCGAGCACGTGAGCCCCCTGGCCGTCCTCCAAATTACAAACCGCCCAGTAGTGCCTCCTGCACGTGTCCCCCAGGAGCGGCCACTGTGGAGGGAGCCAGAGGGCAGAAGACTGAACCTGCCTGAGTGCCCCGGGGGCTGTGCACCGGGGGTCGCGCCGGAGGGGCTCCGCAGAGAGCCTGCTGCATCAGTGCCGCTGGAGACCGCCCGGGGCCAGGCTCGGCGGGCACCGCTCTCTGGGATCAGCTCCTCAGGTCAGCGTCGACGATGTTCACGCACATGGACGCACGTGCGCACACGCACGCACACACACACACGCGCATGCTGGGCGCCCTCCGCGCGGGCTGCTGGGGAGGCCCCTCCCCCGGGAGCCTGGTTCCGGCTCTTGTGAGCCTGTGCGTGGACATCCACGGCTCGGAGCGGAAAGGGCGCCCATGCACACAGGGATGGGCTGACTTCCACTTCACACTCCTCGGTCCCGACTGGCCAGCGTCCCCCGGGGGCAGGGAGGGCTGAGCTGGGGTCAAGGCTGTCCGTCTTGGCCACCTTGGCAGAGCCAGCAGCCCCTCTCTAGGAGCCCAGGTGGGCACGAGGCACACAGGCCCACCGTGGGGTGCACAGAGACACACGCCCGAGGGGCCCTCCCTCCATCCCTGTGGGCTGATCGCTGTGGTCCCCAAGGGTGCCAAGCCAAGGGGGCAGTCCCCGGGGAACCTTATCTTCCAGCCTAGACCCTCCCTCCCAGACAGTGGAGAGATGCCTGGGGCGGAGGGCCCAGTCACACTGCCCAGCCCAGCCCAGGGACGGAGCGGCAGAGATGCTCTCCGCCCTGGTCTCATTTGCAGGCAGAGAGGGAAGGAAGAGTCCTTCCCCATCAGCCCGGGGATGCTCCTGCCCAGCACAGAGGGCAGAGGCGGCCGCCCAGCCTCCGGGAACCGGCGGTGCCTTGTGATCGGATTAGGAACTTCAAACCCGAGCCAGGGCGGGCACAGCCTGGGGGCCCGCGGGGGAGGCAGAGTGCCCCGTCCCTCCAGATGGCCAGGCTCCGTTTCATTTCCTCTGCACCGAGAGCGTCGAGACCGTGTATTGATTTTGCGATAATGGCTGTTGCACGGCAGAGTGACTAGAACGAGAGAAAACAAGCAGCGAGGGGTGAAGGGCACGGGGCGCGGCCGCCCGCCCTTCCGCGCTCCCCGCCCAGGGCGTCGTCCCGAGCATCTCCGGTCCTTCCTCCCTCCTCTGCAACGGTCCCCTCCAGCTCTCCCCTCCCCGCAGCGGTGGGCCACACCGTCTGCCCACGCCAGCCCTGCTTTAAAGGGTGCAGGGTGGCCAGGGGGAGGGGAGCGTGGCCCGGGGTGCGGCCGAGCGGAGGCGCCCTGCTGACATCCCAGAGCGGCCCTGGCAGCGTTTAGGAACGCGCCCCCCAGCCCAGGCCATATCTGCGGAAACGGATCCCTGTAATAGCAGAGAGGAACGTCACTGCTTCTCTTATCTGTCCACCATCGAGCCTGGGGCGGCGGGCGGCCCAGCACCCTGACTCCTCACACGCACACCGCAGAGTAATTGCAGGGACATGGAAATCTAGAGGCCCCCCGGGGCTCTGCTCATCTGACGGGCCTCCTTGAGGGGGTCGCGTAACGGGGGCGGGGCTCGACGGCGGGGGAGAGAAGCAGGTGCCTGTCCCGGGCGTCTGCACCGTGGCCTCCAGACTCCCAGCTACTGGACACCAGGCTGGCCCCGGAAAGGCGCCCTGGGGGCTGTGGGGGGGGCGGGTGCCACAGCAGAAAGAAACTGAATTTCCCACCAGGTCCCTCGGTTGCCGAAATTTTCTCCGGGCACTGGGAACCCTTTGGGAGTCGGGCCGATGGGATGTTTGTGGCTTTATTTTTGTTACCGAAGAACAAGTTTTAACTGATTATCAGAGTCATCCACGCTCATTGGGAAAACCGCACAGATGCAGAGACGCAGGGGAGAAAAGGACAGGTTATCCCTCCAGTGCCCCTAAAACAGAAAGCAGGCCCCTCCAGGAGCCCGGGCACACCGGGGCGCCCTGTGCGGAGACCCCAGTGTGCGGCCGCGGTAGGAAATCTTCCTGGCGTGAGACCCCAGCTCAAGGCAGTCGCTGTGCCCGGGAGGGACGCAGCTCTTCGGGCCTCTTACTCTTCCAGGCAGGAGGCGAATGGGGTCGTGGTGTGTCCCGCGTGGCCATGCACAGGGCTCCAGGACGCTGGTGTCTCCGTGACATCTCTGTGGCCCTAGAGATCTAACCCCCCCCCCCGCCCCCGCCACTGCGGCACAGAGGACCAGTGGTGCGCGGCAGCTCCATGGCTCGGACAAAAGGGACCTGCGCTCCATGGGCCGCCCCCTCCAGGCTGGGACCTGACCCTGTCTCCGTGGCCAGGCAGCGAGAGGCCCCCACCCCCAGGCCAGGGCTCCCACCATATCCCACACCAAAGGAGGGGTTTCCATGGCCCAGAGGACGGGGCAGAAGCTGAGGCTCCGGGCACTCCCCGCTGGGTGGTCAGCTGCTCCTGGTGCAGACCCCGTGGGTGGCGGGCGGCCTCCTGCCCAGGGCTCCTGGGTCACCTCCCTCGACAGCAGGCCTGTCGCCAGCTCCCACTGCACTGGGGCTCTCCCGGACGGAACAAGAAGGCTCAGGCCCTCCCAAACTCACCCTTGCTTGACAGGGGCGAGTGGAGGGCAGGGGGCACCTTGCTGGGCTCCAGGGACCCAGGCAGTCTTCCTCGGGGGAGCAGCCTCTAGGCCGAGACGACTCAGCAGCAGGGTGCACGGGCCCGTGGGAGACAGGGACCGCCCACTGCCAGCAGGGACGGCAGGCCTCCCACTTCCACGGTGACAGCCAGCCCAGCCCCTGCCCACCCAGGGCTCAGGAAGGCCATTCTGAGCTCTCCTGCCCCCAGCACGGGGTCTAGGGTCCGGGGTTCAATGCCCCCTGGCAGGAAGGAGGCCCGGCCCCAGGCCCGCGGGCTGTTCGCAGGCCAGACAGGGCTGTCCCCGACACTGGGAAGAGAGAAGGCCTTGCTCAGCCACTCCCGTATGGACCTCGGGGCCTGACCCCCATGCAGGGGCTCAGCTTGCAGGCTGCGGTGGGAGTCGGAGGGGAAGCGGGCGGGCGGTGATGGCTGGGAGCGAAGGCAGCCAGCCCAGGGTCCCGGCACCCCCAGCCCGCCCCCTCCGGCAGCGCTGGTGCGGGCGCACGGCACTCTCTCCCGGGCGTGCAACCTGACCTTGCCGGCGGGCAGCGTGGAGCCGCTCTGCTTCTCCAGCTGCGCACCAGGCGGCCCTGCTTTATGTCACCCTGACAGGTGACTCTGCTCTGCCACCAGGAGTCGGGGGCGAGGGGAGCTGGGGAGAGGGGGAAGGACAGTGCAGAGTCCTGGGGTCCAGGGCGGGGCAGCAGGGACCGCAGGGAAGGGGGAGGGGTGGGAGCGAAGGGGGAGCAGGGGGCAGGGCGCGAGCTCGCCTCCTCCATGCGCGGGGGCGGGGGGGGGGGCTGCAGGCCACGAGGAGGCTCTGCTTCACCCACACAGCCACGAGCGCCGGAAGGGAAGCAGAGCTCGGCCGGCGATGACCCCGACCCTGCCGTCTGCTCACCTCCTGGGCGCCGGCTGAGGGACACAGGACCCTCCTCATGTCACCAGCCTGGGGCCCTTTGGACTCGGCCCAGTGCTTCTCCCCTGGCGGAACAGCAGACCCACCCTGGTCTCTCTAGGACCCAGGACCCTGCGCCCAGGGACCCGTCCAGTGGTGGTGCTTCTGGGCACAGCTGTGATCTGCGGACTGCGTGTGTCTGCGTGTGCACTCACCTGCGAGCACGTGTGTGCGTGGGGGTGTGTGTGTGCGTGTGTTTGTGTCTGTGAGCGCGCACGTCCCTGTGTGAGTGCCGTGGGTATGTGAGTGTGTGTGGCTGTGTGTGTGCGTGTGCGAGGGTGTGCACATGCGTGGGTGTGTGCGTACCTGTGTGCACGCATGTGCGTGGGTGTGTGTGCGTGCGTGTGGCTACGCACCTGTTGAGAGAGGTGGTGATGCCCGCAAGGGAGCAGAGGCCGGTCCTGGGAAGGGAAGGGGCAACAGACAGAGGAGCCTCGGGGTCCTGGTCCTCCGTAAGCAGCTGCGTCTGGGATCAGCCCTCAGCCAGTCAGCACGGGTCGGGGGGGACCCATCTGTGGCCCTCTCTGGGTGCTAGGTCCTACGTCCGGTGGTGGGGGGGGGTGTCCCCACGGAGGGACGATGTGGTGTTTCTGGGGGGTCTGGAGGGTCTGCCGTGGGGTATCGTAGGGGGCATGTGTGGGAGTCTCTGCGGGGAAGAGGGTGAGCCCACTTGAGTCTGTGGGGATGAGGAGGGGCGGTGCTTTCTCGGGTGAGCACACTGGGGGCGGGACGAGAAGGGGACTGGGTGCTCAGACCCTCCCGTGCTCCTGGAGCTTGCCCCGTGCACCCCCACACCTCTCAGGCCCCCGCTGCCCAGACCGCATCCACCGGACCCCGGAGGGCAGGGCTCCAGCCACGCTCGCAGCCACGGGCTCCGAACGGACGGGGCTGCGCACGCTCCAGCTTGTGCCCGGCAGTGCCCCTCGCCCGTCCAGCCTCCTCTTGCTTCGGGGGCTGCAGCTTTCCTGGGGCGGTGACAGGCCGGGTTGCTTCTGCCAGGCCACGAGAGTCCCTGGGTGCGGTGGCCGGGAGACGCCCTGACCGCCAGCTCTTTCCCTGCAGACTGGCTCCCCCACGCGGCCGTCTGGGGCATCAGCTCCCTCCCCGCCCGCCCCTTGGTGGTGGGGGGTCTGGTTGAGAAAAAGGAGGCAGCCTGCCTTGGGGGGGGTCCAGCAGGCAGCTGGGGGCGGCGGAAGCCTGCAGTCCGTGCAGAGATGTCTGGGCTCCCTGGCAGGGCCCTGGGCCTGCTGGAGGGGTGGAGGGTGAGGGTCCCCATTTCCCAGATCCGGGGCTACAGGCCGGACTTGTAAACCCAACCACTGGAGGTCAGTGGGCGCTGCTTTCCAGGCTGGGGCCAACAACACAGGTCAGTATGTCACAGGTGTCCAGCCAGCCCCGGACAGCTAGGAGGAGCGAGGGACCGCCCAGAGTTCTCTGAGCCGGGAGTCCGGCCCTCCCTCAGGGCCCCCCACTCCCTCTGGGGTCTGCCCGGCCCACCCACCCACCACCAGCCATCCAGGCATTTTCGGGGCTTTACAATCCGGTGGGGGCCCTTATCACCCCCACGTGACTGATGCGGAACGGGGTCTGGAACGGCAGTGGCGGGGGTAGGACCCGGGGCTCTGGACTGCATGGGGCCAGGCTGCCTCTGCCACCACCGGGAGGCTCTCGAGACTCCTGCCTGGTTGGCGGGAAGCGTCCGCTCTTGGCTTGTCAGGCCATCACATCCGGGCTGGGCAAGGCCGCGGCGGGCCTGTGACTTTCCGGCCCACATGGGGTGGGGGCCAGGCGGGGCCTGATGCCGGCAGGGGTCTCGGTCTGGCCCCGAGGAGGGAAGCGGGCCATCCACGTCCCACCCGCAAGCCCGGGAAGTGTAGGGGCCACTCACTCGGGGCACGAGGCTCTCTGTCTACAGCGGGCTGGGCGCCCAGGGCGGCAGGCGTGTGGCGGTGTGGCCTCGTGCTCCTGCCGTCTCTCTGCCTGTCTCTCCGTCTCCCGGTCTCTGTGTCCGCTTCCCTCTCACGTACACAGACACACGGTACGGAGGAAGATGAAGGTCACAGGACCTTGGAGCTGCGCGGCCGTGTGACCGGGCGGCCACACAGGGGAGCCCTTGCCCCGTGTTTGGAATCTGCAGGCCGCACTGGGGAGGAGGGTGTTGCTTCCTGGGGATGGGAGATGAGAGAAAGGGTCAGAGGTCAACAGGTGCCAGGGACAGGGGAGTGGGACAGGGTGGGGACTCGGGTCTCCATCGGGCTGCTGTCAGGGAGCCCAGGCTGGCCCCAGAACTGAGGAGGAACGGACGGGACCCCCGAAAGGCCGAGTGCTGGCCTGTGACTGAGGGGGTCCAGGAGTGGCAGGGAGGGGCAGCTGGGGGGGCCACTGCCCAGCAGGCCCAGGTGAGGCGCTGGCGCCCAGAGCCCCCGCCTCAGTCCGCAGCCCCAGCCTCAGGAGACACTTCCAGGCAGAATGGGGTCATTCAAGCCCCCAAGAGCAGGCTTGGTTCCCACTGGGATCCCCACAGGTGGGGGTGGGGGGTCCCCAAAACTCCTCCCCAGCCCCATCTTGTAGCTCTGCCTCTCCCCTGTGGCCATGGTCTGGACTAAGGGTGTCATAGGCTGACAGGGGCCAGGCCTGAGGACTGGGCCCCCCCACCGCCACACACACACACACACACACACACACACACACACACACACACACACACACGGGCGCGCGCGTGTGCTGCCCTTCATTCCAGAGGAAGGGTAGAAGCCTCAGCCCACAAAGACAGGCCCCAGGCCCCAGGCTGTGAGGAGGGCTGGCAGGCCTCATCTGGGGACCAGGAGAGCCCCATCGAGGTTGCCCCCAGGCAGAAAGTGCACCTCTCTCTACAGCACCCTCCAGGGGAAGGGGCTGGAACCCCTGTGGTGCGGCTGTCTTCAGCCCCAGGGTAGGGACAGAGGGCAAAGCCGTGGCGACCTTTGCCCCCACCCCTCCCCTCCCCCCACTAGGCCCTACAACCCTTTTGCACCCAGCAGTGGGCCTGGCCACCGGCTAGAAACGCTGGGCCCAGACAGATGACCGGAAGCTGCCCGAACCACCCAGCTGCCTGCTGAGCCCTCTCAGCCCCAAAGTGCCTGTGCCAGGGTCCCCCTCCCTGGTGTCCAAGGTCAGCCCAGAATGGACCTCACAGACACATTCAGGCAGAAGCCTGGTCACACGGCAGGGAGGACCCGGCCAGCTCTGCCTGGCCCGTCTGCCCTCGGCCCCCTGATTGCCACAGACAGGTGGCCCGGAGGGCAGTGGGCATGAGTGACCGCAGCAGCTGGCCGAGGCGCGGTCCTCGCTAGCCCAGCACAGCTGGCACGCACAGGCAGATACCACTCGGGGCTGAAGGAATCAGACCCCGCCTAACCCCAGGGGCTCCCAGCCGGGGAGCGAGAGGGCAGAGCCCCCAGGAGCACAGACCGTCCAGGTCTCTGAGCCCGCCTGGGAGGGGCAGGCCCGTTGGAGAGCCCAGAGCAGGAAGGAGGCTCAGGCAGACCCCAGAGGACCCCTTACACCTGCCTACTTGGAACACCCTGGTCCTTGCTGGCCAGTCGGCCCTGTCTCCACGGGCCTCGCTGATGACATGCCCTACCCCACACACCCCCTTGCCCACATCCCCAGGGGCCAACTAATGTGTGCATAGGCGTCTGTGGGAGCTCCATGCCCCACACTCGGAATCTCCAGTGTCAGGGCCCTTCCCTCCTCAGCCTGGGTTTTCCTGAGCCTGGAACCCTCTGGATTGAGCCTCTGGCCAGCTGGGGACCCTGTAGCCATCACACCCACCAGTGAGGAGCTGGGCCCGCCCACAGCCTGGGAGTCAGCAGGACCCCAGGAGCTCCTACAACTGCGGCTACTCGTGGCCAAAGTAAGCCACTGAACAGGGCCTCAGGCCCGTTCCCACACGGCTCTGCTCCCAGGGCCGCAAGACCAGAGCTGGGTCGCGTGTGCATGGCTGGTGCCCAGAACTGCCCCGCTGGGTGGACTGTCTACTCCTCCTCGCGCTCCTGCGCCTCCCAACCGGAGGCCCAGAGTCCCCACTGTACCCCAGTCCCTCAATCGTCCGGGGCCGGTGGGAGCGGGCTCCCCTGAGAAATTCACATCCCCCACCCCCACCCATCACCCATCCTGGCGCAGGACTGGAGAACACCTGACCTGGGTCAAAGCCTCTGTCTGTGCCCGGCACCATCCTGCCTCCTGCGCCCGGGCACACATCCTCCTCCTCCCGGCCTCTCCGCCGGCATCTGCCCACCGGCCCAGCACGAGCCCAGCACCTGCCCGTCCTCACATGCTCACTCAGGCACAAGCAACCCCACGCAGTGCAGAGGGGCCACCACGTACAAAACCCACGTGGCATCCGAGTCGGCCAAAACCCCAAATTATCTAATCCTTTAGGAAGGTGAAAACAGATAGTTTCAAAGCAAATGGATTCATACAACCGTCCAAGTGCTTTCGACTACTTTCATTCATTCAGATTCCTGGGAGCCCGCTCTGAGCCGCACCTTGTATGGGCACAACTAGAGAGCCAGGTGGACTATGGCTCCCACAAGCTCACGATTTAATAAGAAATGTTGTGTTTTAACTCATGTCCGTTTGCTTAGTAAAAGTGTTGAGATTTAATGGACAGCTGGGGGGGGTGGTGAACAGATGGACCACTGGACGGAAACAGGGAGGGAAAGAAGGAGGGATGGAAGGATGAGTGGATGGACGGACGGACGGACGGATGGACGGACCGACGGACGGGTGGATGGACGGATGGACGGATGGATGGACGGACGGACGGATGGATGGATGGACGGACGGATGGACGGAGGGACGGACGGATGGATGGATGGACGGACGGATGGATGGACGGATGGATGGACGGACGGATGGATGGACGGACGGACGGATGGATGGATGGACGGACGGAAGGATGGACGGACCGACGGACGGGTGGACGGATGGATGGACGGACGGACGGATGGATGGACGGACGGACGGATGGATGGATGGACGGACGGATGGACGGAGGGACGGACGAATGGATGGATGGACGGACGGATGGATGGATGGACGGATGGATGGACGGACGGATGGATGGACGGACGGACGGATGGATGGATGGACGGACGGAAGGATGGATGGACCGACGGACGGGTGGACGGATGGATGGACGGGTGGATGGACGGATGGACGGATGGATGGACGGACGGGCGGATGGATGGACGGACGGACAGATGGACAGAGGATGGATGGATGGATGGACAGACGGACGGACGGATGATGGATGGACAGACAGACGGATGGCTGGACGGACGGACGGACGGATGGATGGACGGACAGATGGACAGACAGAGGGATGGATGGACGGATGGATGGATGGATGGACGGATGGATGGATGGATGGACGGACGGATGGACGGACGGATGGATGGATGGCCGGACGGATGGACGGACGGACGGATGGATGGACGGACGGACGGATGGATGGACGGACGGACGGACGGACGGGTGGATGAGTGGATGATAGTGGAAGGATGAACAGAAGGAGAAACTGAGAAGATAGACCTTCGTCGTGTTCAGGAGCCTCTAAATCTACATTCCTGGTTCAGAAGCTCAAGTCTAGCTTCCTGTGTGCTCTGAATCAATCGCTTTGCAAAGAGGCCTAAAAGGCTTAAAACCCAAAGCTTTCCCAATATCAAACCTTGTGGGCAGTCAACCTCATCCTGGTCAACCAAAGCCCTGGTCACCCGGGCCCTCCCAGGCATGGCCTAGGCTACACAGCCCTGTGCACCACGTTAAGGTCCAACGGACAAGTGGACCACAGATAAATGTGTGCACATCTGCATGGCTCCCTAAAAGGAACCTCAGGACTCCCCAAGAGAACACTAAAAGCTATCTGTGTGTCCGTGTCCCTCCTGTCCTCTAAGCCCAGCTGAATGGTCATCCCCTCCAGGAAGCCTTCTCTGAACTCAGGACCTCCTCCCCATGAGTCATTGAGGGCTCCCCGAGTTCTGGACCATGTCATCCTCTAGTGCCTGGTTCTGTCCTGGGCACCCACCAGGCTCTGCCCTGAGCGGGGTGTGAAAATGCCATGTCTGTGCAGGTGGGAGCCAGAGGCCAGACCCCTCCCTCCCTGGGCCTGCATCCACCTGAACACAGTCCCCACCAGACCCATCCCTCCGGACCCAGCCCGTTGGAGCACCCACAGAGGCACAGAGCGTAGCCTGGGGAGCAGGGAGAGGGCAGGGCACCCCAATCCCCACCCTGCCCCATGCCTACAAGTGCCTCCTGGGGAAAGGCTTCCCCAGTGGGACTCCTGCACACAAGCCCACACCCGCCCAGGGTGCCCAGCACCTTCCCTAAGAGGGGATCAAGGGCCCTGGGGAGGTGCTGGGGCTGTCCTGCTGCTGGGACCTGGGACCTCTCGGAGCAGGGCTAGGAGGCTGTGCCAGCCCCTGTCCCAGAATTCACAACCCCTCCCCCAGCCCTCCCCCCTCCCCTCTCCCCTCTCAGGAGATTTGTAATCCTGGGGCATAACCTGTTGGTCCTGTTTGGAAGGGAAGGGCCTCCTGATTCTTGGGGAGCCCAGGGCTCAGGCGTTGGCCGGCTGGCTCGGGGAGAGGTAAGCCTGCAGGGAGCGTGGAGGCCGCTGGCCCAGGGGCTCATGTGCACAGGGCCTGTGTGTGTTGGAGCTCTCGCATGCGGTCAAGCATGTGACCGAGTGGGACCTCTGCCACGTGCACGCGGACAGAGATGCGTGCCGGCAGCGCCTGGCTGCGTGCTGGACGTGTCGCCGGGTGAACACACGTACTGGTGTCCTCCCTGCCCTGCACCAGCGTGTGCACAAGCGTCCGCGGCGGGAGACACCAGGCCTGCAGAAGGGACCCCCAGCTACCTGAAGCTCCGGGGTCCTGGCTGGCCACCACGGATGGGTGCTCCCCGGGGGGACCGGGCCAGACCCAGGGGCTCTGGGGCGCCCGCCTGAGAGCAGGGCGTGTCTGGCATCCTGCAGGCCCCTCCACCTCGTCAGTCTCCCTCCCGGAGGGTCTAACCGCCAAGACCTGCGGTCAGCCTGGCTGGATGTCTGAAGGCCAGTGGGGGAACCGTTCACTCCGTTCTGGTGGCCGTGAGGCCTGGGCAGGGACCTAAGAGTCTGGGAGCAGCCCTGGGGAAGGCTTTCTCTGAGGGCGCCCCCGCAAGACCTCCCGCCTTCCCCAGACGGCCGCGTGCGCGGCGGGGTCCCTGAAGTGCCACACCACCCGGAAATCTGTGTGATCCTGGGCCGCCAAGAGGCCTGCCGCTCTGAATCTGTGATTTTACAACAAAATGAAGAGATAAGTCGGCTTTGATTCTAGCTCCGTTTTATGAGCTTTTATTCGCTCTCTTGCTCGGGGAACAAACGGGTTTATGGCTGGGCTCCCCTCTCTCCATCAGCTGCTCTGATAAGACCGGGCCCTGGCCCCCTCCCACACCTGCTGTAGGTGGCCTGGGCCCTCCTCCACCAGGACAGGACTGTGCCACGGGGCACTGAGGATGGCCTCAGTAGCAGCTCCCATCAACCCCCGAGGTCTCTGGCCTGGGACTCCCCACAAGTCACCACGATGCCACCCAGGCTCTGCGGTGTGTGGGCCACAGGGCAGTGCCCGGCTTCAAAGAGGCGGGAGGAAGCCTTTGGGCCCCACCCTGCCCGTCTGGGGACATCAAAGGGCCTGCCCGGGGGGTGGCAGGCGGTCCGGACGGGGGCGGAGCTGCCTGCAGCTCTATCTCCAGAGGGAGCGGCCAGGGCGGGCCAGCCCCACCCTGGGTCCAGCCGGAGGCCACTCATGGTGACCCTCAGCCACCTCCTGAGGTACCATGTCTTGGGTCTCTGGGTGCGATCCTACCCCTTGGGGCCTGGGCCTTCTCCCAACTGGTGACACCTGAAGCAGGGCAGACGGTGCATCGGGGGAGCCACCTCTAGACCACCGAGGTCTGGCCCAGAAGGCGCTTCTGGATGCTTGGGGCTGGGGGCTGGGGGGGCTCAAGTCTGGGATGACGGGGCCAGGGACAAGGATCCAGGGCTATGGGGCCTCTGACGTCCCCGGGGCAGGCCAGCTGGCCCCTCTTCCAGGCCTCTGCCACATCTCCATGCTCTGGAGCCTGTCCAGGCGCCTCCAAAGCTCCCAGCTTCTCGGATCTGGAGAAGGATGGGCAACAGACGTGGGACAACAGCCAGGAGCGCCGCCTTCAGGGGAAGCTGCACCCTGGCAGGTGGGGGACACGCACCTGAAGCCCCTGATGGTCCGTCAGGCCTAGGCTGGCCTGGCCTGGGCTCGGGGCCCCTCTGTGTGCAAGGCAGGGGCCTGAGAGCCTGCTCCCAGTGGCCCCAGGCCCTCCCCACCCCTTCCCGGGCCACAGCAAGGTCTGGACAGGGTCTGTCACTCTCCCCCTGTTCGCCCCTGATACCCACCGAGGCCGGAGGTCCGACTGTAACAGACTCTCCAGCTCCCCAGGCCCGTCCCCAGGACGGCAGATGGGATTCCAGGTGGGGGAGGGCTTAGCAGCTTCCGGGACTCTGAAGGACTGTGAGGTCCGGCCGGCTGGGCCTCCCTGGCGAGGTCTGCAGAGGTTCCCCCCAACCCCAAAAAGAGGCCACGGCCAGAGGCAGGATCAGCGGCGGTTCTCCAGGGGAGGGGGTGACGAATCACTAATTGACACCTGGGCTGCTCCTGCCTGGGGCTGTCCTCAGGGCCACGATTCACAGCAAAGCCCACGCCCCGGCCTCCCGCCACTCCCCGTAGCTGGCTGGTGGCTGGTGGTCTCCCTGCACAGACACACACTGACACACACTGGAACCCCGCTTCCTGCCCCCGGGAGCCAGGCTGGGCCGATTGCGCCCGCAGGAAAGGATGCTCAGACAGGACAGACCCCGAGCCAACATCTGGGACCCAATATCTGGGACCCAACATCTGGAGGCAGGAAGGGTCTCAGGGACCGTGGGCAGGAGCCCCGCTTATGGCAGAGGAGCCCTGTGGGACTCTAGCTCTAGGACGAGGCCCGCGCTGTGTGTGGACAGGCACGCGGAGGGGACGCGGAGAAGCGGGCTCCGCGGCACACTCGACTGTGAATCTTTTCCTCATATTTGTCTGTGACCAGCACCGCGAGCCATGTGGCAGTCATGATGGGTGGCCACGCGCCACTGTGGCTGTCCCTTCTGCCGGGTGACCCCTCCAGGGAAGGATCCAGAGCCTGGAGAGCGGGCGGGAAGCTGGTCCACAGCAGAGGCCCCTCCCTTAGGGGTCCTGGCAGCCACGGCACAGGGGACCCTCTAGGGGAGCTGCAAGGGGGGACCCGGACATGGGGACAGCAAGTGGCTTTTTTGGCCGACGTCTCCCTTCTGCGCACGCGCACCGAGTGGCGCAGCCTCAGGCCCTCCCTCGGGCTCGCAGCTGCGCTCTGAGCGGAGAAACCTCCAGCCCCGGCCTCACTCCGAGGTCTGGTGTCCCTTCGTGGTGGCCAAGTCGCGGCGCCACCTGACGTGGGCTTCGGAGCGATGCACGGCCCGACCGACTCCAGGCCCTTCTCGGGGCCACCAGGAGGCAGGGGGCTGGGCCGCCCGGGCTCTGGCAGAGCTGGACTGCGGTGCCGGCCGGCGGGGCCCCGAGCCCGGGCCGCAGGGCCTCACGGCGAGGGCCGCGGGGGTCCACGGCCTGTGTGGGCTCTCAGCAGGGTGGCTCTGGGGACCGTGGGTCCTTGCGTCTCGCACAGCCTGCCCGGCTCTCGGGTCTGGCGCTTGGTGCTGCTTTGGTGGGACTTCCACCGGGGCTGGGGACCTGTACCCCTCCAGGGGGCTCCCGCGACCTGGGGGCTTAGGGAGCAGCGGCAGTGAGTGGGGGAGGCGGAGGAGGAGCTGGTCAGTGGGGTACATGGCCAGAACACAAAGGGACAGCGATGGGACCATTATGTCCCTTTCCCCGCAGGTGCCACAGAAAGACAAGACTGCCCCTGGGCTCCAGAACCCCTCCCTGATCAGGGGCTCTGAGACCCCCCCGCGGAGTCTGGTAAAAAGCAGGTCACGGACCCACTCCCAATCTGAGGGGCTATGACGAGGCCTAGATGCACCACTGATGGTCCCAGGGGTGTCTCTGGAGCTCCCTGTCTTGGCTGTGGCCTACGAGCCCAAGGCCTAGGAAATCGGGGGTGGGGGGCACGTTCGCTAGGGCAGGAGGGTTGACAATAGGAAGGGTTGTGCTGATGCCCCCCGGGTGCGGGGAACCCCTTAGCCCAGGTCCGTCCCGCAGCGGCCTGGCTGCTCCGGGCCCTCCCGGCTCCAGGTGGGGGAGGCCTCTGCCGGGAGGACAAGCCGGCTACCAAGCAGAGATGGGGTCACTCCCCCACAGCCACAAGAAAGGCTGCAAGAAGCTGGCGGCTGCCCACGCCACGTGCCGAGCCTGGCTGGCCCCACATTCCAGAAATAACCTGTCCCAGGGCTGCCCTGATTGGCGCCACAAAAGCCAGGCCCTGCGTGTCCCAGCATGTTCATCTGGGGCAGGGACAGGAGCACCCGCTCCTCTCTTGGCACAGCCTGGCCCTTCCTCTTCCCAGAACAGAGATCGGCAGTGCCCCACGGCGGCCCACGGTGCAGACCGGGACACGGGAGGGGCTGCCAGAGGTCGAAGCAGCTGGTGGGGGGCAGGGAGGGCAGCAGAGCCGGAAAGCCCCAGGAGGGTGACCGAGACACTGAGGCAGGTCTGGGAGGGCAGGAAGAATGGGGCGTGGAGGGGACGGGCAGAGCCCTGCCGGGCGGTGTGTGGACAGAGGGCCGCGGCTCAGGAAGATGCAACAGGCAGGGAGCCAGGCAGGAGGACGGGAAGGGACGGCAGAGGGGTGGCCTGGGCGGGGGAGGGACCATGTGACTCAGGCTGTCAGAGTGGCTTCCCTCAGGCCGCCTGCCCATCGGGGAGCCCCCTGAAGCCCAGGGTGCACTCAGGAGAGGAAGGGGGGAGAGAATGGGGAAGGCAGAGGGCCAGAGGGGGCCCCCGCCGCAGGGCAGGGCCTCGCACGAACATGGCTCCGTGGCTGGGGGTTGGGGGCAGGTAGGAGCCCATTCAGGGCTCTCTGTGCTCCCCAGGCCACCTGCCTCCCCACTCCGGCGGGCCCGGAGCTGCCTCTGGCTTACTTTCCTCCCTCCCTGTCCAGGGCTTGTCCTACCAGGAAGAGGCCACGGTGAACAAGCCCTGCCCTCCCCATGGCTAGACTCCCATCTGGGCTCGCATACCCCCAGGGATGGGGCACTCATTATCTCCGGAGGCCACCCTCAACTGGAATGTCCTGAGGATGGAGCCCCAGCTGGCGCCATCTGCCCAGTGTCCCCAGAGTAGCAGGGACAGCCCGGCAGAGACCCGAGCACAGGGTCTCCCCTCTCCCTCTGACCTCCCCTACGCCACCACGTCTCCAGAACCGGGTGTGGGAGGTTCCGAGTTTGCAGTCAGGGGCTTCCTGCACCTGGAGGCAGGTGTCCTGCCGGCAGAGAGGTCAGAATACCCACCTGATGGACAACCTCGAGGGAGTGACCCAGGCCCGCACAGGTCTGCCTGCTCCCAGCACCCGGTGGAGGTCTCTGCCCAGCCCCTCGGTGGCCCCGTGGACGGGTCCCAGAATGACCCTTCTTGGTATGGCCATGACCCCTCAAGACCTGCTGACCCACCTCCCCATCCCCATCCCGGTGTGATTCCCACCTGAGTGTGGGCGGGGCTTCCATGCTTCTAACCAATGGGAGGCCGCAGAAGGGATGACATCACCCCCAAGGTTGGGTCACCCGGGGCTGGGGCTCTGTCTGCTCTCCCCCAGGGAAGCCCCAGGCCACTGTGCACGTGGAGAGGTCCTGTCAGGAAGGCCTGGCCATCAGGGAACAGAGACCATCCCTATCTGGGCATCCCGGTTGGGCGGGACCCTCCACAGTCACAGTCTCCCCAGAAACCCTGGTGGGCAGAGTCCGGACCACGAGGAGGCCCGCTAAGAGAGAAGGGCCCCTGGCCCGCCCCCCTCAGGGCTGTCTCTGACCCTCCGATTTGCATTCATGCTGCCACATGCTGGCCCAGGCCACTCACCACTCCAGAGAAGCTCGGGCCAGAGCACCCCCTGGGCCCTAGGAGATCAAGGAAGGCTTCCTGGAGGAGGCGTCGGAAGCTTCTCTGGGAGGGCAGATAAACGGGTGCTCCACGTGGGATGCGGATCCTGCGGGCTCCCCAGCCGGCCCAGCCAGGACCCACCTGAGGTGGGAAGTCTCCGCCTGCCTCGCAGGGAGGGTCCGTGGGGGTCGGTGATCAGCCCAAACAGTGGTGTCTTACGCAGATGTTGAGATAGGACACACGGCCCGAAGAGAAGGGCCTGAGGGGAGTCCATGGTGCTGGGCTGGGGGACACGGGCACCCGGCGTGCTGGTGGAGGAGGGTGCCCTGGGCTAGGAAATGGGTGGTGTGGGGGGGGTCAGAGGCCGAGGACGTGCAGGCCCAGGATGGCAAGGGATTACCCCGCCACAAGTGGCTGCCCTCCTGGGCCCATCCTGGGCAGCCATTCACACCCTGGCCTCCTGGCCACAGCCCAACACTGGAGGCTGCTCGTCCCTGCGGTGGCCCTAGAGGACGATGGGCTCACATCCCGTTGCCCCAAGCAGACAAAGGAGCCAGCCTCTCCCCATCGGCCTGTGGCTCCACAAGCGTCGAAACGGGGCTGCGGGCCCACCAGGCTGGTGTGGCCGCCGAGAAGCAATCAGGGAGCTGGGTTCCAGCAAACGGTCCAGGGCCCCCTGGACTTGGGGCAACCCTGACCACGGGACCCTTCCACGGGGGTTGGGCCTGCTCCCAGCACTCTGGTCATGGCTGGGTTTCCGCAGAGACCACCACCCCCAGGGCACCGGGCACAGGGCCCCACGGCACAGCCCTAGGACGTCAAGGAGACCCGGGCGGAGGCGAGGCTGTAGGCCTCCTGAGGGATGGGGCACCAGGGCGGGCATCCAGGCCGCCCGGCGGGAGACGAGGACAGAGTCCCCCACCGCCACAGACACCCAACAGACTGACGCCTGCTTCACCGCCTCACAAAGGACCTGCTCGGAAGGGCTGAAGGAGACGAAACGCTCCCGGCCGCCGCTAGAGCACCGGGAATGGGGGTGGGGAGGTGGGGGGGTGGGATGCCAGCCCCGCCCTGACGGCTCGTCCACCACTGAGCAGCTGGACTCCAGGCAGCCTCGGGGCAGGTCGGGGGGACGGGTGGGGTAGGCAGGACCGCGGATGGCCGGGCGGAACCGGGGGTGTCTGTGGCCACCTTCCAGAGCCCCCCACCCGGCAGCTGGCCAGGCCCCTGCACCTGCCTCTTTGTTTGCACAAATCCCTTCCCTAATAGACTTAATCATGGAGCTTTGATGGCTGCGCCAGGGCCCCGTGCAGGCCTCCCCGGCCACGGCAAACAAACACGCCATTGTCTGCAGTCCCACCGCCGGCTGGCCTGTTAATGGGTAAACCCGGGGGGGAAGGAGGGCCAGGTGGGAGCTGCTGGGCTTGGCCTTGGCACAGCAGCCGCATCTCACGGGGGAGCTGCCGTCCTGCACTGGGGCCCCCATGGGTGGAGAGAGAGCGCCTGGCCTCTCCCCATTCAAGAACCCTGGAGCCGGGACACCCGTCCAGGAGACCCGGATGGAGCCACTGCAAGACAGCCGCGCTGCACACCCCCAGAGCGGGGTAGGAGGACCAGGTCCCTCACTGTGCGCCCGCAGGCCCGGGGACAGAGGGGACACAAGAGTGAGCCTCGTCCACCATGGGGGGTGGGTAAAATGGTGTGGAAAACCACCTGGCCGTCCCAGGAAGTCAGGCATGGAGTTGCCACCTGACCTAGCAATTCCGCTCCGACGTCCGGACCCACGGGCTGCTTTAGCGGGATGTCCAGGAGCCGTTCGCACGCCTGTGTTCACGGCAGCAGGGCCCACCGCAGCCGAGACGTGGGAGCGACCCACACGTCCACCAGTGGACAGCTGGACGAACGGAACATGGCCCAGGCAGGGAGTGACGTTCTACCACAAAAATAACAAACCACGGACTGATGGGGGGTGCGAGGGGCACCGGCTGCTCTCGGGGGTGGGGGTTGGGGCAGGGCAAGGGGGCGGAGTTTCCTTCTGGGGTGTGAGAACCTCCCAGAACAAGACGGGCATCGGCTGCAGCAACACGGAGCGCGCTGAACGCCACAGGACCATTCCCTTGAAGAGGTCATTTTATGTGATATGAATTTCACCCAAAAATAATGAACCACCCACAAAGATAGACACTCCTACGGGGGTCCAGGAGCATGGGGACCCAGAGCGGCATAGAGCCCGATCCAGGTGCTGGGCTCCCAGGTTGGCTGTGACCCTGGGCAACTGAGCTGGCCTCACAGGGTCTTCTGACCTCGCGGAGGGCTTTCCAGGGCTGCTGTGCCAACGGGCCAGCAGCAATGGCAACGGAGAGCCCGCCGTGTTCTGTGAAGAACTACAACCCCTCACCTGCTGTTCCGTCTTCTGAAGACACGTGTGGTCCAGCCTGGGCAGTGAAGCCAGGGGCTAGGGACGGTGTGGCCCATCCTCAGGCACCAACCTCTGAGGGGCCAGCCCCTTCCCACTCACCCCTCCCACCCTGACCCACCAACCAGCCCACCAACCAACCAGCCTGTAGCCCTTGGCTGAGTACCAGGGTGGCCCACTCTGACCCTTGGAGTTTTTCTCTAAAATGGGGAGGCTGGGGAGCCACCTGCTGTTGCCCGGAGCCCCTCAGTCCTGCCTCCCGCCATCCGCACTGTCCCTGGGAACAGAGGTGCTTGTCTGAGCCAGGGCTCCCCAGCTGCCCAGGACACCACGTAGTGTCCCCAAGGACGTCTGCTAATGTGCTCTACTGGCTCACCAGTAGAGGGGGGGTCCTCATTACCCGGTGCCACCGTGCTCTGGGGACACCTGGCTCCAGGTCCAGGCCTCACGTCCCCAGCCCTGCCGCCCACTGGCCCCTTGCCGTCCACTCACGGCCACAACGTCTCTGGGGCCCGCTCAGAGCCCCTGCTCAACCGTTCCCTCTGCGGCTCCTCTCGGACCGGCTCGGGTCCTCCCCAGCACCCCCGACCTTCCCTCTGTCCCCGCCTCACCTCCTTGCCCTCCTCACCCTCCTGCCTCCTCCCTCCCAACCCCACACCCAGGCTCCCCAGCCCGCTCACTCTCCCCCACGCACAGCTCCTCCTCCCCCAACCTCCGCGCCCCTGCAAAACCCCCAATTCCCGGAGCACCGCCTGCGGCCTTCCTGCCCCCGCCTCCCAGATGGGACCCCACCGGCCTCTTCAGACCCCCTCAAAGAGACCCAAGTCCATGCAAATTGTTCTCTGATTCAAGAAACAGCCTTCATTTTGTTCAGTTCCTCACACTCTGTCTGAGGCTGGCTTCTCTGTGACGACCGACAATCCGGTCGTCATATGTTGTGTTTTTATTGTTATTATTATTTTTAAACAGGCTCCAGGCCCCACACGGAGCCCAGTGTGGGCTCAAACTCACAACCCGGAGATCACGACCTGAGCTGAGAGCAAGAGTCAGACATTTAACCAACGGAGCCACCCAGGGGTCCCTTTAATTTTATCACAGGAAAATACACAAACATCAAACGTACCGTGTTCCCTGTCTCTGAGCCCATAGCTCAGGCACGAAGCACATTCACACTGCCATGCCGTCGTCCCCGCCGTCTCCAGAACCTTCCATCTTCCCAAACTGAGACTCTGTCCCTGTAAGACACTGAACCCCATCCCGCCCCCTGCCTGGGGCCCACCAACCACTCCCTGTCCCCCTGAGACACCGACCCCCGACCCTCCCCTGGCCACCATCCACTGTCTGTCCCTCCGAATCTGGAGATTCCAGGGACCCCATCGGGGTGGGATCCTGCAGTGTTTGTCCCTCTGTGTCTGGCCTGTTTCACTCCTCACCACGTCCCCCAGCTCCATCAGCAGTGGCCGGTGTCAGCGTGTCCCTCCGTGTTCAGGCCGAGGGACAGACCACTTCTTGTCCGCACTGATACTGATACATGTTAACTGAAGCCCACAGTGGGCATCAGGGTCCCCTCAGCAGATGGCGTCCCGCGGGTTGAGACAGACGCGTGATGATGTGTGTCCATCACCACAGGGTCGCACGGAGTGGGGTCCCTGCCCTAAAGCCCTCCGTGCCCCACCTGTGCACCCCTCCCCTCTCCAACCCCTGACGACCCATGATCTCTGTACCGGCTCCCTAGTTCTGCCTTGCCCAGAATGTGCTGGAGCTGGGGTCGCGGCGTGCGGCCTTCTCAGACCGGCTCCTCTCACCCACGGATGCACAGTGACGCTTCCTCTGTGACCGTCCGCGGCTTGAGAGCTCATTCTTTTCATGGGCTTTGGACAGACTCATTTCCCCGCATCCACTACGACCCCCACAACCTCTCCTCCCTAGAGAGTCACCTTCCCGATTTCCCTGTCACCTCACTCAGATCGCAGGCCCGGAGGCTGGGCCCCTGCGTCACCAGACTGGCCCTCGCGGGGGGCCCAGCAGCATGCACTGGCCTCCAGCCCGACACCGCTCCCCACGGCGCCCCTCCTGACTGCCTCGCCCCAGGTCCGTCCTGAGACCTTCCCGAGCGGCCTCGAGCTGGTGGTGGCCCCTCAGTGGGTTCCCGGTGCCCCGTTCCCTCACCTCCCTGCTGCTCTGAGATGGGGGCAAACCAGTCTCACTCGGCCTTCCGGGCCGGGGCCCCAGGGCCTCGACGACCCAGCCTTCCTGCAAGATTCTGGGTCTCTGCTGGGGCCCAGCAGCTCATTACCTGCCCTGCCCCCACTGTCCGTTCGCCATGCCTGTGCGTTTTGCCCAACTGCTGTGGTCTCGCTCACTCTCCCGTCTGCCCTGTCTCCTCCTCTGGGAGGTCAGACTGACCTTTGCAGATGTGAGTGTCCACACGCACCTCCCTGTGCTGAGAGGCGGCCGGGGCCTCCCTTCTTCCTCTGGGCCACCTATAAAGACAACCCTCGTCTGGGTTTCGGTGCCTGGCGGCCGGCCTTCCTCCTCCCCAGGGCCACACGCGCCAACCCCAGCTCTAGCCACCCTCAGAAGCACCATGCACCAGTCAGCCACAGGGCCTTGGCACGTGCGACGCCCCCGCCTGGGTCGCCCTGGGGTGCTGCTCTCTCGGGAAGCCTTCCCCTGGGCCCCCACCCGGCCGTGAGCCCCCGGGCCCCTTCACTGCTCCGCACCTGTCTCCCTCACACACATCCGAGGCACCACTCCAGGCACGGTGCCCGGACGAGTCAGTCATGACGGGGCTCGTGGAGCTGTCCTCCATGGAGAAGGGGGAGAGCCAGGAGCCAGGACGCCCTCGTCCGGAGTGGGCGTGGGTGCGGGAGCCGAGCAGCCGGACCCCAGCAGGGCCCTTTGGCCTGAGACATGGGGGCTGCGGAGCATCTCTCTGCTTGCGCTCCCGGCTGCTTTCCCAAAGCCCACCTGCCGTGCTGGGCCCCGAGCTCTGGTCTCCGATCGACCACTGTATGCAGGGCAGACGGCAGGTGCCCCATAAATGCCAGTCGGCTGGCTGAATGCGTAGGCCCCGGTGGCTCTCTGGTGAATGCGGTCGGCCTCGGTGGCTCTCTGGATGTCCCCGGATGAGGGCTGAGATAGGAGTTTCTATGGGAAATGCTTCGGGGTGGTGACCGGATTGCATCCCACACAGGGGAGGACACAGGCCCAGGGAGGGGCTGGAGCCGCAGGGCTGAGGCAAGAGCCCAGCGGGGCTCCTGGGGTGTGGCCCGGGTCTGCACAGCACCTGCCCCGCTCTGCCCCCATCCTACTCCCTGGGCCTCCGGGGCAGACAGTCCCCAACAAGGTCTGAGGAAAATCAGCTCAGACGCCCACGCCATGGCAGTGTCTCCTGGCATTGGGGGAGGGGTGAACCGGCCCTTCCCCTCCCCTCCCCACCCCTCCCTCTCGTTCTTCTGCCAATCGCCCCCACCCCTAGCAAGCACAGACACAGGCATAAACGTGTGTGTATTCACACCCATCCACACACCCAGAGTGACCCACGGGGAGGGGGAGACCGGTGCCGCTGGTCCCTGAGCCAGGATCCTGCACCCATTCTCCGGGGGGGGTGGGGGGACAGGCACACGCAGGCACACGCAGAGACACGTGCCCAGCCCCGGCAGGGGCAGAGCCGTCACACCCAGGCCCGCGGGGACCCAACCCTCCCGGCCCAGCCGCCACCTGCGGCGACAGCTACAGAAGCCGGGGCACACGTCCTCGGCCTTGTCCACCCCGGCCGGCAGGCTCAGACAGACACCACGCACTGCACAGCCGGGGGCAGCCCGGAGCCCCGCCTGCCGGGACAGGGAGACCCACAGATGTGCAGACGCACATGCCCCTGACACATGCCCGCCCTGCCTCACTCACCCCGGCGGCTCCGGGACGGGCCTCCAGGGTCCAGAGCAGTTGCCGCGACCAGCCAGCTCTCCCGCAGGCTCACATGACAGACCCGGGCTCTGGACCTGGAAATCTTGCACGTGCGGGCTCGCGACCCTACACCCCGATCCCAGCCCCCAGTCCTGGCCGCTGACTTGGAGAAGCTGCTCCCAGCCGTGAATCGCACTCACACGGTGGGGGGGAGGATCATGCCACCCCCCAGGGCAGCCCCGGCCGGGGAGGGACCTCTAGGGGTAGACAAGGCCAGCCTCTGCCTTCCAGATGAGCAGCCTGGGGTACAGTCTATGCCCTAGCTCTCCCGTGGGAATGTCCCTTGCCTCTCGGTTTTCCCAGTCCCTCCCCTTCTCCTGGGGACACCCCCTCCCACAGAGCCCTAGCAAGCTCATAGGCTTTCCTCCTGGGGCACCCCTCAAACAGGGCTCTGCTGTGAGCCCCCACGGGGCCCCGTGCCAGGAGGAGGCTGGGCACCGCAGACACCTGGAGCAGGACCTTTTGCTACCTTGGCCCTGTGCAAAGTTGGGCCCAAGCCATGTCCCTGACACTTGAGAGCCACTGGAAACCCTGAACCCGAGGGCAGTGGAGGGGTCCCCTCTTGGGTCGATGGATCCAGGGCAGCCCCGGGGAGGCAGAGGTGACAGGCCCCAACAGGCCCAGGACCGCGTTGTTCTCTGCCCTGTGCTGCCGAGAAGACGTAGAGAGAGAGTAAAGTCATGAGACCCTCGCCTTCGAGAGCTTTGAGCTCCCCAAGACCCCAGGGCCTGCAGAAAAACCCCTCTGTGTAAGATAGAGCCCATGCTTTGCTCAAAGACCCTGCGGGGACCTACATGAGGCAGGGCCCCCCCAAGACAGTGCCGGCCCTCTCCCCCATGGGCCTTGCTCTCTTCCTGGCCCAGACAGGCTCAACACTTTCATCTGAGATCGGGGCCGACCCAAAGAGGCCCGCTCCCACCAGCCCATCTACCTCAAGTTAGAAGTTCCGGCCAGATCAGGGAGAGGAGGGTATGGAACAAAAAGCATACAGATTCCAAAAAAAGAGATAAAAACTTTGGGCGTCCACACGCACACAAATTAGCCTGGACACAGACCATACGCCTTAAAAATAATTACCTCCAAGCAGGTCACACTTAACTGCACTTAACTCCAAGCAGGTCACACACTTAACTGTAAAACACAGAACTGTCAGCTCTCTCGAAGGCAACGTACGAGAAAACCTACATGACCGTGGCTTTGGTAAGGGGTATTTAAACAGTCTGCTGAGGGAAAGACACCGCCAAGAGAACAAAACACCGAGCCACATACTGGTGGGAAATATTCTGAAAACACACATCTGATAAAGGACTTCCCTCTCAGATACACAGAGGGCCTCTCAAGGATCAAAACACACACACACACACACACACACAACACAATTAAAAAATGAGAAAAGGGTACAAGCCTCATGTCTCCCTCCTCACCAAATCTGTGCAGAGCGGAAGGAGAGACAGGGTGATACCAGGAAATACAAAGAGATACAACAATGAGATACCACCACATCTCCAACAGAACGCCTAAAATCCCAAGCCAACATCAGTGGCTGGCGAGGACTCTCGGTGGGCAGGAAGGTAGAATGGGGCAGCCCCTCGGGAAGACAGTGGCGGTCTTACAGGACTGTCCCCAGTCCGTACAACCCAGCAGTCACACTCAGGAACTCAGCCAGCTGACTTGAAAATCCTGCCAACGCAAAACCTGCGCAGAGATACTCACACTAGTTTTATTTGTTCATCACCCAAAATGGGAAGCAAACAAGAAGTCCTACAACAGTGGAAGAATGAAGAACATGTGGCTCAGGGATGACCAAGTCCGAAAAACACCCCCACGTTGCCGGTGACAGGGGCCCGTCTGAAGAGGCGGCACACTGGGATTCCAACTCTGTGACATCCTGGAAAAGGAAGTGAGGAGACAGCAGAAGGGCCAGAGGTCGCCAGGGCTTGCGGGGGCGAGGACGGAGGGGTGAGAGGCGGATCTGTGAGGCGGTGAGGTGGTGATCAGTGATACTGCAACGCTGAATAGAAGACATAAGGCATTTGTCAAAATTCCTAAAACTTGATAGACAAAGAGCAAACCTGAACCTATAATAATTTCCTAGGTTGGTCCCCGAATGGAATGCAGATTATGAAAAAAATCGTCTAAACGTTGGGAACTGCCTCCCTGGAGGGGCCGCTGGCTTCGTCGCTCTGGGGACAAGCGGAATTTGTGTAAGCAAAGGTGTGAGGACGGCACACAGCGCTGCAGTCTGGCTGACGAGGTGGTTCCGGGGTGGGGGAGGGTGGGTTCACAAGGCTGCTGCACCGGGCAGACTGAGCAGAGCACAGAGCAAGTGGGTGGCCGCTGGGGGGAGTCCAGGCGCCACAGCTGGAGAGAGAGGTTACAGGGCCGCTGGGAGAGGGGGCCAGAATAATCCAGGTGGAGAAGGCTGGAGAAGTCTCCATGAACACATACCTGGCATAACTCCGATTTCAGCAGCTCTGCGTGGAGATACGGAGACATCCGTGTTGACAGGCTGGTCAGCACGCGCACGGAGCCCCGGCTGTGCCCACTGACGCCTGGAGGCCGTGACAGCCCAGCAGCAGTGAGCACACAGGTGCCCAGCTCTTGGCTTCTAACACCATTCCCCAGCAAGAGGAGCCTCGCAGAAATGGCCGGCACGGGAAATAGACAGGATGGCCCCGGAGCATCTCGTGGGGCGGGAAGTAAGAAAGTGCTCCAGAGAAGAATCCCGGCCTTCGGGGGGGGGGGTGGTGGACACGGGGCCACCTGGAAGAACCGCCCACCGCCAACGCTGCAAGTACTTAAGCCACAAAATATATAAAGGAATCAGAAGGGTGGCTCGGATTATAAACGAAATATCCATCAGTCCTGGCTCATGCGAAGAAATAATTGAATAAACAAACACGTGGCCAGGGGTGGAGGGATACACAATTCTTGGGGAAGAATTTCAAATGATTGTTGCAGCTCCTCTGGCTTTAAGAGGGTGGGGGTCACGTCTCACGCCTCGTGTGTGGGTACAGGCCGAGTGCGGTGACTTCCGCCTACAGAGGCAGGACTGAAAGGGACAGATACAGTGAGTCTCGCCATGGAGAAGCCTGGCCAGAAGGTCAGCCTCAGAGTGACGATCCACGCAGATAGCCTGTGGCCACCCTTGGACATGATGGATGGGGTCCTGAACCCCCGTGGCCTTCCTCCCGCACGCCCGTGACCCCCATGGAATCACAAGAAAACCATCAGACAAAATCCACATCCACATCTGGAACATTCTACGAAATACCAGACCAACGCTTCCCGGAGTGGTCAAGGCGATGGCAAGAAAGCAAAGTCTGAGAGACCGCGTCCGCCAGGAGGAGCCTGGGGGGACACGCTGATGAAGGAGACGCAGGGTCCTGGCGGGGTCCCGCGCGCCCTGTGACAGACGGGAGATGCCCGCCTCAGAGGGGCCACAGGTCGGGGATTCAGGAGCTCTCAGGCCCTTCCGTGGACTCTCCGCTCACAGTAATTCTGCAACTCCAACCTGGCACACCTGCTCCCGGGGACGGGTAAAGGACATTCTCCAGACAGAGGGAAAGCGATCCAGAGTGAGAACACGGGTGTACTCCAAGCCACAAAGTCACAAAAATGGCAACAGTTTTCAAGGGCCGACAATCACTGTTTTTCTTGTTAGTTATGTATCTTTATTCTATGATCGGCGCTAACAATCAGGGAGACGCTGCGTAGAGGGCACGGCGGTTCCACATGCCCGGTGAAATTCTCCCGAATGTCTGAAAGTGTCAGGAAATGACAAGCGTAGCAGAAGTTTGACCCAACAGACGGCGGGGTGGGGGGCAGCGTGTGAGGTTCGCGGCGCGCGGAAGCCAAGCACACGGCGCCTGAGCCAAGGCGTGCGGGAAGGACGGTGCGTGGGGCACGGTGCTCAGCGAGGCAGACTGCGCTCTGCCGCCGCCCCCGACAGCCCCGGGAGGAGAGAACGTGCGCTCGGCACCCCCGACACGGCCACGCAATGACGACCCAGACGGCCACGGAGAGGAAGCCGGCAGAGGACATGAGAGGACATCACGGGCGCCCCCTGCCGAGGGAGCGTGGGCGGGAGCGGAGGGCGACGTGTAACGGCTCCAGCCTGCACCGTCGCTCATGGAGGGGTCGGAACCCGCGTCAGCCGGGGGAACTGCTGGCCTGGATAAGGAAACGCAAGACCCCATGGTCTGCCGGCCAAAAATTAGACACTTTAAAGACACAAATAAAAGAGGGAAAATGAAAAGAGTAAAGAAGTGTGAGCCAAATGAACGCTGAGAAAACAAAGCTGGAGAGGCAACACTGATGGCGGAGGCGCGCGCTTGGAGGCTGGTCAAGATCAGGAAGGTCGTGTCCTGACCACAAAGGGGTCGTTTTCGCAAGAGAGTACTTCGATCCCGAATGTGTCCACACCGAATCGCAGAGCTTCAAAACAATCAAACTACGAGGAGGGAGAGAGAGATGCTCGGTGGGTGTCGCAGCAGACTCGGGCTCTGTCCCTGGAGACCAGACCAGAGTACGTGGGCTACCAGTGAGGACGTGGGACGCTTGCACGAAGCGGCTGACGGGTCTGACGTCCCCAGCGGGACCCTCCGCCCGCCCACAGAGGGGCCACGGATGCTCGCAACGTTACTACCAGGTCGTGGAATCGGCATGCGGAGAGAGAGAAGCCGGACAGAACAGCGTGTGAGGACGGGGCTCCCGGGGGCGTGAAGAGGCTTCCGGGGTAAGGCACGTGCTTCCTCCGAGCGTGCGTCCCGGTGTCCCCGTCATACGTGCAAACTACACCCCGGAAATTCGTTCACAGACTACCTCAGGCTCAACCCTGGGAGGTGGTGCGGCTCCCAGAGCCGGGGGAGCGAGCGCGGCGCGTGCGGTGTGGACACCGAGGCGGTGCTTGCGGGTAGTGGGGTACCCACTGGAAAAGGGTCTCCGAGCAGCGTGTGCTCCCACGGGATTCGAAGGGCGCCCATGCGTGGTCTTGCTCAGGGACACGCAGATTCTCGCGCTCTGTCACGGCGCCGCCCCAGGGGACGAGGACCTCTGGGCCCCCCACGACCGTCCCCTCAGCTGCTCCATGCTGCCGTTATATTCCCGGGATCAATGAGCAAGAAAGGCCAAGTACTCCGGGTGCCCGAGTAGGACGCAGGGACCCTGCCGGCGGGAGACACGTCCTGCGCACACTGAGGGACTTAATGCCTCGTGAACCTGTTGCCGTAAACCGCGGCAAATCCACAGTCCTAGAGGCATCTGCAGTGGAGAAAGACGCCACACACAGATCCCCGGCAAGTCCCAGAAGACGCCGCGAGGGTCGGGAGCCCGGCCGTGCTGGGAACTATGCCATTCGGAGAGGGGCTTGTGGTGCACTGCCGGAGGGGCCTAGACAGCCTGCCCGGCCCTGGATCTCAAGGGCCCGTGTGGCCCCGAACGCCCGTCATGATCAGGGTTCTGCCACAGAAGGTCCTGTGGTGGTCCTTCAGAAAGTGGGAACAAGCAGAGGGCACAGGAGAGCCACACGAACAAGGACCCCGAACCCCATGTCACCCACTGAGCCTGCCCTGGTGCCAGTGCTCTAGTTCAAGCCTCTCGTCTCCTGGGTGGTCCCCGAGGTCAGGGCATGGAGAGGAGGAGCCCAGGCTTGGCTGGTTTGTGGGTTATCCGGGTGCGTGAGTAGGAACCCAAGGGGACCACCCTTGGACAGCAGCCTTCTTGGGGGGTGGTGGGGGTCATGGGCTAAGGGACAATTACAGGGGACACCCTTTCAGCGTGTAGACCCTTTAGCACTGTCACCGGTGAGCCACCGCGTGAGGACAGAAGCAAATTTGTCACTCTCTATCCGGCAGCTCTAGGCTCTACTGGGCCAGCGATCCTGGTTCCCCTAGGGGACACTACGAAACTTCGAGTGTCGGCCATCACCTGGCCAAGGCCACCCACGTGCCACCGGGTGAAGAAGGGAGAAACCGTATGGGCAGGGTGATGGGCCCTGAGCCTCGAGAGGAGGGAAGGTGTTGTTCTCCAACAGGGCAGGAAGCAGCGTGTTCGGGGCTCCGGCAATCTGGGACGGGCACCTCTTGGCACCCCCACGGCAAGACTCTGCGGCAAATGGACGAGCCCCACAGCCGGGCGCTATGAGGCCACGGCAGCTGTGGGCTGTTCCGGGGGGCAGGCCATCCAGAGTGGGCGGCGGAGGAGGGCTGGCTCCGTGCTGGCTCCAGGAGCGAGAGCAAGGGCAGGGAGGGAAGCTTGCCCACCCACCTTGTCAGTGCAGACGTCCTCACCGTCTCAGTGAGACGCGATCCCGGATGGAGAGCGCCGCGTAAGCAAGAGGGCCCGTGCGGTGCGAGGCGTGGGCTCAACGGACCTTCCTGGTGCCCCGTCCAGTTCCTCCGGTTAGTCTGTGTGCCGACCCCCTCCTGAGACGCCCACAGCCAACAGCTCTCCGCAAGGCTGCTCTTGGCCAGTGGGGAGCTCCTCAAGCCAAGGCCCAGGCCCCAGGGGGGCTTCATGGCCTGCGGCAGACATGGAGGAACAGAAGGTGGCTCTTGCTCCCGAGTCCCGCGGGGCCGTTGGTGCCGGGTGTATCAGGAAGCTCCCCACCGGGTGGGACAGAAGCCCCACGGCCTTGCTTCGCCCGCGCAGGGATGCCGTCCGGGACCCCGTGGCCCGGAGACCCGAACTGAAGCTCAGTTTAGCGTCGTGAGGACAAGAGGGTCAGCTCTGCTCGACTGGGCCTGGCTCCCAGGGGAGGGCAGGAAGCTGGCCGCAGGCCCTTCGCGTGTGCCGCCTGCGCCTCCGCAGAGGGAAGGCTGGTTGAGATGAGTCCAGAACTTCATTCCGCTCAACGACCCATGGCTGGCTTACCGGGGGGGGGCCGCGCCTTTCTCCTCAGCACACTGACTCCCCAAGCCCTCCCCCATCGTGATGCCCCCAGAAACCACGAGAGGCCTGCTTGAGAAAGGAGGCTTGAGCGCCAGGCCAGCTGCCAGGGCTGCACCTGTCCCTGTTCTGGAGTCACCTGGGGACCCCCCAGGGGTGTGTATTGTCCCAGGAGAATCAGAAACCTGACCTGCCTCCACCTCCACACTGGCCTGACCACCTCCCAGGCTGTCTGCAAGGCCCTAAACGCCAAAATCAACCTACCAGTCTGCCTCCGTTTCCGGGGCTGGGCCTCGGGGATCCTCAGGTGGCATCTCCTGGTGATCCCAGGAGAGGGCTGGGCAAGGGCATCAGATGTGGGAGAGGCTCCAGACACCGCACACCCCCAACCTTCCCCTCTGGGACACATCCCAGGCTATCCCAGCACCTCCAAGCTGGGAACACGTCCAAGATGTGCCTTGACCTAAGAGTGGCTGGCGCCGATCCCCTTGGGCGCCCAGTCACCCGTTCATACAAAGGGTTAATGATGCCCCGTGCCCACTCCAGAGGAAGTGAAGGTGCTTGTAAGACTGGACAGCCAAAGTTGGGGTGACCTCCTGCTCCTACTGAGGAGACAGGGAGCTGGGGGGGCACAAAGCCCGCCCTTCAAAAACACAGCAACAGGAGGCACCAAACAACCAGAAATTCATCCCTTTCCTCAGAAGCCCCCGAGAGCAGAGGTCACGGGTTCCCGGTAAGCACACCTGTGAGGGAAGATGGAAGGTGAGCCCTACGGCTCCGGGACAGAGCACGCCTGACACCAGTTACAGCCCTACGGCTCCGGGACAGAGGACGCCTGACACCAGTTACAGCCCTACTGCTCCGGGACAGAGAACGCCGGACACCATGAACAGCCCTACGGCTCCGGGACAGAGGACGCCTGACACCAGGAACAGCCCTACGGCTCTGGGACAGAGGACGCCGGACACCAGGAACAGCCCTACGGCTCCGGGACAGAGGACGCCTGACACCAGTTACAGCCCTACTGCTCCGGGACAGAGGACGCCTGACACCAGGAACAGCCCTACTGCTCCGGGACAGAGGACGCCTGACACCAGTTACAGCCCTACGGCTCCGGGACAGAGGACGCCTGACACCAGTTACAGCCCTACTGCTCCGGGACAGAGGACGACTGACACCAGGAACAGCCCTACTGCTCCGGGACAGAGGACGCCTGACACCAGGAACAGCCCTACTGCTCCGGGACAGAGGACGCCTGACACCAGTTACAGCCCTACTGCTCCGGGACAGAGCACGCCTGACACCAGTTATAGCCCTACTGCTCCGGGACAGAGCACGCCTGACACCAGTTATAGCCCTACTGCTCCGGGACAGAGGACGCCTGACACCAGGAACAGCCCTACTGCTCCGGGACAGAGCACGCCTGACACCAGTTATAGCCCTACTGCTCCGGGACAGAGGACGCCTGACACCAGGAACAGCCCTACTGCTCCGGGACAGAGGACGCCGGACACCAGTTACAGCCCTACGGCTCCGGGACAGAGGACGCCTGACACCAGGAACAGCCCTACGGCTCCGGGACAGAGGACGCCTGACACCAGTTACAGCCCTACGGCTCCGGGACAGAGGACGCCTGACACCAGTTACAGCCCTACTGCTCCGGGACAGAGGACGCCGGACACCAGGAAGAGCCCTACGGCTCCGGGACAGAGGACGCCGGACACCAGGAACAGCCCTACGGCTCCGGGACAGAGGACGCCTGACACCAGTTACAGCCCTACGGCTCCGGGACAGAGGACGCCGGACACCAGTTACAGCCCTACGGCTCCGGGACAGAGCACGCCTGACACCAGTTATAGCCCTACTGCTCCGGGACAGAGCACGCCTGACACCAGTTACAGCCCTACGGCTCCGGGACAGAGGACGCCTGACACCAGTAACAGCCCTACTGTTCCGGGACAGAGGACGCCTGACACCAGTTACAGCCCTACGGCTCCGGGACAGAGGACGCCTGACACCAGTTACAGCCCTACGGCTCCGGGACAGAGGACGCCTGACACCAGGAACAGCCCTACGGCTCCGGGACAGAGGACGCCTGACACCAGTTACAGCCCTACGGCTCCGGGCCAGAGGACGCCTGACACCAGTTACAGCCCTACGGCTCCGGGACAGAGGACGCCTGACACCAGTTACAGCCATACGGCTCCGGGACAGAGGACGCCGGACACCAGGAACAGCCCTACAGCTCCGGGACAGAGGACGCCGGACACCAGGAACAGCCCTACGGCTCCGGGACAGAGCACGCCTGACACCAGTTATAGCCCTACTGCTCCGGGACAGAGCACGCCTGACACCAGTTACAGCCCTACGGCTCCGGGACAGAGCACGCCTGACACCAGTTATAGCCCTACTGCTCCGGGACAGAGCACGCCTGACACCAGTTACAGCCCTACTGCTCCGGGACAGAGCACGCCTGACACCAGTTACAGCCCTACGGCTCCGGGACAGAGGACGCCTGACACCAGTAACAGCCCTACTGTTCCGGGACAGAGGACGCCTGACACCAGGAACAGCCCTACGGCTCCGGGACAGAGGACGCCTGACACCAGGAACAGCCCTACGGCTCCGGGCCAGAGGACGCCTGACACCAGGAACAGCCCTACGGCTCCGGGACAGAGGACGCCTGACACCAGGAACAGCCCTACGGCTCCGGGCCAGAGGACGCCTGACACCAGTTACAGCCCTACGGCTCCGGGACAGAGGACGCCTGACACCAGTTACAGCCCTACGGCTCCGGGACAGAGGACGCCGGACACCAGGAACAGCCCTACGGCTCCGGGACAGAGGACGCCGGGCACCAGGAACAGCCCTACGGCTCCGGGACAGAGCACGCCTGACACCAGTTATAGCCCTACTGCTCCGGGACAGAGCACGCCCGACACCAGTTACAGCCCTACGGCTCCGGGACAGAGCACGCCTGACACCAGTTATAGCCCTACTGCTCCGGGACAGAGCAGGCCTGACACCAGTTACAGCCCTACTGCTCCGGGACAGAGCACGCCTGACACCAGTTACAGCCCTACGGCTCCGGGACAGAGGACGCCTGACACCAGGAACAGCCCTACTGTTCCGGGACAGAGGACGCCTGACACCAGGAACAGCCCTACGGCTCCGGGACAGAGGACGCCTGACACCAGGAACAGCCCTATGGCTCCGGGACAGAGGACGCCTGACACCAGGAACAGCCCTACGGCTCCGGGACAGAGGACGCCTGACACCAGTTACAGCCCTACTGCTCCGGGACAGAGGACGCCTGACACCAGTTACAGCCCTACGGCTCCGGGCCAGAGGACGCCTGACACCAGTTACAGCCCTACGGCTCCGGGACAGAGGACGCCTGACACCAGTAACAGCCCTACTGCTCCGGGACAGAGGACGCCTGACACCAGTTACAGCCCTACGGCTCCGGGACAGAGGACGCCTGACACCAGGAACAGCCCTACGGCTCCGGGACAGAGGACGCCTGACACCAGTTTCAGCCCTACTGCTCCGGGACAGAGGACGCCTGACACCAGTTACAGCCCTACGGCTCCGGGACAGAGGACGCCTGACACCAGTTACAGCCCTACGGCTCCGGGACAGAGGACGCCTGACACCAGGAACAGCCCTACGGCTCCGGGACAGAGGACGCCTGACACCAGTAACAGCCCTACTGCTCCGGGACAGAGAACGCCGGACACCAGGAACAGCCCTACGGCTCCGGGACAGAGGACGCCTGACACCAGGAACAGCCCTACGGCTCCGGGACAGAGGACGCCTGACACAGGTAACAGCCCTACTGCTCCGGACAGAGAACGCCGGACACCAGGAACAGCCCTACGGCTCCGGGACAGAGGACGCCTGACACCAGGAACAGCCCTACGGCTCTGGGACAGAGGACGCCGGACACCAGGAACAGCCCTACGGCTCCGGGACAGAGGACGCCTGACACCAGTTACAGCCCTACTGCTCCGGGACAGAGGACGCCTGACACCAGTAACAGCCCTACTGCTCCGGGACAGAGGACGCCTGACACCAGTTACAGCCCTACGGCTCCGGGACAGAGGACGCCGGACACCAGGAACAGCCCTACGGCTCCGGGACAGAGGACGCCAGACACCAGGAACAGCCCTACGGCTCCGGGACAGAGCACGCCTGACACCAGTTATAGCCCTACTGCTCCGGGACAGAGCACGCCCGACACCAGTTACAGCCCTACGGCTCCGGGACAGAGCACGCCTGACACCAGTTATAGCCCTACTGCTCCGGGACAGAGCAGGCCTGACACCAGTTACAGCCCTACTGCTCCGGGACAGAGCACGCCTGACACCAGTTACAGCCCTACGGCTCCGGGACAGAGGACGCCTGACACCAGTAACAGCCCTACTGTTCCGGGACAGAGGACGCCTGACACCAGGAACAGCCCTACGGCTCCGGGACAGAGGACGCCTGACACCAGTTACAGCCCTACGGCTCCGGGACAGAGGACGCCTGACACCAGGAACAGCCCTACGGCTCCGGGACAGAGGACGCCTGACACCAGTTACAGCCCTACTGCTCCGGGACAGAGGACGCCTGACACCAGTTACAGCCCTACGGCTCCGGGCCAGAGGACGCCTGACACCAGTTACAGCCCTACGGCTCCGGGCCAGAGGACGCCTGACACCAGTTACAGCCCTACGGCTCCGGGACAGAGGACGCCTGACACCAGGAACAGCCCTACGGCTCCGGGACAGAGGACGCCTGACACCAGTTTCAGACCTACTGCTCCGGGACAGAGGACGCCTGACACCAGTTACAGCCCTACGGCTCCGGGACAGAGGACGCCTGACACCAGTTACAGCCCTACGGCTCCGGGACAGAGGACGCCTGACACCAGGAACAGCCCTACGGCTCCGGGACAGAGGACGCCTGACACCAGTTACAGCCCTACTGCTCCGGGACAGAGGATGCCTGACACCAGGAACAGCCCTACGGCTCCGGGACAGAGGACGCCGGACACCAGTAACAGCCCTACGGCTCCGGGACAGAGGACGCCTGACACCAGTTACAGCCCTACTGCTCCGGGACAGAGCACGCCTGACACCAGGAACAGCCCTACGGCTCCGGGACAGAGGACGCCGGACACCAGGAACAGCCCTACGGCTCCGGGACAGAGGACGCCTGACACCAGGAACAGCCCTCCTGCTCCGGGACAGAGCACGCCTGACACCAGTTACAGCCCTACGGCTCCGGGACAGAGGACGCCTGACACCAGTTACAGCCCGACTGCTCCGGGACAGAGGACGCCTGACACCAGTTACAGCCCTACGGCTCCGGGCCAGAGGACGCCTGACACCAGTTACAGCCCTACGGCTCCGGGACAGAGGACGCCTGACACCAGTTACAGCCCTACGGCTCCGGGACAGAGGACGCCTGACACCAGGAACAGCCCTACGGCTCTGGGACAGAGGACGCCTGACACCAGTTTCAGCCCTACTGCTCCGGGACAGAGGCCGCCTGACACCAGTTACAGCCCTACGGCTCCGGGACAGAGGACGCCTGACACCAGTTACAGCCCTACGGCTCCGGGACAGAGGACGCCTGACACCAGGAACAGCCCTACGGCTCCGGGACAGAGGACGCCTGACACCAGTAACAGCCCTACTGCTCCGGGACAGAGGATGCCTGACACCAGGAACAGCCCTACGGCTCCGGGACAGAGGACGCCGGACACCAGTAACAGCCCTACGGCTCCGGGACAGAGGACGCCTGACACCAGTTACAGCCCTACTGCTCCGGGACAGAGCACGCCTGACACCAGGAACAGCCCTACGGATCCGGGACAGAGGACGCCGGACACCAGGAACAGCCCTACGGCTCCGGGACAGAGGACGCCTGACACCAGGAACAGCCCTCCTGCTCCGGGACAGAGCACGCCTGACACCAGTTACAGCCCTACGGCTCCGGGACAGAGGACGCCTGACACCAGGAACAGCCCTACGGCTCCGGGACAGAGGACGCCTGACACCAGTTACAGCCCTACGGCTCCGGGACAGAGGACGCCTGACACCAGGAACAGCCCTACGGCTCCGGGACAGAGGACGCCTGACACCAGGAACAGCCCTACGGCTCCGGGCCAGAGGACGCCTGACACCAGGAACAGCCCTACGGCTCCGGGACAGAGGACGCCTGACACCAGGAACAGCCCTACGGCTCCGGGACAGAGGACGCCTGACACCAGTTACAGCCCTACGGCTCCGGGCCAGAGGACGCCTGACACCAGGAACAGCCCTACGGCTCCGGGACAGAGGACGCCTGACACCAGTTACAGCCCTACTGCTCCGGGACAGAGGACGCCTGACACCAGTTACAGCCCTACGGCTCCGGGACAGAGGACGCCTGACACCAGGAACAGCCCTACGGCTCCGGGACAGAGGACGCCTGACACCAGTTACAGCCCTACTGCTCCGGGACAGAGGACGCCTGACACCAGGAACAGCCCTACGGCTCCGGGACAGAGGACGCCTGACACCAGTTACAGCCCTACGGCTCCGGGACAGAGGACGCCTGACACCAGAAACAGCCCTACGGCTCCGGGACAGAGGACGCCTGACACCAGGAACAGCCCTACGGCTCCGGGACAGAGGACGCCTGACACCAGTTTCAGCCCTACTGCTCCGGGACAGAGGACGCCTGACACCAGTTACAGCCCTACGGCTCCGGGACAGAGGACGCCTGACACCAGGAACAGCCCTACGGCTCCGGGACAGAGGACGCCTGACACCAGTTACAGCCCTACTGCTCCGGGACAGAGGACGCCTGACACCAGTTACAGCCCTACGGCTCCGGGACAGAGGACGCCTGACACCAGTTACAGCCCTACGGCTCCGGGACAGAGGACGCCTGACACCAGGAACAGCCCTACGGCTCCGGGACAGAGGACGCCTGACACCAGTTACAGCCCTACGGCTCCGGGACAGAGGACGCCTGACACCAGTAACAGCCCTACGGCTCCGGGACAGAGGACGCCTGACACCAGTTACAGCCCTACGGCTCCGGGACAGAGGACGCCTGACACCAGTTACAGCCCTACTGCTCCGGGACAGAGGACGCCTGACACCAGGAACAGCCCTACTGCTCCGGGACAGAGGATGCCTGACACCAGTTACAGCCCTACGGCTCCGGGACAGAGGACGCCTGACACCAGTTACAGCCCTACGGCTCCGGGACAGAGGACGCCTGACACCAGGAACAGCCCTACGGCTCCGGGACAGAGGACGCCTGACACCAGTTACAGCCCTACTGCTCCGGGACAGAGGACGCCTGACACCAGGAACAGCCCTACTGCTCCGGGACAGAGGACGCCTGACACCAGTTACAGCCCTACGGCTCCGGGACAGAGGACGCCTGACACCAGGAACAGCCCTACGGCTCCGGGACAGAGGACGCCTGACACCAGGAACAGCCCTACGGCTCCGGGACAGAGGACGCCTGACACCAGTTACAGCCCTACTGCTCCGGGACAGAGGACGCCTGACACCAGGAACAGCCCTACTGCTCCGGGACAGAGGACGCCTGACACCAGTTACAGCCCTACGGCTCCGGGACAGAGGACGCCTGACACCAGGAACAGCCCTACGGCTCCGGGACAGAGGACGCCTGACACCAGGAACAGCCCTACGGCTCCGGGACAGAGGACGCCTGACACCAGTTACAGCCCTACTGCTCCGGGACAGAGGACGCCTGACACCAGTAACAGCCCTACTGCTCCGGGACAGAGGACGCCTGACACCAGTTACAGCCCTACGGCTCCGGGACAGAGGACGCCTGACACCAGGAACAGCCCTACTGCTCCGGGACAGAGGACGCCTGACACCAGGAACAGCCCTACGGCTCCGGGACAGAGGACGCCTGACACCAGTTACAGCCCTACTGCTCCGGGACAGAGGACGCCTGACACCAGTTACAGCCCTACTGCTCCGGGACAGAGGACGCCTGACACCAGTTACAGCCATACGGCTCCGGGACAGAGGACGCCTGACACCAGGAACAGCCCTACGGCTCCGGGACAGAGGACGCCTGACACCAGTTACAGCCCTACTGCTCCGGGACAGAGGACGCCTGACACCAGTTACAGCCCTATGGCTCCGGGACAGAGCACGCCTGACACCAGTTACAGCCCTACTGCTCCGGGACAGAGGACGCCTGACACCAGTTACAGCCCTACGGCTCCGGGACAGAGGACGCCTGACACCAGGAACAGCCCTACGGCTCCGGGACAGAGGACGCCTGACACCAGTTACAGCCCTACTGCTCCGGGACAGAGGACGCCTGACACCAGTTACAGCCCTACTGCTCCGGGACAGAGGACGCCTGACACCAGTTACAGCCCTACGGCTCCGGGACAGAGGACGCCTGACACCAGTTACAGCCCTACGGCTCCGGGACAGAGGACGCCTGACACCAGTTACAGCCCTACTGCTCCGGGACAGAGGACGCCTGACACCAGTAACAGCCCTACGGCTCCGGGACAGAGGACGCCTGACACCAGTAACAGCCCTACGGCTCCGGGACAGAGGACGCCTGACACCAGTTACAGCCCTACGGCTCCGGGACAGAGGACGCCTGACACCAGTTACAGCCCTACTGTTCCGGGACAGAGCACGCCTGACACCAGGAACAGCCCTACGGCTCCGGGACAGAGGACGCCTGACACCAGGAACAGCCCTACGGCTCCGGGACAGAGGACGCCTGACACCAGTTACAGCCCTACTGCTCCGGGACAGAGGACGCCTGACACCAGTTACAGCCCTACTGCTCCGGGACAGAGGACGCCTGACACCAGGAACAGCCCTACGGCTCCGGGACAGAGGACGCCTGACACCAGTTACAGCCCTACGGCTCCGGGACAGAGGACGCCTGACACCAGTTACAGCCCTACTGCTCTGGGACAGAGGACGCCTGACACCAGGAACAGCCCTACTGTTCCGGGACAGAGGACGCCGGACACCAGGAACAGCCCTACGGCTCCGGGACAAAGGACGCCTGACACCAGGAACAGCCCTACTGCTCCGGGACAGAGCACGCCTGACACCAGGAACAGCCCTACGGCTCCGGGACAGAGGACGCCGGACACCAGTAACAACAGTTCAGCTGACATTGTCAGGGAACTGGTCACAGCTGAGCGTGGGCCGAGGAGAGAATATGGAAAGCCTGGGGGCCACAGAAGAAAGGAAAATCACACCCACTTGCAGGCAGGGCCACACTGGATACTCGCTAGATCATGGCAGGATCCCTACGCATGCATCTCTGGTGCTGCGGGTCTGGCCTAGCGGGGGGACAGCAGTCAGTGCATCAAAGGCACAAAACCCGCCCAGGCTACTGTCCGCTATGGAGCAAACACCTCAAAATGTTGGAGCAAAAATCACTTTGAAAGCCATTACAGCTCAGAGCAAGAATCCTAAGAACGGTGGACCCCCAGGGGAGGGATTAGCCACGTGCTAGTCCAGGTGGGCGCGAGCCTGAAGACTCTACTCATGAGACCCAAGGTCACGGGGTTAATGTGAGAGACAGAGGTCAGCCCCAGTCCCCACCGCCAGGCTGAGGAGGAAGAGGTGACACCGGCACGTCCCTGGGAAAGCCCCGAGAAGAGATGGGCACAGTACGGAGACAACACTTCCAGCTGAAGGCGGACCTCACCCTGGGAAGAATGCCCACATGCTACACATAAGCTGATGCCCCTGGAGGAATTCGGGGTCTGCGGTGGTCTGAGGGTAACCATGGCAACAAGAAACCCAAGCCCAGCTCAGTCCCCCCACGAGACTGACAGCAGACCCCGTTGGCAGGGCATCCGCATTTCCAAGCATATTTACCCCAGTCTCCACCATCCTCCACAGATGTCTGGATTTCAACAAAAATTATGAGGCCATAAAAAAGGCAAGGACACACATCATTAAGGCAAAGCAGTTGGAACAAGCAGACTCAGACACGATGCAGATTGGGACCATCAGAAGGGACGTTTTCTAACTGGGATAAATGTGCTCACGGTCCTCACGGGAAGGAGGGCAGCACACAACGTCAGGCAGGTAATTCCAGCCAACATCAGAAATTTGAAGAAAAAAACATCACACGGGACTATGGCGGTGGGAGGATCGGCAGTGATCACACGTGGCTGCTGGGAAGAACTGGACTCCCGTGTCAGGCCATCATCAGAAAAGCTAAGTCTGCTGTATGGTAAGGATCAGAAGATCTGCTCCTGATGGCAGAACCCTCCCTGATTACAGAAACTGGGTTGTGTCCCCAACCTCATCCTTCCAGACCATTCCGGGAGATCTAGGAGGTTCCATCTGGGAAAACACTAGGAGTTCTTGGAAGGGAAAGAAGGAAGAGGGTTATTGGTTGGAACAAAACCAGGCTTGAATGAGTTCCAGAAAGCAGGGTTCTCACACTCATGGACAACAATCTGCAGCAGAAGACAACTTTAAAAAACCAGCTAGAAGCAACAGGCAGAGAAGTAAGGTGAGAAGGGCCTCCTCAGGAAAGAAGACTGCTGGTCCACAGCAGAAGAACCTGGAACCGGCTCTCCCCGGGCGGTGGGGCGGGTCGCTCTGCAGAGAACCCCCCTTCAGGATCCGTGAGGAAGACAAGAAAGAACAAGCAGGAGACTCCTGGGAAGGGGGACGGGGGCGGCGCCGGCGGAGCACCCCAGCCGCCGGCGGAGCACCCCAGCTGCCAGCGGAGCATCCCAACCGCCGGCGGAGCACCCCAGCCGCCAGTGGAGCACCCCAGCTGCCAGCGGAGCACCCCAACCGCCGGCGGAGCACCCCAGCCACCTCGGAAGAAAAGGGCCCGGGCCGGTCCCACTGTGGAAAGTGAGGAGGCCTTTAAGAGTAGAATGGAAGTTAAAGTGAAGATTCCTGAAGAATTAAAACCATGGCTTCTTGAGGACGGGGACTTCGTTACCAGGCAGAAGCAGCTCTTTCAACTCCCTGCTAAGAAAAATGTAGATGCCATTCTGGAAGAGCATGCAAATTGCAAAAAGTCATGGGGAAATGTTGATAGCCAGGAATACGCAGTTAATGAAGTTGTGGCAGGAATAAAAGAATATTTCAATGTCATGTTGGGCACTCAGCTGCTCTACAAATTTGAGAGGCCCCAGGATGCAGAAACCCTCTTGGTTCACCCTGATACACCAATGTCCCAGGTTCATGGAGCCCCACACCCACTGAGGTTATTTGTAAGAATCGGAGCAATGTTGGCATATATGCCCCTTGATGAGAAGAGCCTTGCATTATTGTTGGGCTATTTGCATGATTTCCTAAAATATCTGGCAAAGAATGCTGCGTCTCTGTTTCCTGCCAGTGATTACAAAGTGGCTTGGGCTGAGTATCCCCGCAAAGCCCTGTGAGGGTCTACTGACCGCTCACTGTTACATCTGGTATCTGTAAACACACTTTTTGTTCTTAGTCTTTTTCTTGCATAATTGATGTTCTTTAAAATTGTTAATGTATAACAGGGCTTATGTTTCAGTTTGTTTTCTGTTTTGTTGTAAACAGAAAATGAAAGGAGTTCAAGCTCCTTTTCTCATTTCAAAGTTCCTACCAGTGTACGCAGTAATTAGACAAAGAAGAAACATTCAGCAGAACATTTTATGGCCTAGTTGACAACATTGCTTGAAAACTGGTGGTTCTATCCCTTTGACACTACACAGTTTTCTAATATGTATTAATGCTAAGTGACAAAATGCCCTGATTCCTAGTGTCAAAGGTTTAACTTAATGTATACACCTGAAAACCCATGCATTTGAGCTCTTTTTTTTTATGGTGCTTGAAGTAAAACAGCCCATCCTCTGAAAGTCCATCTATGCTGTTCCTTGGGCATTCTATCTTTGCTCAAATTGTTGAAGGTTGGTGATTTGTTTCATGGTTTTTGTATTTGAGTCTAATGCACATTCTAACATGATACAGACAATGCATTATTGTGTAGCCACGGTTTTCTGGAGAAGTTGATATTTTAGGAATTGTATTTCAGAGCTTAAATAAAATTTGTTTCTAAATTTCAAAGAAACAAAAACAAAAACAAAAACATCACACGGAAGCTCTAGAGTTAAAAACTCCGTAACAGAGACAAGAAGCGCGACTGCCGTGGGTTCGTCAATAAATGTGACGCAGCCAAGGAGAGAATCAGCGGACCCGGAGGTGGCCCGGCAGAAAGCACCCTGGCTGAAACAGAGCAAGTGAGAGCCACGGGGAATACCGAAGGGCTCGCCGCAGGCGTCTCAGAGAAAGATGAGAGCAGACGTGGTAGAAAGGGTGGTACAGAAGAAATATCCGGGGGAAAGAACAGACAAGAATTTCACGGAATTATCGACACACAACAAACCATACCTCCAAGATGCTCAGAGAACACCCAGCAAGATAAATACCATGAGAAGACAACCCAGGGTTTATTTACATATCCAAAATGCCAAAAACCCAAGGCAAAAGACAACATCTTGAAAGTGGCTAGAGAAGGAAGTCACATTCCATACAAAG
The DNA here is from genome assembly GCF_009829155.1 of Mustela erminea. Classification (NCBI taxonomy): domain Eukaryota; kingdom Metazoa; phylum Chordata; class Mammalia; order Carnivora; family Mustelidae; genus Mustela; species Mustela erminea. The sequence goes on along the minus strand of NC_045622.1, from coordinate 112,397,105 downwards.
AAAAAAGACAAAAACAATATCACCCTTTTTGTCAGAAATCAGGTCAACCAGGGCCAGAGGGATAAAAGAGCAACAAAGAACTCTGGACCCCGAATTCTTTTTTTTTTTTTAAGATCTATTTATTTATTTGAGAGAGAGCATGAACAGGGGGAGGGACAGAGGGAGAGAGAGGGACAAGCAGACATCCTGCTGAGCGGGCAGCCAGACAGAGGGCCCAACCTCAAGACCCTGAGATCATAACCTGAGCCAAAGTCTTAATGCTTAACTGACTGAGCTGCCCAGGAGCTCCTGGCTTCTATACCCAGCGCAAGTATCTTCCAAAGAAGGAGGAAAAATAAAGTCTGTATCCAATCAATGAAAACTGGACGACCAACTTCTAGTACATCTGCATTATAAGAACATTAAAGGGAGTTCTTCAAGCAAAAGGGACTTGATACCAAGGAAACGAGAAATACTAGAAATGGGATGAATGAATATAAATATAAAACTAATTTCCTCCTTATACTCATGGCTCCGAAAGACAACTGTCCACCTGAAGACAAAATTGTGATAGTACATGATGTATTCATAGGAGAAGTTAAAGTAGTATTTACAACAACAATAAGCACAAATAAGAGAGGAATTGAGAACACACAGTTGTAAATTCCCTACATGACTCATAAAGCAACACAATAGTATTTGGTAGACCTTGATTAATTAAGGATGTATAGAGTAGTATTTGGACAGCTATTAATTTTTTTTAGTATATGTGCTGCTGAAGCAAGCACGACTTCTAATTTTTTAAAAAAGAAATTTAAATAGTAAGGCCATAGTGGAGATCAAACAGAATCACAAAGAAGACTCAGTAAAACCGAAAGAAGGCAGGGGAGAAAGGAAGAAAAATCAAACGGAATGGAGCAGGTAGAAATGAGCAAGATTGTGACATCTGATCCAAATGCATAAATGATAACACTGACATTGAACCAGGCCAGCACACCCGCTCCGAGAAAGAGGTTGTCAGGGTCGTCACATTGACTCAACGAGAAAGACCGTAAGAGACCCACTTTAAACAGAAAGCCACGAGTAGGTTTGAAGGAAAGGGTGGGAAACGCATGCCACACAAACATGCCATCTCAGCATGAGCTTCGGAACAACAAATACTGTGAAGCATAAGAAGGACCCACAACGATACCAGCGTCAGTTTTCCACGAAGAAACAACCATCCTCACAACAGAGGCTCCAAGTACAGGGAGCAAAAACTGATAAAACAAAATTCAGTATGTGTTCGTAATCTTAAAACAACAATGACAACAAAAAAAAACCGTCAGCAAACTAGGAATAAGTGGACATTCTTCACCTAATACATCCAAAACACAAAAGCAAACATACCAAATGGTAAAAGACTGACTGCTCCCCCCACTATGACCGGGAAGAGGGCACCAATACCTCTTTCTTCCTCGTTACTCAATGTCTTACTGGAAGCCCTAGCCAGTGTAATAAGGCAAGAAAAAAGAACAAGTAGTGTGTAATAATAATAACATAATAAATGTCATCTAATAATGGTAAATATAAGTGTCTCTGAAAAGGAAAAAGTAAAGCCATCTGCACTCAGAATGATATGAATGCTTGCATTGAAAATCTCCCCCAACACTACAGAAACTCCTAGAACTAAGAAGAGAGTTTAGCAAGATCTCAGTATAAAGTTGATATACAAAAGCTAATTGTACACGTCTATGTACCGGCAACAGATTCTGAATCTTCAAAACAGCTCTACCTACAGCAGCCCCCCAGAAATCATGCTTGTGTGTAAATATGACGAAAATTGTGTAGATCTGTAGGTTGAGAAACTCATGACAGAAATTAAAGACCTAAATGTGGAGAAAGATATACTATGTCCATGGATCGGCTGATGGATCTTGTTGAGATGTCCATTCTCCCCAAACTGACCTAAAGATTCATACATCCCATTATTTCCCCCATCAGATTTATTTATTTATTTTTGTAGACGTGAACAAGTTGACTCTAAAACTCACGTGGAAATGCAAGTGAACCAGAACGGTCAAAACAATTTAGAGGAAGGTCAAAGGACTTGCACTACCTGATTTCATTTTATTTCCTTTTGCCACATATCCACTGCCTGATTTTACTAAAAGCTTCGGTCATGAGATAGTGTGGGTTTGGTGGGGGAGGGACTTGCAGATCCACGGAACAGAACAGAGAGCCCAGACACAGAACCCACACAAATACAGTCAGTTGAGTTTTAGCAAAAACACAAAGATTATTCAATGAAGAAAGGACAGGCTTTTCAACAAATAGTACTTGACCAATTGCACACGTATATGCAAAAACAAACTCTGGAATATATATCTCACACCTTAACCAAAACCACTCACATAGCCAGGTGTGAACTAGGAAACTATAGTTTCATAGATAGGCACCTAGAAGGAGCCATGGGAGAAAATCTCTGTGGCCTGAGGACAGCCAGGGTCTCCAACCTCAGCACAGTGGACATCTGAGGCCAGATGATTCTTTCTCACAGAGGCTACCATCATGGAGTGTTTGATGTAGTGCCCTTCAAATGCAACAGCCAAAAATTCCAGACACTGCCAGACATTCCTCGGGGACAGAATGGCCCCTAGTCAGACACCATCAGGTTGGGCAGATTTCTGCGATGTGATACTGAAACCAAAACACGGCCGGAAAATACTATGATCCGCTGGACTCTGTTAAATGCACACGTCGTCATCTGTAAACAGCCAAGTTGAGACTTGACGAGGACAAACCACGGGCTGCAGGAAATGGCTGTGCATCCCACACCGCGGATCCCAAAACGACGGTCCTCAAATGTCCCAGTTAAAAAGCCAGCAGGGAGGCCATCCGGGGCGCAGGTAAGCACAGACAGTGCCCAGTACCGTGACCACCAGGGACAGGCAGAGCAGAGCCGCCAGGAGACACTTCACAGTAAGACAAAACGATGAACACAAACAAGAAGGACCCCACCTCCAGCACTGGCCAGGACGTGGGGTGCGGGGCCGGGGGACCCCACCTCCAGCACTGGCCAGGACATGGGGTGCGGGGCCGGGGGACCCCACCTCCAGCCCTGGCCAGGGCGTGGGGTGCGGGGCCGGGGGACCCCACCTCCAGCACTGGCCAGGGCGTGGGGTGCGGGGCCGGGGGGCCCCACCTCCAGCACTGGCCAGGGCGTGGGGTGCGGGGCCGGGGGGCCCCACCTCCAGCACTGGCCAGGGCGTGGGGTGCGGGGCCGGGGGGCTCCCACCGCTGGAGGGAGGCAGAGTGGTGCAGCCTGGCCATGTGCCCTCTCCCCAGGGGGCCGGGGAGCTCCTGGCACCAGAGCCCATGGGGGGAGGCCAGGATGACCTGAGGGCCGCACGCCCAGACCTGCTTGAGTTGTGTGTGTGTGTGTGTGTGTGTGTGTGTGTGTGTGTACAGGGGTGTGTGTGTGTGTGCAGGGGTGTGTGTGTGTGTACAAGGGTGTGTGTGTGTGTGTACAGGGGTGTGTGTGTGTGTGCAGGGGTGTGTGTGTGTGTACAGGTGTGTGTGTGTGTGTGTGTGTGTGTACAGGTGTGTGTGTGTAGGCAGGGGTGTGTGTGTGTGTGTACAGGTGTGTGTGTGTGTGTGTGTGGGTGCAGGGGTGTGTGTGTGTGTGTGTGCAGGGGTGTGTGTGTGTACAGGGGTGTGTGTGTGTGTGTGTACAGGTGTGTGTGTGTGTGTGTAGGCAGGGGTGTGTGTGTGTGTGCAGGGGTGTGTGTGTGTGTGTGTACAGGGGTGTGTGTGTGTGTGTGTGTGTGTGTGTGTGTGTGTAGGCAGGAGGAAGGAGGCTCTGGCTACCTGACTGTTCTGAGCAAAGGCCCTGGGGCTGAGGGAGTGGAGGGCGTGGAGGGTGTGTGGTCCGGGAGCTGGGTGGAGGTGATGCCTAAGGGCTTCAGGAGCAGAAAGAGAAGCTGGAATCCACCCTCAGGGCCGCCCTGCCCAGAACAGGTCGGACCTGAAGAAGCAATGCCCGGGGTGGGGGTGCTGGGGCAGGGTGGGGAAGCTGGGGGCAGGGGGGGGGTCCCCAGCCTGGCTGAGCCCTGCGCCCCCACCCTCCTCCCGCTCCCCCCCGCCCCCCCCGCATCCATCCCGGCCTGCTCTTGTGCAGGCCCTCTGCCTGAAGGTTCTCCATCCTGCAGGGCTCCTAGTCCCCACCTCCAGGAAGCCCTCCCTGCCCACCCGGCCCACCCGGCCCACAGGCGCCGGGCTGCCCCCGGTCAGTTCACCAACTGACCCCACGTCAGTTCACCTTCCAGCCCCCAGAAGGGCTCTGAAGAGGCTGGGAATCCAAGTGTGTGAGCGGAGAGTCCTCGCGACCCTCATCTTGCCACCTCCCTTCCGGGTTCCCGCAGCGGGGGACTGAGCACCAGCAGGTGGGCCCGGGGGCAGAGGGAGGGTCCTCAGCTCCCCCTGGCCCAGCACCATGAGGGGCTTTAGACGGGCCTGTGCGGGCTTCTCAGCCCCACCTCCTGGCTCTCTGACCCAGGCAAATGGTCTGGTTTCCTTTTCTCTTTTGTTTAAAATTGGAGCATCTATTAATTTTAACGACTCTCTGCCTCATTCCAGAAGGATCATGAGACTCGGAGGCAGAAACAGAAGCTCGGGGAACAGAGCAGGCCCGGGGCCTGGAGAGAAGCCACAGAACCGCACAGGCCTGCGCCCGGCCCCGGAGGGGTGCCCAGGGACCCCCCTGCACACAGGGCAAGGACCGCCCGCCGGCCTCAGCCCTGCAGCACCTCCCCCTCAGCAGCCAAGCTCCCTGCAAATGCAGGGGATAGTCAGGCCTGGCCTTGCCCCTCTGGGGTGCCTGGGAGCGGCGGGAAGGAGCGGGACACAGAGTCCACACTTTGTGGCTGTGTCCGAAGCCGGACACAGAGTCCACACTTTGTGGCTGGACGGCCGTGGCGTTCAGGAACAAACCCGGCATCCGGTCACGGGGGCGCAAAGGCGGCGGACGGTGAGGGCTCCCCGCTTCCAGCGACCTGGGTGCAGTCCTACAAGTTCGTGAACACGCACTCCAGGTGCGTGAATCACACTCAGTTAGAGGGCATCGCTGTCCTCCAGTGCCCTCAGACCCTCAGCCCGGCTTCCAACACAGCCCCTCGAGCGGAGCCTGGGAGCCTGAAGGGTTAGGGTGTCTCGGTCCCTGGCTCCAAGGCAAGTCCCAGAGGCTTGTCCCCCCAGCCCATTGCCCACCTCCCGGCCACACACCCCTCCCGACCAACCTCTTCCTTCTGGACACGGAGCCACCGGGAGAGGGGTGGCTGTGCTTGAGGGAGGCAGCGCCGGGTCAACACCGCCAGCCCCATGGAAGAAGTGGAGGGACAGGTCACCTCTGCATTCCCGGGGGGTGTGGGCTCATCAGTCCGGGCCACCTTCCCCGCCTACCACAGGCCATCAACACCCAGCCTCTGCGGCAGCCCCGGGGCTCCCCACCAGCCTTGTCACTCCCTGTTCCCTGGGGGAAGGGGCCCCACCCCAGCACCCAGAGGGGCAGCGGGTCTGGGAGTAGAAACCTGCTGCCTGGCTTTTCTGGAACGTTGAACACAGAGGTCATAACTCTAAGCCCAAAGGTGCCAGAGGCCCATTGCCCTTCTGTGAAATCCCCCACTGGCCACCAAAGACCAGCCTCGCCCTCCCAAGGTCCCTGCTGTGCCCCAGTGCTCCCCAGCACTCCCCAGTACTCCCCAGCACTCCTCAGTGCTCCCCAGTGCTCCGTGTACCCTGGGAGCCCAGGGACATCCAACACGCAGGGCCCAGGGATGAGTGGGGGTTGGCGGAGATTCCCTCCTCCTGGCTACCTGGTGTCCTCCTCCCGGTCTGTCTAGAGAGGAGGGCCTCGCTGGTCCTGCCCAGCTGAGACCAGGAAGGGGTATTCCTGGAAGGCTTCCTGGGGGAGAGGGGCCGGACTAGGTCCCTGAGCTTGTGTTAGCACAAAGGTGGCCTGGCAGACGTGCTGAGGGCGGTGGTGTACGGAGACGCGTGGCCTCAGACAGATGTGGAAATGGGTGTCGGGAATCCTGGCAGGGGGCCCCGGACAGGGCACCTGACCCCGGCCCCGTCTGCCAGGCTACCAGAAGCCCACAGTATGCTCCTTCTGCGTACTCTCCCTGGTTCTCCTGGCCTGCCTGGCCCTGCAGGCTCAGCCCTCCTGGCCACGGAGGGACCAGAGGAGGGGCAGGGGGAGAAAGGGACCAGTCCCGTCCCCAAGAGCGGAGTGTGGGCCTCCCTGGAATCCTGTTCCGTTCCCGACCCGCCTTGGAAGCCCAGCCGACATCCAGGTCTCAGTTTCCAGGTCTGTGAAATGGGCATGACCCAGGAGGGTAAACTGAGGCACTCGTGGCAGCCCAGCCCAGGTGAGTAAGCAGGCAATGGAAAGGTAGGGGCACCTTCCCCCACTGACAGAGCCGGGCCCCGTGGTGGGTCCCAGCCCCGTGCCCAGCAGGAAGTGACCCCCAGCCTGCAGGCCACCACAACCCTCCTACAGAACCTGGGCTCTGGCCTGGGGCAGAAGGACCCCTGAACCCTGCAGGAGGCCGTGGGCAGCATGGAGGCCCGCTGGGAGGGGGAGGGGTGGTCAGGGAGGGGCCGTGGGGCCTCCAGGCTTGCCAGGTGGGGCAGGCGGACCTGGGATGGGGAGGCGCGGAGCGCAGTACAGTTCCGATCCCAGAGCTCGCGTGAGTGCGTGCAAGAGCCTGGCTTTGTCTGCCCGCTGCCCAGGTCCCTTGGCAGTCCTGCCTGCTGCCCACAAAAGGCATTCAAATGAGAGACAAATATTTGAGCCGGAGACAGAGCCCAGCCCAGCCTCTTGGGGCAGCCCAGGCAGCTCCCGGGCCCTCATTTGGGCATTAATTGGATTTCACTTAGAGATTTGCATGCTATCACTGCCAGCAATGGCCGGGCCCTGGGGGCCAGCCCGGGGAGCCCCAGGGCTCACAGGCAAATGTGGGGGCAGTTGGGGCAACATCTCCTCACTACTCTCAGGACAGCTGGCAGTGGGGGAGGGGAGGTCACCAACACGGGGACTGGGTCCTGGCCTGGACCCCACACAGCACCGGGACGGGGGACAAGCAGGAAGAGCAGAACAGGTACCTCCAACAGCTCTCTGACGACGCCATCCTCCCCACGACACTGGCTCCCATCACCCCAGCAGGGACACAGCTACCCCCTCCTGGGGGCCCGGCCAGCCCTGGGGCAGGGGGCTGCTCTCACGTGTCAGAGGGGACAGATGCACAGGGACCCTCCCTAGGAGGGCCTGGGGCCTGGCCTACCACTCCGTGGGCTCCCTGGGGTCCCAGAAGGAGCCCCTCATCCAAGGCCACCTGCGGAAGCTGGGCCTGTGTGTCCTCAGCACTGCCCGCCCTCCCGAGTGGCCTGTGGCCTCTTGCAGACTCAGCCACACTCTGCAGAGGGGACCTGGAGTGGGTCATGCTTTGCCCAGGGGATAAGAAGGTTTAAGTGAGGCCCTGCAGAGGGGGAGGGGGCCGCTGGGGACTGGTATTACTGGAAAATCCCTTTGTTTCTGTCTGTTTGGGGCTGGAATGTGTCCTCCCCCGAATTCATATAGTGGAGTCCCCACCTCCAGGACCTCCTTTGGAGCTAGTCTTCATGGAGGCCAGAGGTCATCAGGTTAAAGGAGGTCCCCAGGGGGCTCCAGGTCCTATAGACGGATGTCCCTACATGAATCGTGGACCTAGGCACACCCAGGCGCACCCAGAGGACCCAGGGAGAGGCCACCGGTCAACAGGCCCAGGAGAGAGGCCTCAGGATGGAGGTGGTGAGCGGGACCAGGAGACGGCGAGGAGGACGGGGAGGCGGTGAGTCCTGCCACGTCAGTGTCCCCAGCCCCAGCTGTGGTGTTCGACAGGCGTGCTGCCTCTCCCGCGGCCCAGGCCCCTGTCCTGCCGCGGCTTTGCCAGGACCACAGTCAGATGCGTGCGCTTGGACCCGCTTGTCCCAACTGCTCACTTTGCTGCTGGCAGGCGGGCAGGCGGGCCTGGCCCAGAGCCCTGGCGTCCCCTGACCTTGTCACAGCAGGGACGCACACACTCTCCCTTTGGCATGTGGCCTTGGGCAGGGGCTGCTCTGGGGGTGCCGGCAGGGTGACCCCCGTCAGCAAGCCCCTCCCTGCTTCTGGGAGCTCTGGTGACAAAGGCCCATTTCAGTATAGAGGGGGCACCGGGGTCCCAGGCTCCGTGGGGGGCCCTGCTGGGGGCCGGGTGTGCAGGCTACAGGGCGCTCCGTGGCGTTTGGCACCCCCCCCACCGGGATTGATTGGCCTCATTCATCACGGCCAGAGGCTGGGGGGCAGGGTAGGACGCATGGGGCCCCGGGAGGGGGCAGGGGTCAGGACAGGCTCTCTCTGTCACCCTCCTTGTCCTCCAGACCCAGCCGAGGAGTCTCAGGGCCCCCGGGATCCCCTCCGGAGCAGACCCGGGACTTTGCCCCTCCCCAGGTCCCCGGCCTTGGAGAGCCAGGGTGTCCCGAAGCCCGAGCTGCGCCCGGATCCCACCTGCCACTGCCTGCCGGCACGACCTTTCACACCAGCGCTCCCGGCAGAAAAGAACAACGGGGTGGGGGCCCAAGGGAGGCCTGATGGGGGCTTCAACCCAGCTCTCCGGCACCAAACCCGCAGGCCTCTGGGCACCTGTGGGCCTCGGGTCCGCCAGTGAGTCTCCCTGGGCCTGGAGGTGGGGGCAAGACTCCTTGGAGGGCTACACGGGGAACCGCAGGTCCCTCGTCTTCGAGCCTGTGGGTTCCTGGGGGGCCTGCCCCACCCCACGTCATTCCCCAGAGGGCAGGGAGAGCTGCACAGCTCAGGGCTCAGGAAGGCTGTCCCCGGGCCCGTCCCCGGGCTCCCGGGCGCAAAGATGAGGGTGTGGCCACGCCCACTGCCCGCCGCCCTGGTGCTCCGCTGCTGGCAAAGGGTGAGGAACCCTGTGGACCCCCTTCTCCCTTACCCCTCCACAGTCTCTCGGGGCCCGATCGTGACCAGGTTGGGATCCTTCTGTCATCCCCCCCATGTCGACTCAGGCCTCCTCCTGCTCTCTCCCAGGCCCCCCAGGAGCCCCAGAAAGGTTCCCATCCCCCACCACACAGCCAGGTCTCCCTTCCACCCCAGGACACTCCGGCCCCCCGGGACTTCTACCCTCTGCTCCTGGCCCAGCAGAGCCCCCAGCCCCCCCAGGTGCCCTCGAGGCTCCGCCTCTTCCTTCCATGAAAGCGTCCCCTCGCGGTCTTGTGGCCTTGGCGCTCGAGACCCTCCATGGAGGACGCTCCCTGCTCCCCGGCACGACCAGGCCCTTCACCAAGGTGTGTCCCCAGACATGTGGGGGAAACTAGACCTGGAAGCTGGGAGGACACCATCCCAGCCCTTGCGGAGGGCCCCCCGCTCCCCAGAAGCCATGCGCCTGCACGGCTTCCTCCCTCCTCCCTCTCAAGGCTCCCCCACATTACTGTGCACACACAAGGGCTGATGTCACTGAGTCCCCCCCAGGGGTGAGAGACGGGTCCTCTGGTCCAGCTCCGGCCAGGGGCTCACCACGGGTGCTTCTGGGCCCAGCTAAGGGGGGGGGGGGCGCTCCTGCCAGAGCTGCTGGGCCCACCCTCCAGGGCCAAGTGCAGTATCTTGCGCTGTCTGGGGGATCTCGTCCGTTCGCGGAGCAGGACCCCAGTGCCCGCTGCCTCTCCGTGAGGCCCCACTGGCCCCAGCTCTGAGGGGCAGTACCAGGACCGGCCCCGGGGACTAGAGATCCGCAGATGTGCGGGCCTGGTGCCAGGTAGGATCCCACGCGCTCTGGCTGCTGGCTTGAAAGTCTCGATGCTTTCACCTTTGAACACGCTGTTGCTGGTGAAGGTCGAGGGGACAGAATACACGTGTGTTCCTGCCATGTGAGTGGATCCCATTCCCCTGCCCAGGAACAGAGTCCCCAAGGACCCATGGCCCGCTCCTTCCCCGAGGGGCCCAGTGCGTCCGTCCCTGGCCAGCGTTATGACTGACCCATCGTGCTGCTTGTGGATTAGATCCCGTGTCCCCCACTGAGATGTGGGGTCCGTGAGGGCGGGGCTGCCCTCTGGCACGTTGTCTGTCCGAAGGTCCTTGGAAGGAGGAGGTGCCCAATGAAGCTTTTGGGATGAATGGGAGCGGGACCGGGGGTGCGGATAAGGGAAGCCTGGGTGCCTGGACCTCTGTACTCGACCCACCACCCTCGGGACAGTCCTGGGGCAGCAGAGCCCCCGGACATCTGTTTTCTGACACGGTCAGGGCAAAGCCACTGGGCGAGTTTGGGCCACAGACACGCCCCCAAGGACAGGAAGGCAGGACTCCTTGGGGTGGCCGCTGTCGTGAGCAGACGGGAACAACGGACTGACCCCCAGTGAGAGCTCCCGGGGGGCTGGTCATCCGGAGCGTCTCGCCCCTCGTGTCGTCCCAGCCCCGCCTGGTCCAGAATGCCCTGAGTCTGACTTTGTGCGGGCACCCGAGTGAGGGTGTCCAGCTTTATCTCTGGTCCCAAAGCACCATTTCAACCCCCATCTTATCAAGTGGGGTCCGCAAGCTAACCCCACCCTCTGGCCCCTGGTCAGGAATCAGCCCCACCCTCCAGTGGGATGCGAGGCCAGGGCTGCAGGCGCCTGGCAGAGCCCAGGAACCCTCTGGCAGACCCAGGCCCAAGTGAGGACCACGGCTCCTGGGCTGCGGTGCTGCCCCAGGACGGCCCCTGCTGCCACACCCTCCAGGAAGGCCAGAGCGAGGCTTAGAGACGAAGCCGCCCAGGGTTCACATCAGATTCCCACCGTGTTCAGGCTCTGTGACGTCAGGGGCTCGGCTGCTCTGGCCCCGCACGTTGGAGCCGTGCTTGGCCCTCGGGGAAGGACAGACGGATGGGGACCCCCAACTGGGGCGAGCACGCAGGCCAGCGCGTCCAGGGGACATGCCTGGTGTCCGGGCTGAGCGCCGGCTACAGCCCCTGCCTGGTTAGTGACCCTGTCTGGTCCCCGCAGGCGTGTCTGCCCACGGAGGTGGGGTGGGGACACACCGCATCTCCTCTAAGGGCGCGTGTGAACCTGACCATCGGTCTGGTTCGGAGCCCCTCCCCCTCCCAGACAAGAACCACGGACGCAGACACTTGACAAGTAACATCCGTGTGGGCCTCCGTGTCTCCCACCGCGGGGGTCCCCTCCTGGAACGGGACACAGAGCTGAGCAGCGGCCTCGTGCCCTCCGCGGACAAGGCTGACAGGGCCCAGCAGGGCCACTCAGCACGTCCCACCAGCGGTCTTGTCGCTCCAGACCTGCTGCGGGAGACCAGCCTATACGTCCCCCCAAAGGGACCATTCACCGAGCGGGGAGCGGTTCTGGGGTCTCCCGTAGAGGCCCGCATGAAGAAATCCCAGCCCACACGGGAGGTCGGGGTTTGCTTCAAAGCCACGTGGGGGCGGGAGAGGCGGCAGCCTGGGTCGTGTGCGGACGTGGGTGGTGGAGGCTTCCCCGAGGCTCATCTGGGACCCATCACCAGCCGGTCTGACCCACGCTCACCCACACTGCTGTGCGCCCTCATGGGAGTTCCTGCCGCTTCCCGCTACAGAGACGTTGTCCAGGAAGGGTTTTAGGACATTTGCATATGTTTGGACTTGTCCAGAATAACAGCAAAACGAAGGTGATAGACTTACGGTTGGCAGAGTCTCCTAACAGCACCGGCTCAGGCCTGCGGCCGAGGGGCCGATGCTCCCAAGCTTTCCTCCCTGACCCAGGTGCGATGGTTCCCACGCTCCCCACCACCCTCTGTCCAGGCCTGTGGCCTGTCCCCGGGGTTAAGGTGAGGAATCCCAGGACCTGTGGTTCAGTGAGGTCACTGAGCAGGCAGTGGGTCCCTAGGAGAAGGGTGTGGGGTGTCCCTTCTGTCCCTTGGATGAGGCCTGGTCACTCAGCCCTGTAGCCCTGAGCCACAGCTGCTCTGGTGACTGTTGCCCAGGCTGAGCCTCCTCAGACCCGCCGACCCCATCACCATGACCCCGTCACCATGACCCCATCACCATGGTCACCCCGAGCCACCTGCTATCTGCCAACACTGGTGGCCGCACCTCCCAGGGGTTCCAACGGCTCTGACCCAACCACTCCCTTTCAAAGGATGGGGTGCCTTTAGCACCCTAAAGCAGCCTGGGGGATCCCCGCCAGCCCCACCCCACCCCTGCAATAAAAGAGAGCTTTGGGCCCAGCCAGACTTCAAAGCGCTCGAGGCCCCGGTCAAAGGTAGGGCTGAGTGATCTCCGCAGGCTCTCTTGGCTGGGGGAGCCTGGGCCAGGGGCCGGGGGTGGGCGTGGTGGTGGCAGGGGCGGTTTCCTTGTTCTTCTCAAGAAGCCAGTAAACAGAGGTGGGCAGAAGCCTCAGGCCCAGGGGCGGGGGGGCCTAGCACAGGGCTGTAGACCCAAGGGCCACCACTCAAATCCTCCCACAGCCTCATGGGGCAGCTCTGCTGTCACCCACCCATTCGTGTGTTGAGGGACTTGCCCAGGCCACCCAGCTGGTGGTGAGCAGCGGGGATCTGGACAAGGCAGCCCTCACCCCTCCCACAGCTCAGACCTCCCCGGGCGCCAGACCCTCATGTCCGTGCCAGGCAGCAGCGCCCCCAGACCTCGGCCTCCCTGCTTACAGCCACCAGCTCCCTGCCCCACAGGGTGTACTGCTTTGGGGCAGTGGTGACCAGGCTGGACCCCCAGACCTCACAGCTCTGGCCCCACCCCACAGAGCAGGGGTCGGGGTACAGGGGGAGGTGACCCCACCTGCTGGGTCCCACCCAGGCCCTGCCCCCGCCTGGGAAATGGGGGCCTCAGGGCATGAAGAGGGCACCCCCAACACCAGTACACAGCACTGATCTATTTGTGAAGTCCACCTGCCCGAAAACTGGCTTCCCACAAAGTCTGGTCCCCAGCGGGAGCCATCCCTCCATCCCCACGGCCACTGCAAGGGGACGCCTCCCAGGGACACAGCCCCTCAGGGGCAGCGGGTGTCCAGATCTTGGCCGGGTTGGAAAATTCCAGTGGTGGGGTGGGGCGGGAGTAGACATCTTTATTGTGTTCCAAGTCTGGGGATTTTTTTTTTTTTTTGGTACAAAAATAAGTCTTCATATGGCGGGTGTTCCTGGGCAGTTCAAACTAATAGGCACAGCAGAGCAGTTCTGTGTAGTTAGAAAACCCTCTCCCCTCCAGAAACCTCCGTGGTGGTGCCCCAGCCCTACCCAGTGGAGAACCTCCCTGGGTAGGATGGTGGGGGTCTGAGGAAACTGCCAGCTGGGCGGGGTCAGGCGGGGACCCTTTCCACATGCGCAGTTGGTCAGGCTGGACGGCACAGGCGACCTGTCGGCGGAGTCCTGGCTCGGTGTGGCTTCGCCCGCGGGGACAGTGGGCCCGAGGCGCGGGCCACTCACCTGGCTCCCAGGTGGTGAGCTTGCTGGCCGCTCGGAGTCCAGGGCGGCTGCTGGGAGGGGAGGGGGGACGGGGACGCGCATTAGTGCGGGATCTGGCCGGGCCCCGCCTCCCACAAGCCAAGTCTGCAGTTTCGTTTGCTTGGTGGGTTTTAAAGCGCGAGTCCGTGGGTGCCTCGGATTCTGTCTGTGGCCCCGGCCGGGGTGGGGGCGGGGCGCGCTCTGAGAGCCGCAGTGAGTCAGGGCTCCGCACCGGCCGACTCATTTCTGCCACCCGGCCCGGCAAGCGATTTGCAATGCAAAGTCACCCCGCCTCCCAGCGCCCTGCTCTGCCCCAGGATCCGCGCGCACTCGGGGCCTCACCCGCCAGAGGCCCCCCCCACACCCCCCCACCCGTTCTGCGCAGCAGCGAGAGGAAGTTTTGCAATCCCGGACAAACAAACGCTGGTCTTGCACAGGCTTGAAAAAGTTTGGGGAAAATGAAGAGTGAGCGAAATCAAAGCCGTCTCCCGGGCCAGGCGCTGCGCTTGGCTGCTCCCGGGGACGCTAGCCTCGAGGCTGTCCACTCCACCCCGCCCGGCTGCCCCTGCGCCAACCCCCCAGTTCCCCACCGCTGGAGGTTACCTCTGGGGGCGGAGCGCTCAGTAGCCCCCTAACCAGCTGGAGAAGTCGAGCAGCTCGCGCGCCACGGGGCTGAGCGCGCCCTCGCAGCCGCTGTCGTCCGAGGAGTAGGCGGAGCGTGGCGAGCCGGGTTCCGAGCTGCCCCCGCCGCCCGGGGACGACGAAGCGCAAGAAGGCGAGCCTAGGGCGGCGGCAGGGGTCCCCGGGGGCCCGCAGGACGCGGAGGGGCGCGCGGCTGGCGCCAGCAGCCCCTCGGCCAACGCGGCACGCACAGCATCGTGCTCGGCCAGCAGGCGCTGCAGCGCGCGTATGTACTCCACCGCCGAGCGCAGCGTCTCCACCTTACTCAGCTTCTTGCTGGCGCCGCCGTGCGGCACGTGCTGCCGCAGCGCCTGGAACCCCAAGTTCACCAGCTTCACGCGGTTGCGCTCGCGTTCATTGCGCCGCGCCACGGCCGCCGCGCCACCCCCGCTCTCCGTCGCGCCCAGCCGTCGCCGCCGGCTGCAGCGCAGCAGCTCTGGGGATGTGGGTCGCCGCCGAGGGACGCAGCCGCCCGAGACGCCAGGCACGGAGGGCGCGGGCCCGGGCAGCGCGCCGCTGTCCATCGCGCCCGCATCCACTCGTCCCGCAACTCCTCCGAGCCCCCGCGCGCAGCAGGAGGGGCGGACAGAGGACGGGGGCGGGGGCCGGTAGGAGGACGACAGAACCCCCAGGGAGGCCCTGGCACTGTGCCGCAGAGCGACTCCCCGGGGCACGCGCTCCAGGTCGTCTGGGGCCCAGGGGCAGCGAGGCTCAGGAGGCCAGGAGGTGGCAGGCCGCGCGCGCCTCGGAGCGTGGGGCGCTCGTGTCCTGCGCGTGCGGCCAGACGCTCCCCAGGTCTTCCCAGCGCGGCGCAGGCGGCTTGGTTTTAAATGTATAGATAACCCTCCTCCGCGCCGCCGCCGCCTCCTTTCTCAGGCCCTCCTTCCCTCGCCTCGCCCTCCCGCCACGCTTCGCCCTCCCCCTTGCGCACACAACCTGCAAACACCAGGGCGCGAGCGCGTCCCCCACTCCATCGCCCCGGGCGGAGTCTGCAGGGCCCGGGTGGGACCTGAGCTCCCAACAGGTGCTTAGTGAGCCCCCCAAGACGCAGTGCGCAGGTCCCGAGTGCGCCCCCCGCCCGACCTCCGGGCGCTGTCAGCAGGTCTTCAGTGCGACCCCGCTGCCTGAGCCGAGTCCACATGCCCCGGGTGCAACTGTCCGGTACCCGCACCCACCCACCCCCGCGCCCAGCCCGCTATCCCCAGAGCTGTGGATCATCCGCACGCGCAGCGCGCGCCGTGGGAGGGGGGCGGGGCCTCGCGAAGGCTCAGCTATCCTGAAGGCGCGGGAGACCCCCGGGGGCGGCACGCGCCGCGCCTTCTGTCCCCGTGCCACCACCCCACCCAGCCCACCCCACCCGCTGCGTCCCAGGGAGCGGGGGCCGGGGTCTCAGCCAGTCGCGGAGGGCGCGGCCTCAGGCCCGGCCCAGAGAGGAAGCGCGTACGCCCGGCGCGTGGCTCGCGGAGCGTCGCTCACAAAGCTGGGTGCTGCCTGGCGGCTCCCCGCGAGCACACCTGCTCCGCGCCCCGCCGCCCACCTGCGTGTTCCTCTGCGGAGCGTGGGAGAGGGTGCTGCGGCCCTTTGGGCAGGACGGGATTGGAGAAGTCCTGGCGCTGGGGTGGAGAGTTCAGGTTCCTGGGGCGCCTTTCCACCAACCCCGCGCGCACACCTTCTGCCTGGGGTTTCCAGGTGCCCCAGCCTTGGGGAGCCCGGAAGCTGGGGGGGGGTCTGGAGGTTTGCACCAGCTGCTGTGGACCCCAGCGGCGGTCAGCCTTTGCCCCGCCCCAGGCTTCATTTCGCAAACTCCCCTAATCCTCCCCCCCACCCCACCCCCCGTTCTGCTTTCCTGGCCCCTTATGCTGCAGCCCCTCACCTTTGGTGCCGACCTGCTATCGTGGCCCTGGCTCCGTCTTCCTCAGCCCCCCAGCCCTGGCTGGGGCCTCCCTCTCCCGCCCCACAGCAGAGATTGGGCCCGTGGGGGAAGGTTTCAGGAAAGCTGCCTCGCCTGCCAAGACAGGAGAGAAAAAAGCGTTTCTCCCTGACAGATGGGGAGGAATGTAGGGGTCTGAGGGGCAGGGACCGCGGAAGGTGCAGAATGAACCCTCAGTAGGAGAGTTTGATCCGCCCCACTGCAGGGGAAGGCCTGCCCAGTGGCTGGGCCCGGCTGGGTTTTGCCCAAGGTGACCAGATCCTCCCGGGCGGGGTCTGCTGGGAAAGGAGTTCTGCCCGGAGCCACTTCCCATTCCTGCTGGGGAGAGGCCCCGGATTCCTCCCCAGGGAGCCCCTGGGGGCCTTGCGGTGTCCACTGGCTTCCAGTTACTCTGCAAGATCTGCTTACAAGTCTGCTTGGCCTTCCTGCCACCCTGTCCTCTGGGTGTGACCTGGTGGCTAGCACCTGCCCGAGGCCAGGTAGGGATAGGGCCTCACTATTGCCGGAGGAAGCTGTCTCAGGGAGGACATGGACTGTGTCCACAGTCACACCTCTGGCCTGTGGAGCAATCCAGGCAGAGATCAGGCCTAGACTCTGACTCCAGGCGGCTCAGGCTTCCCTGTGCAGGACAGGAGCCTTGGCTCCTCTCTCTGGTCAGAAACCCCCTGCCCCTCCCTCGTGGCCAGTCGGCAAACCCCAGCCAGAGATGGGTGCCACAGCAACGGGAAAACCCCAGAATCCCGCAAACGGGCTCTTGGCAATCCTTGCCTGGGCTTGGGCTCTGCCTCAGGAGCCCAGAGACCCTCAGGTACCTGTTCCCACACAAGGGACTCCTCTGGTTCCAGTGGCCGCCCCGATGATTTCGTATTTCTCAGGATTCTGTGGTGGTGCCTCTGCCAGCTGCTGTAGCTGCATTCAACTGGGGGGTCAACTTGGAGGGCAGCAGGAAGGCTGGGTGGCAGGGTCATGCTCTTCACGTGGCCCCCTTCCTGCACGTCGCGGCTGGCTCTGATTTCCCAGAGCACAGCCTAAAGGGTGTGGAGCTTCTTTCTAGATGGTGCAAATGTTTTAAAATGGTTGCACAACCCTGGGAATGTGCTAACAACCTATGAATTGCACACTTTTTTTTTTTTTATTTGACAGAGAGAGAGAGAGAGAGACCACAAGCAGGCAGAGAGGCAGGTAGAGAGAGATGGGGAAGCAGGCTCCCGGCTGAGCAGAGCCCGATGCGGGGCTCGATCCCAGGACCCTGGGGTCATGACCTGAGCAGAAGGCAGAGGCTTAACCCACTGAGCCACCCAGGCACCCCTGCACACTTTATTTTTAAAGATTTTATTGATTTATTTATTTGAGAGAGAGAGAGGGTGTGGAAAGGGGCAGAGGGAGAGAGACTCCCCGCTGAGTGTAAAGCCCATCGTGGGGCTTGATCTCAGGACCCAGAGATCACGACCTGTGCCAAAGCCAAGAGTCGGACGTTTAATGGACTGCAGTGCCCCGGTGCCCCAAACTGTACACTGTAAATGGATGTGCTGGGTGGTGTGTGGGTTCTGTCACAATAAAGCTGTCACTAAAATTGCAAACACAAGCGTCCTGCCTTGTCAGGGATCTGCCCTCACCCTGGCACCCTCACTGGCTGGTGGGCACTCTCCCGGGCTCTGCCCACTGTTGAAACTCCATGCCTGAGAAGTCCAGCAGGGGTCGCTAAGCCCCTTCCTCCTCCCCCAGTCCTTGGCGCCCACCATGCCCCTTTCTGTCTCTGTGAATTTGACAACTTTATGTCCCCTAATACATAGAATCCGGCAGCATTTGCCCTTTTGTGCCTGAGTTCTCCCGCTCAGGATGATGATGTCCTCCAGGTCTGTCCACACTGTGGCAGGTGTCAGAATGTCCTGCTTTTTTCAGGCTTTGTATGGACGGACCACATTTTGTTTGTGCATTTGTCCATCAGTGGGCACTTGGGCAGCTTTCCCTTTGTAGCGGCTGTGAATGACGCTGCTGTGAACGTGTGTGGACACATCTCTCCCAGACCCCGCAGTCCCTTGTTTTGGGGGGTACATCCAGAAGTAGAATTGTTGATGCCATTATGATCCTCCCTTAAGCTTTCAGAGGCCACTCCACACTGAGCTCTGGACTGGCTGCCCCTGTCCATGTTTGCACCAATGGTGCACGGCGGTTCTGGTGTCCACATCCTCACCAACACCTGTCACTCTCTGGAGTTTTGAGTAAGTTTTTTGGTAGCAGATAATGAATGTTAATTTTTTTTTTTTTTGACCTTCTAAAACTGTGACAAGTGCTCTTGGCTTGTGGGCATACAAAAACAGGCAACAGACGACCTCGGGCCATAGCTTGCTGACCCCTACGCTGGACGACGGGCATGTCTCCATCTCCTAGACCACTCCATGGTCATCCCACGGGCACCTTAAAATCAACTCCCAGCAGGCTGAATTGTCTTTCCTGAGCCCATTGCTCCACCTGGTCTCCTCCCCAGCCAGTGCTCAGGCAGTGGCGTGTGAGCTCCCACCTGCTCCTCATCCTCTGCTCTTGGCTGGCACAACCACCTTCCCAGCCACGTCCCCATCTGCCCTCAGATGCTGCCTTCACCCCCATCCTGGTCTCCTGGGTTCTGGCTTTGCCTCCTCCCCTCTGTCCACTGCCTCAGAGCAAGAGGGACCTTATCGAGGTGAGTGGGGTCATGCCTTGGCCCTCGGGATTAATCCAAGCCCCTTTGCACGTTGCCCCCACCCAGTGGCTGGCGTCCCATTCAGCTTCGATATCAAATCACTTGGAAACCTGCCCTACCCTTCCAAAGCCCCTGCTTCCCAGAGCCTGTCCCTCAGCGTGCCTGGGGTGGGGGGCGCATATCCAGAGGGAAATACACCCTTTTCTCCCTCTGTGCTCCCAGGACACCACCTACGTCTGGTGCCTGGTGGTGATCTGCCGAGAGGGCCTCACATCCAGCAAACAGGATCAGGAGCTGGCTTTCGGTGGGAGTGGGATGCAGCCCAGAGAAGGAAGACCCTTCGGTATCCAAGGCCAGCTCTGCCTGCCTCTGGGTCCCCAGCCCTGGAGCGATGTGGTTCTGTCTGGACCCTCTGGGGTCTTCCCCATCGTGAGACTGGACTGGACCTGCATGGGGGCAGCAGCAGAAATGCAGGTGACTCCGTGGCCCTGGGCCTGGTGAGCAGGGGGACCACTTGCTTGTTTCATCTGGGCTCCGTACCTGTTCCACATGCAGCCTGAGGCCACTGCCCACCTCCATCTCTGCCCCTCAGAGTTTCTGACTTCCAAGTTGTGTTCTCTGGGTCTGGTCATGAGTGGGGAGGCTGGGAGCCCAGTTGGGTCAGGCCGGCACCTTCCCCAGACTCACAGCTCTGGCTGTAGCCCTCACATGGGTCACTTCTTTGTGTTCGGGTCACTCGAAAGCCTGGAGCCCTCTGGAATCCAGCTTCAGGGGAAGCAGACACCATGGGAAATGAAGTACCCCCAGACGCTAAAGCTTCGGGTCCACAGGTCTGGCATGGATGCCCCAGCCAGGGTCCTCCAGAGACGCCACAGGAGGAGACCAAAGGAGGTTCAGGTTACAGACAGGTTCGAGGGCTCAGGAAGCCCGGGATGCCCCAGTGTCTGCTGCCTGCAAGCCGGGGACCCCAGAGGACAGGTGGGGTGATTCAGCCTGAGCCCATCGACCTCCACCCCAGGGTGCTGCAACTATGAGACACCCCCAGGACCCGCTCTGGTCCAAACACTCTTCCTTCCTTCCCCCACTGTGGAGCGGTGGTTCCATGTCCCCGTGGCGACAGGGTCAGCCCCTCCACCCCACCAACACTGGACCTCCCTTCTCTGCCTGCTGGTTCGGGGATGCAGGGTCCCCAAGTGGCCGAGTAGCAGTCTGGCTTCCCGCTCACTGGAGCCATGGCCGTGTCTCTGACGGAAGCCTCCTCCCTCTGCCATGGAGACCTCAGGGCAGCAGAGCTCAAGGTCGTGGGGGCGGGAAGCGAAGGTTCTGCTAGTGAGGCACTAGGGGTGAGAGTGAGGGTGCCCCGGCCATTTCCACCCCCCGATTCCTGGGCCCATGAATCCCGGCTCTGGAAGCCACGGCCCCAAACGTGGGATGCTCACTCAGAGCACCTAGGGCCTTCGGGGAGACACCATCCGGTGCTGCAGGGTACTGCCCCCTCGCTGGGGCTGGAACCAGCCTTCAGAAGGCCCTTCCGCTGTCCTGTCAGCCAGCTGCTGCAGGGGGGTGGGCCACCGTGAGACTGGTGAGACCCGTGAGCGTGGACCCACGGCCCCACCTCGCTCACCGTGAACGAGCTCCTTCTCTGCCAGTGGGACACGGGGATGGCAAACGGGGCATTCTGGAAGTCCATGATGTCGTTTTGGTGGAGTCCACCTGCAGCAGAGGCAAGTCTGTATCCCGAATGCGTGTCTATTCCAGTAGGAACAGAGCCCAGCCCTTCCCACGACGGAGGCCATCTGGGGCTGTCAGCCTGCCAGCAGGTGGCTGGCTGGTCGCTCCAGAAAGGGCTCCAGGTGAGGGTTCGTGTGGGCGTCCACCACTGGCACACGGGGCACACAGTGGGGGCCAGAGCCGGGTGGGCCCTGGGGCGTGACGTCCCCACTGCTGAGCCACACGTGGCCTCCCCCTCTGCCAGCACGGCCACTTTATGCCAGAGCCCAGGGGCGGTGGCCAGGGGGGCTGGGGAAGGGGCTGCCTGGTACCCCCAGAACAGGCCATCTACCTGCTTGATGATGAAAGGCCCCTGGCAACCTCCCCCCGTGGTGGGCATTCACACAGGACACAGATATCCATGTTTTACCCGTCCACACACCTCTTCCCCAAATTCCCATGTCATCATTTTCCCGGTCACGGTCCTTCCGAGTCCCTGACCGTCCAGCCGAACCACTGGCTGCAGCCACGAACCAGCGTGTAATATCACGTCTGGCCGTTTCTCCTTCGGAGCACGGTGCACAAGCAGGTGCACGACCCAAGTCCTGCCCTCTGGGGGACTCCCCTCCACCACATTCTCCGGGGACATCCGGGGGAGAGGCTGGAGAGTGACAGCTGTCCATGCCGGGTGGCAGCTCCTGAGCACGGGGCAGACCCATCGGACAGCCGGTCCCGAGCCTCCTCTCCCCGGTCAGCTGACTGGAGGAGCTGCCCCCAAAGCCACAGGCCAGGCCGGGAAAGAGAGAAGAGGGGGCCCCTGCGCCCAGGATCAGCAGCTCTTGTGGCGTGTAGCAGGGCTGGGGCCGTGGGCATTTGGGCCACATGTTCATGAGACTTACTCATGCCTCCAGGGCCCGTGCGGACCTGACCACGCACACACCCCTGCCACGGGACAACAGCCTGGTGGCTCAGACCACACACCGACTGTGAGGCCCAGTCTAGGCGGCACTGTGACTCGGGGCCTGAAGCCAAGGGTCTGGTCTCTATGAAGATCCAGAGCTGTTTCTCAGAGGACAGTGGTCACCTGGGGCTGACGGCAGCATCCTGCCCCAAACCCAAGAGGCCGGTGTAGGGGGCTCCCCACAGCACCTCCGTCCACACCGACACTGCTGGTGCCATGGGCTCTGCTGGGTCGCACGGCCTGGACCTGCCAGGTCTCTTGTTCTGGCCCCAGTGAGCAGCTCTGGGGGTCACCCTGCGAACGGGCTAGAGTAACGCCCCCATGAGAGATGTCCACAGAGGCCCACTAGGCTCGAGTCCACAATTTGTCCTTCATCTTAGGGGACATATCTAGGCATGCCCCACACCCTGGGCCTCCAGGAATGTTCCTGAGGTAGAAGGCCCTGGACCCCTGTTGGATTTATCTCCCGGTCTCTGGCCCGGGTCTCACCACGAGGTCAGGATGGCGGCTGCTTCTTGCCCACAGTGTCCGCTGGTATCACGGCCGTGCAGCAGCGCAGGGACAGGGCTGGTGCCTGGAGTCCCTGGTGCTCAGTTCCAACCCAGGCCTGTGTCTGTCCGAGGTGGGGCCTGGATGGGGCTGGAGGAGAAGGCATCAGGTCAGCGGCCGCCCTCCAGGGGCAGGGACGTCACGGGCTCCGTTCCTAGACCATGTGTGGTGCGGCAGCCACGCGGGAGTCCCCACTGCCGGGCCTGATGGTAACCCGTTGTCCAGCGCCCCCAGGACCCGCCTGGCCTCCGCACAGGCCCGGTCAGCCAGGGCCGTGGGGCTGTGGTGGAGCCGTGGCCCCGCGCCCTTCACATCCCGGGGAGGCTCCAGCCTCCGCACCGCCCCCCGAGGGACGCGGGATTACCCCACAAGGACCCCCTTCCTGGGGAGACGCGGTTCTGCACGGGGCCCTTCCCGCCCGCACAGCCGTCCCTCCGCAGTCAGGGAACTGGTGTGGGGCCCTGCAGGCTGCCGGGGCTTCGGCTCCAGTTACACTCTGGGGAGCCGGAGAGGCCGCCACAGGATGGGGTCGGGACCCCCGGCCCCCGTGCGAGATGGCCCTGGGCTAGAGCTGCGTGGACGGCCCGGCCTGCACCAGTCCTACCCTGCCTGGTGGGGACAGGGACATTCAGGGTCTCTGGGAATCGGGGTCGGTTCAGAGCAGGGTCCCGCAGCCCCCGAAGTCTGCAAGCCACCCCCCCCGCCCGGGGCACAGTCACCCTGGTCAACGCTGCAGGCCCTTTGGGGAAGGCGGGGAGATGGTGACCAGCAGGGCCGCGGGGTCCTCCCTCCAAGCGAGGGGTCGGGGTCCATGAACTGGCTGGAGCCTCGGAGCTGAGCGGGGTGGGGGGCCGTGTGTCTCTGTGGGCGGGGCTCGGGGGGAGGTTTGCTCGCTGCACCCTCGTAGACGTGGGCTACGGATCCCGGGGCCCCGGTCGACTTCCCTGCTGGGAATGCCGAGACCCACCAGCCGTCCCGCGGGTCTCTGCCGGCCGGACTGGGCCGCCTGCCGCCTGCTCTTGGCCATCTATCCCGCGGGCCACGTCCAGCTTGCGCGGGCGGCTGAGCGCCCTGCCAGGCCCCCGCCCCCGGGATCCAGCTGCTCTCACAGGGTCTACGTTCCAGGTCAGAGGCTGCCGTCCCCTGCAGAGAAGAGTGATCTCGGACGCCCGCAGGCCTACATGGGGGTCCCCTTGGTAGTGGTGCGACAGGCATGTCCGGGCCCCCTCTCAGATTTACTCCCCGTGGTTCTGAGGAAAGTCATGTCTTCTGACCCCTTGCAGCGTGGGGGTGAGCACATCTCAGAGAGCAAACCTGCTCCACCTCCCTAAGCCTTTGGCCAGGGGAGGTCACGCCCTCCAGCCCCCGGGGACGGGGCATCTTTAGGTCCCGGTTTCAGCCACCCGGACGGTGAGAGCCCTTCCTCACCCCTCAAGCTGCAATGTTAAATACGGAATCCCCACTGCCGAGGCCAAGCTGCATGTGAGGTCCCTTCCAGCACCGTCCCCCACCCTCCCACAGGTGTCCCCCGACGTCTGTCCGCATGCGTTAGGTGTCCCCGGCCAGGCCTCGGGAGTGTGGCGCGCCTTCTCCTGAGTCATACCCCGTGCCTCACCTTCAGGGCCTGCTAGGACTTGCGTCTGGTTCTGGCTCTAGAAGCAAAGAGGGGCAGTGGGCGTGGGTCCTGCGGAGAGCCAGCAAGCCCTGGGGTAGGGGTGGGGAGGCCCCTGCCCACCGGGGGCGGGGGGGCTCTTCCACAGAAGAGAAGCCTCGTGGAAGAGGGTGTGGGATCCCCCTTCCCCAGGGTTGTCCCACTCAGCCCCAGCCCAACCCCCAGGACTCCCGCCCATGCTGCCAGCGCCCTCCCGTCCGCAGCAGACCCCCTGAGAGGCTGGGGGTTCCTTCTACGTTGCAGTTCAGCCCTTCACGGGAGGAGGGTCCGCCTCGGACTCGGAGCCGCACTGCCCTGCGGCTGGCGGGAACCCGGCTCTCCCTCAGGGCAGGGCACACGGGCTCCTGCCTCATGTCTGCGGCACTGAAGCAGGGAATTGCGATTCCCCAGCTCTCCCTTTTCTTGAACCTCTCTGTCCAGCAGCAACAGGAGCAGCCCGCCGACATCACGGTGGTCTTTGGTGTTCCACCAAGTTCCGAGCAGTCGGGCTCCCGGCTTCCTGTGGGCGGCTGGTTAGGAGGATGCGGGCTTTTGTGCGTCTCTACTGCCCAGGCGCGCCACAGGCTCTCCTCGTGGGCTTTGCTCTTGACAATAGATTCATTCGCGTCCTCCAATCTGTCCAATCAGCCTGGACAGCCCATTCCAGAAACCCCAGAGCCAACTCAGAGGACTCACCCTTAACATCCTTTTCCTCTAGGTTCACCCTTGGTGCAAAAATCTCCATCAGTCAGGGGGCCGCAGGGAAGAGAGCCACTGGGAGAGATCTGTCCGTCGGTAGACACGTCATCCCCATAGATCCTACAGGTAAAATGCATACGGTAATGTATGAACCTTGATGCCGAGAAGGTCAGCAATGTAGATGAAGCCCACGAATTCGTTAAAAGACACAAACCACAAAGATTCATTCAAGAAAAATTAAGTAACCAGAATAGCCCCATGTGCATGTAGTAAATTAAATTTATAGTAAAAGGAAAACTTCCTATAGAGAAAACCCCAGGCCTAGAGGGCCTGACTGGTAAATTCTTTCAAATAGTTAAGGAACACATAAAACCAGGTATACATAAACTCATCTAGAACAGTTAAAAATGCTGGAAAACCTCCCAGCTCATTCCATGAGGCAGGCATTACCGTGCAACCGAAGTCAGACAAATGCAACACGAGACAAGGGAACCATAGGCTGAGATCCTTCAGGGACATGGATGCGAAATTCCTGAGAAAAACCTGAGCAAATGAAACCCAACAATGCACAAGTGGGGTGTATTCAAGGAATGCAAGTCAGTTTAACACTCAAAAAATCCACTCAACGAATTGGCAAGATTAACTTTTAAGAGGAAAACTGCATCATTATCTCAATAAATACAGAAAAATCGTCTGACAAAATCTAATAATCATTCACGATTTTCAATATCCCAGCAAAGTAGGAATGGAAGGAACTTGTCTCAGCCTGATGGAGGACATCCGGCTTAATGCTGAGAGGCCGGATGCCCTCCTTCTGGGACAGGGACCAGACAGGGATATCTCTTCTCAAACTTCTATTCAACTTCATTCTGTAGGTTGCAGCCAGTGCAATAAGACGAGAAAAAGAACCAAAAGGCATCCGGAATAGAAAGAGAGAGCCAACCATTTTTACTCACAGAAAACGTGATCACCTATGAAGAAAATCGAACTAAAACAGGGTCCTAGTTAAAACGAGCTCAGCGAGATTGCAAGTTACAGGACCAGTACAGGCGACGAGTTGCATTGCATTACGCATTTCACGGAAATGAAAAGGCCACTAACGGTCACATCGAAACTATTAGATACATAGATATAAATACGGCAAAAGCCGTTCGAAACCGTACACCGAGATCTACGAAGCCCTGATGAGAGAAATTATAAAAGGCTTAAATACGTGGAGAGAGACACGGTTTTCATGGATTGGAAGATCCATGCTAAGATACTAGTTTTCTCCAAGCTGTTCATACATCCGACACAATCCCGATTCAACCCCCACCGGGCTGTTTTGTGGAGACTCAGGACCGACGAACTGAGTTTTAAAAACCACGATGTTCTGTGTGCACATTTATTTTTACTCCTCAACGGATACACTGTTTTATCTACGGACGTTTGAGGAGGGTATTGTGTGGGGATGGAGCCATCACAATTGGGGTCATTAAATTAATGGGACATTTTTCATTTAACGGCTTTCCTGTTCACAGAAAGGCTTTCCTGAACACAGAAAGCATTTTGAGCGTGGAATACAGCGTCCTGGCGTTTGCCTCCAAGCTGCCCACCCTCTTGTCTTCAGTGCTTCAGGCTTCCTTCTGAGTCCTTATGTCAGACAAGCAAGTCCCTCTTTGCTGCTCTTTGTGTCAAGCTGACTGTCCTACTCATGGATCTCCGCTCCTGACGAGTGGCGCGGAATAAGGACATCAAGCGTTTCAAACTCCCAGCGGACAATGCACTTGGGATTGCGCTGGACATCTCGGTCAATTCGGGGAAGATGGGCCCCTTTGTCGTCCGAAGGCATCCCCGCATGAGATGTCTGTCTGTTCACGGCAAACAACGTCTACCACGGTCCTCGTTTGAGTCTGGGGTTTTCCACAGGGAGGCCTGACATATTCCTGCTCCGTTAATTTCTAGATACCCCCAGTTCTGTTATGATGGTCAGCGACGTCTTGCGTGTGTCTTACTGTATTTTCTCATTGGTGATCGCCGGCCTGTGAGCAGCTACCTGGGGCCCCCGCACCTTCCGCACCTCTCGGTACACCCGCCAAGATTTGTTTCTCTGCTCTGAGAATATTGTGGGAAAAGCGGGGGTTTCTGTGGCAAATATTCTAGGTGTTCTGAGGCCCAGTGTTTCCGAAGTGATCTTTACTCTCCCTTCACACTTAATGAGAGTTAGAGCCCTGAACGATCCTCTACGCCGAGTTATCTTCTGTGCTTTCAGAATATAATTCTTCGACCATATCATTCTTGGAGGACATTATGACTCTAATTCTTATCTTGTCGGTGGTCTGCGGGTTACCCTGGAATGTTCCAGAACGTTGGCATTTGCGAGTGTCACTAGGACGCATTTGGGTTCTTCCTCATCTGTCCTCTGGGCTCCCAAGAGCCCTTGCTTGTCTTTCTCTGACGCTGCGGCACTGCCTTCCTTCCTTCCTCAAGCGTCCCCTGCTCTCCTCTCTCGCCCCTGGGTGACCGCCCTCGTCCGGTCAGCCTACCTGCGCTCGTCTCCCCACACCTGTCCGCTTCCTGAACCACCCCGGAGCCCCGCGTGCGACGGCTCACCTCACTGCTGCGGCGTCCCTGTGGTGACGTGCCTCCTCAGTGGGTCACTCAGCAGCCCTATTCCCATACCTACTGCTGGCGCCTGGCTCCCGGGATATACCTTCCCATCGCCTCTTCATGTTGCGAACACTGCTTCTTGCATTTGCGGGTTTCTGTCGGGATTCCTTGACCCTCTTGGCCCAGCTGCGCCCATAGTTCTGCTCCAAATGCTGCGTGAGAGTCAGATTGTGGCTTCTCTGTTCCGAGAGTCTGCCTGGGAACTCGTGTTCCTACTGAAATGACACTACTCCACTGGGTGACACGTGTGGGGGAGAGCTGACGCCTGGCCTGGTCTGGGTCCCCCAGGCGGTCCAAGAACAGGGGAGGGACTTGTGTGTCTTTCTCTTTTATTTACTTACAACACACCCGTTTCCCTTCCTCTGAGACAGTCAGGCAGGGGAGAGGAGGCTGGGAGACGGGGCAGGAGTGAAGGACAGGGATGCACCAGCAAGGTCAGGAGATTGCTTAGTGGAGAGAGGGAAGAGCGGGGTGTGTGTGTTGAGGATGACGGAAGCCGGTGTCACGGAGAAAGGAGTGACAAATACGGAATGGGGACGCTAGTACAGACCCTACAGAGTTGGGCTGGAGTCAGAGGAATCGCTGTCAGGTCGTGATTTTTAACGTAGAAAGATGGACAAACAGAGAGCGAGCTGTCAATGTGTGCGAGAGAATTCCCGGCTGAACAACCCAGGAGAGCCGATGCCCAGGCGGCACGAAGCGCCCCCAGCCTCCGGATCTTGGCTTTTATTTTTTTTATTTTTTCGGTTTTGCCCATGTATTTATTAGCATGTGTACACACACACACATATAATGGTAAATTACATGCTGTATATAAATCACTATATTCCCAGCATAAGTAAATATATATTACTTTATACAAACAAAGCTTCCTTTTTTAAAAAAATGATTAATGTATTGATTTTTTAAAATTTATTTTCAGTGTAACATTATTCATTGTTTATGCACCACACCCAGTGCTCCATGCAATCCGTGCCCTCTCCAATACCCACCACCTGGTACCCCAACCTCCCACCTCCCACCCCTTCAAACCCCTCAGATTGTTTTTCAGAGTCCACGGTCTCTCATGGTTCACCTCCCCTTCAATACGGACGGGACTGGAAGAGATGATGCTGAGTGAAATAAGTCGGATCTTGGCTTTTAAACACCACTCTCCTCTAGAAGAACCCAGAGCTTCCTGGGGCCATGGCTGATTCCAGGGCTGAGGAAGGGAACGTCCAGTATGAACCCGGAACAGCTTGTAGCGGAAAGTAAGAAAGCTGTTCCAAAAGTTGCCGGGTATCAAAACGACGTGGGAGCCAGCTTGCAGGGGCTCCTACCAGCCCTATCTGGGACAGTTTTAGCATCAGAATCAATGACAGTAGCACATCACAACTGCATAAAACAGCGATTCAGGAGTCCGCCCTGAAATCGGTGTGTTTGCTCATGGAGGAGGAAGAGGGGAGGAAAAGCAAGCTCGCTCTCTCTCTCTCTCGCTCGCTCTCTCTCTCGCAGTAGAACTGCAGCTAACAAACGCAAAAGGAACGGTGAAATTGGAAAGTGGCCCTTCGGCAACCATCATGCTAACGATTCTTTGAGGACACCAGCCACACGGTTTCAGAGTCTGTCCCCACATAATGCAAATGACAAAAGCAACATATTAACTTTCCACTTTGGAGAAACAGGCAACCAGGTGCTCAACGTTGGCACCGCCAGGTCTCCCTCTGTTGGCTGGGGCGGCGAGACGAGCGCCACGCTCACCCTCCGCTGTGAACACGCAGGACATGGGGCGCGCGTGCGGCAACCGTTTTCTGCCGCGGACAACAGGCCGTGTGTGATCCGTGGGACAGAGTGGTGAGCCCTGACGTTTCTCCGCTGAGCCCGGAGGTCTCATGGACGTGGGGAGGGGGAGATCAGGGTCTGGGACGGTGAGGCAAGTAGAATTTATAGGCAGGTCCCCGGAGAGAGAAGGGACAGAGAGGAAGGGGGGGTGTGTGCATGGTTGCGCGCGCGCACACACACACACACACACACACACACACACACACATTCTGGCAGACCTTCCCTCCGATCTGACCCCTCTAGTGGGCAGAGCTGGGCACTGGCTCGTGGCCAGCTCCAGTTTATACCTGCGGCCCCACCTCCAGGGCTGTCCAGACAGAGGAGCAGGAGGTAATAGACCCAAGGCAGGGCAGGGGTGCAGACGTCAGAAGCCTTCTGGAAGTAGCCCTGAGCCAGAGAAGCCAGCGTCAGAAGAACCAACCCTGTAGGATTTGCCAGTAAGTCAAATATGCCAGGAGAGGAAGGAATACTGCAGGGTTCCACTTAGGTGAGGTCCCCACAGTTCTGAGACTCATGGGGACAGAGAGTGGACAGCAGGCACCGGGGCCGGGGGAGGGATGGGGGTCAGGGTCTCAGGGATAAGATGTGCAATGTTTTGTGGTGCATTTGGTGTGGCCCTCTGAGAAGCAAGCCGTCTGGAGGACCCGTTGGGACATGTCAGTCCTGGGCTGGGGCACAGGGATCAGGGCTCTGGCTCCAGAAGGACTTAGGGGAAAGCGTCGTCTGGAGAAACCCACTGACTCTCCTGTGAGCAGCAGGAAGGACCGCGTGGCTGGAGAGTCCCTTGGGTTCCTTGATTCTTAAAGCCGCTGGGTTTGATGAAATGACCCAAGGAGCAGAGCGAGAAGAGAAAGGGGCCTGGTTAGAGCCCAGGGACCCCAGCATTTCCGCATCCGAGACAGTGGGGCGCCAACAGGAGCCTGGGAGCAGCCCCTCTACAAGGCCTCCCAGGGTCCCCAGTGATGAGGGCCGCTGTGCAAGGGCCAGCGTGAGGACAGAATGGTGTCTGTTGGGTTTGGGAGCATGGAGGTGGGGGCAGCAGCCAGACGGCGGTTTCCAACAAGAGGAGGTGAGAGCACGAGCCAGGCCTCCGTCACACCGCCGGGGACCCCACGCACAACTCAGAACCTGGGATTCTGTTTCCTAGGCTGCGGTGTAGACCGTCCGTCCCTCGGTCAGCCCGGACCGCCCCTGCCCACCACCGGCAGGGGAGGCAGCAGAGCCCAGCCTACCGCGTGGTTCTCGGAGCAACCTCCGAGCACAGGCAGGGACGGCCGCCACCGCGGCCTCCTTCTGAAGCTCACGCCTGCCACCCGACCCACGTCCCCCGAGCCACGCCCCACACCGCACGACGTGGTAGGGAGGGGACTCCGGGAGATACACGCAAGGCGACACCATGCCCCCCGCCACAGCCCTCCCAATGCCCCTCGGCTGCTGCTCTTTCCACAAACCAGCGTTATTGAGGTGGAGTTCACCTGCCGTGACACTCCCTCTTCCAAAGTTCTCCCGCTTTTGGTATCTGCAGAGTCGGCAGCCGCGGCCTCTCCTTGCTGCGGGAACACTGTCTGCGCTGCGCACGGAGACCGCCGGTCCCTGGGTGGCCGCTCCCCCTCCGGCCCCGGCCCCGGCCGCCGCACCCCAGCTCTCTGTGTCCCGCGGGCCTTTTCCGTCCAACGTCCACATAAAGATAAAGGGAAACTGGTCTCCCCCTGGAGGGACGCAGCTGAGGCCGCACGACAGGAACACGCGGCCCTGGGAGAGGGCCCGCCTCCGCTCCTCGTCCCGCAGAGGCCCACCCCACGGCCACATCCCAGGCTTCCAGGCCTGAGACGGGACGAGAGCCGGGCACGTCTGTGCTGAGTCGTCGGGGTGGCGAGCACGGGACCGCACACAGACCCTGTGGTGTCCTGGCCGATAAGGGGGGACGGGGCCCACGGTGGTGGGTCGTGGGCTCCCAGCCGCGTCGGAAGCACCTCCCCCCACCCCATCGCTTGATCCTGGCCTCGTGGGAGGACCCGAGCCTCCTTCCTGGCAGGTCTGGGGCCACGGCTGCGATGTTTGGTTCTAGTCACAGGACAGAGGAGCCCGAGGTGCCCCGGGGCACGGGCTGGCATTCCAGACACCCTCCTGCTCTGCCCCGTTGTATAATACGCCTCTCCCTGCGACAGGATCTGCTCCCCAGCCCGTGCGGCGAGCCCCTCTCCGCCTGCCCTTTCTCCAGCCTGGGGATCCCGACGCGGCCTGGTGGCTGGCTCAGCTTCAGTTCGTGGGCTCCCCATGAGGCCTCCAGTGGGAGCTGGGACACGTGGACAAGGGGAGCCTGGGGTTGGGGGCAGGAGGGCGCGATCTCAGCCGTGAGGCCCCATATGGTAGCAGCAACCACAGCCGCTCCCTCACGGACTCTGCAGCCACAGAGCAGAGCCATGAGGGAGCCACAAGGACAAACATGGATCCAGAGTGGACCCCGCACCCTGGGGGACACTCTCCCCACCCCGCAAAGCTTCGTCCCTCGTCAGCGGTCCCAGTGGGGTCTTCAAGAGGCCACGTCGCCTCCTACGGGGCTAGCCACACAGGGTGACTGACAAGTCCCATGTGCAGGGACCCGTTGGCCCAGCCCACGGCCTGCGGCGTGAGCTCCCTGGTCAGAAAGAAAGTTCCGTGGGACACCGTGGTTACAGAGAAAGCGCTCTGTCAGCCTGTGGGTGGGCTCTGGGCAGGAGCGTCATGGCCGGGGAGCGTGGATGTGTGCTCTGAGCCGGGATCTATCCTGGGGAGGCCGGAGTCGTGCCCGTGCCTGGTCGGAGGCCATGCAGGGAAGCAGTGGGCCCCCCGCACGGTACTGACCCTGCGGAGTAGGAGTCCCCGTGCATAACCTCTGTCGCAGCGGCCACGTACAGTCCCTTCACTTGTGAGCCCACCTGCCAACGACAGCGGCAGGGAGGGATGCTGGCCGCCGCCACAGAGGGCCGTCCCGTCCACCTGGTACCTGAGCTGCTCCTCGGCCACGGAGGTCTCCCCCATCACAGGTGTGTCCCCCGTCACAGGGGTCTCCCCCGTCACAGGGGTCTCCCCCATCACAGGGGTCTCCCCCGTCACAGGGGTCTCCCCCGTCACAGGTGTGTCCCCCGTCACAGGGGTCTCCCCCGTCACAGGGGTCTCCCCCATCACAGGTGTGTCCCCCCGTCACAGGTGTGTCCCCCCGTCACAGGTGTGTCCCCCGTCACAGGTGTGTCCCCCGTCACAGGGGTCTCCCCCGTCACAGGTGTGTCCCCCGTCACAGGTGTGTCCCCCGTCACAGGGGTCTCCCCCATCACAGGGGTCTCCCCCGTCACAGGGGTCTCCCCCGTCACAGGTGTGTCCCCCGTCACAGGTGTGTCCCCCGTCACAGGGGTCTCCCCCATCACAGGGGTCTCCCCCGTCACAGGTGTGTCCCCCGTCACAGGTGTGTCCCCCCGTCACAGGGGTCTCCCCCGTCACAGGTGTGTCCCCCGTCACAGGTGTGTCCCCCGTCACAGGGGTCTCCCCCATCACAGGGGTCTCCCCCGTCACAGGTGTGTCCCCCGTCACAGGGGTCTCCCCCATCACAGGTGTGTCCCCCCGTCACAGGTGTGTCCCCCCGTCACAGGTGTGTCCCCCCGTCACAGGTGTCTCCCCCATCACAGGGGTCTCCCCCGTCACAGGGGTCTCCCCCGTCACAGGTGTGTCCCCCGTCACAGGTGTGTCCCCCGTCACAGGGGTCTCCCCCATCACAGGTGTGTCCCCCGTCACAGGTGTGTCCCCCGTCACAGGGGTCTCCCCCATCACAGGGGTCTCCCCCGTCACAGGTGTGTCCCCCGTCACAGGTGTGTCCCCCGTCACAGGGGTCTCCCCCATCACAGGGGTCTCCCCCGTCACAGGTGTGTCCCCCGTCACAGGGGTCTCCCCCGTCACAGGTGTGTCCCCCGTCACAGGTGTGTCCCCCGTCACAGGGGTCTCCCCCATCACAGGGGTCTCCCCTGTCACAGGTGTGTCCCCCGTCACAGGTGTGTCCCCCGTCACAGGGGTCTCCCCCGTCACAGGTGTGTCCCCCGTCACAGGTGTGTCCCCCGTCACAGGGGTCTCCCCCGTCACAGGTGTGTCCCCCGTCACAGGTGTGTCCCCCGTCACAG
The DNA here is from genome assembly GCF_009829155.1 of Mustela erminea. Taxonomy (NCBI): domain Eukaryota; kingdom Metazoa; phylum Chordata; class Mammalia; order Carnivora; family Mustelidae; genus Mustela; species Mustela erminea. The sequence continues at coordinate 112,364,155 of NC_045622.1, read as the reverse complement.
GGGTCTCCCCCGTCACAGGTGTGTCCCCCGTCACAGGTGTGTCCCCCCATCACAGGTGTGTCCCCCCATCACAGGTGTGTCCCCCCGTCACAGGTGTGTCCCCCCATCACAGGTGTCTCCCCCGTCACAGGTGTCTCCCCCATCACAGGTGTCTCCCCCGTCACAGGGGTCTCCCCCGTCACAGGTGTGTCCCCCGTCACAGGGGTCTCCCCCGTCACAGGTGTGTCCCCCGTCACAGGGGTCTCCCCCATCACAGGTGTGTCCCCCGTCACAGGGGTCTCCCCCGTCACAGGGGTCTCCCCCGTCACAGGTGTGTCCCCCGTCACAGGGGTCTCCCCCGTCACAGGGGTCTCCCCCGTCACAGGTGTCTCCCCCGTCACAGGTGTGTCCCCCGTCACAGGGGTCTCCCCCGTCACAGGTGTGTCCCCCGTCACAGGGGTCTCCCCCGTCACAGGGGTCTCCCCCGTCACAGGGGTCTCCCCCGTCACAGGGGTCTCCCCATTCTGGGACCTTTTGCAGAAGTCGACCGCTCGCCTCTTTCCCACAGCTCCTGCTACCGACGTTCCAGCCGCGCTCCTTCCAAGTCCTGGACCGTCCGCGGAACTGTTAGCGGCTGGTGGTGAATCTGGGAGACCCGTTGTCCGGCCTCTCCACCCAGGCGACAGGGAGCAACCAGAGCACTGGGCCAATTTCTGCCAGGCCCTGGGGGCCTCCCCGTCACCGTGGTCCCTCAGAGGGACAGGAGGCACCGTCCTTCATCAGGGGTGTCCGCAGATGTGGCAGAGCGTTCGTCAGCCGGGCCCCGATTGCTCCGTCCCTGTCAGGTCGTGGCGAAGTCCCCACGAAGCTGGAGGCGCCGACTGAGCACCATGGCTGGAGCGGGTGCCATGGGCTCTGGAGCCGCTTCTCCACGGGACCACTGTGCCCTCAGAGCGCATGTCTCATGTCCACGCCTTCCCAGCGATGGTGGGACAAAGCTGCACCTGCCCTGCTCTGCGGGACAGCAGGGCGTGCTCGCAGGCCAGCCAGCACCCCTCCCCGTGGCTGTGCAGGTCACAGGTTCAAATGTCCCATGTCACCAAGGCCTGACGCAAGCCCGACTGTGTTTCTCGATAGGCCGCAGCCTCCTGAGGATGGCCGGGCCTCCCTCCAGAGGCCGAGGGCCCTGGGCTGTGGCTTCCCGACAGCCCGGCCAGAGGCTCCGGACGACACCCTCCTCTGCCACAGATGCCGCCAGCAGCTCCCCGGGGACCGCTGGTCACCCCAGGCCCTGCAGCTCGCACGGCAGCCCGAATCCAGGGCAGAGACTTCTGTCGCTCCAAACTCTCCGCCTCCCAGGCCACTGGGCGCACGGGGCAGGGTCGCCCTCTGAGTCGTGCCTCTTCAGGCCAGGGGTGGGGGAAGGGCTCTCTACTTACCAGGCTGTCCCCGTGCTCGCCACCTGCTCACCGGGCTGGTCCCTGCGACACCATCAGATACGGGTCCAGCGTGCTGACCTGCTGGACGGAGCGTGGGCCAGCGCCTGTGGGCTAGACCCGACCCTGGTAGGAGAGGGTGTGCTCGCGGGAGGGAGCTGCCGGCGCCCGGGGTCTGCATGAAGGGCTGCGGGGAGCAGGCGCATGGCCAGCACGATGGCCGAGAACATCAAGGGCTGTGGAGAGACCACAGTGAGACACCGCCTCAGCCCCGTCAGAACCGCTGAAGTGAACAAGCCAAGAGACGACGGGTGTTGGCGAGGACGCGGAGAAAGGGGAGCCCCGAGGTGCCAGAGCGGCTCTGTCTGTTCGGCGTCTGCCTTCGGCTCGGGTCCTGATCTCAGGGTCCTGGGATCGAGCCCTGCATCCGGCTCTCTGCTCAGCGGGGAGCCTGCTTCTCCCTCTCCTTCTGCTCATGCTCTCTCTCCCTCTCTCTGTCTCTCTCTTAAATAAATAAATAAAATCTTAAAGGAAAAAAAAGAAAGGGGACCCCGTGACACTGTGGGAGGGAATGCAAGCTGCTGCGGCCACTCTGGGAAACAGCAGGGAGGTTCCTCAGAAAGTTGGAAATAGAGCTGCTCTACGACCCAGCAATCGCACTACTGGGATTTACCCCAAAGACACAGACGTAGTGACCCGAAGGGGCACGTGCACCGGAATGTTTATAGCAGCAACGTCCGCAACAGCCGACCTCCGGAAAGAGCCCCAGTGTCCACCGACAGACCAGTGGATAAAGAGGATGTGGTATGTATATGCACCACGGACTGTTCTGCAGACATCAGAACATGAAGTCTTGCCATTTACAGCGACGTGGATGGAACTGCAGGGTTATGCGGAGCCAAATAACTCGGTCAGAGAAAGACCATGATCATATGACGTCCCTCGTGTGTGGAATTTCAGAAATGAAACAAAGTTGCACAGGGGAAGGAAGGGAAAATAAAACAAGGTGAGATCAGAGAGGGAGACGAGCCACAAGAGACTCTTACCTCTAGGAAACAAACTGAGGGATGTTGGAGGGGGGCGGGTGGGGGGCCGGGGTCGTGGGTGACAGGCCCTGGGCAGGGCACCTGACGGGATGAGCCCTGCATGTTGTGTGGGACCGGGGAATCACAGAGCCGTGCCTCGGAAGCCGGACTGCAGGACACGTTAGATAATTGAATTAATGTTTTAAAACAAACCAACCAACCCATGGAGACAAGGAGGAGACGCAGGGACAGGGAGGAAACACTTGCAAACACACCTCTGCTGAGACCTCACACCCCAAATCTACGAAGGGCTCCTAACACTCGGGACAAAGAGAACAGCCTGATGTACACACGGGCAGCGACGAGGAGCACAGAGGGGCACAGAGGGGTCGGCATCCTGTGTCGCCGAGGAAACGCCCTGGAGATCGGTCGTGCGCTCCCTGTGCGCACCTGCCGGGACGGCCCAAAGCCAGCCCACGGGCGGCACCAGAGACCGGCTCATCTGTGTGGCTGGTGGGACGCACGGTGGAGCGGCCACCCTGGGAGACCGTCTGCCGGCTTCTCATCCAAGGACACGCACTGTCACCGCGCGATCCGGCGGTCACGCCCCCTGGTCTCCACAGAAGGGGCCGGGAGCTGACGTCCACACAAAACCCGCCCCGGCGTGCTCGTGGCAGCTTTGTCTACAGCTCGTGCCGCGACTTTCGTAACCGACCCAGCTTGGAAGCCGCCGAGGTGTCCTTCAGCAGGTGGCCCAGGCTGACCCTGGCCTGTGCATACGTGACAAAGAGAAAGGAGCCGTGAAGCCGTGGGAAGGAGCTTGCGGGCACCTGACGGCGGGGAGGAGGCCGGTCTGAAAGGCCGCGTCCTGCCCGAGTCCAGCTCCGTGAGCCTCCAGGAAAGGTGAGAACTATACCCAGTCTGGATCCGGGCTCCTCGGGGTCCCCAGGGGAGGGACAGGTGAACGCGCAGAGCACTCGGTCATTGCGACACCGTAGTGGGGGCACACATGTGTCCCGACCCCCAGCACCGATGCCACTGAGGCTGACCCCTCGTGTCTCCTGTCAGCCCGAAGCTGCTTAAAAGAGAACGTCCTTCGGGGGTCCCTGGCCTGCTCCCTCGCTGCAGGCTGCAACGCTTGATCTCGGGGTCATGAGTTCGAGCCCCCGACGGGTGTAGAGATGACCTGAACTAAAAATCTTGGGGCGACGATCTGCTTCCCTCCACGGCGCGCCTGCCTGGGGGCTCACGGCCCGCGGGGAGTCTGCTCGGCTCCTCCCACACCCCCGTGCCTGCCCGCGCTCACACACACTCTCACTCTCTCTCAAATAAATAAATAAACCTTTAAAAATAAATAAAAATAAGATAAAATCTGTTCTTTTTTTAAAGCCTTCACCAGATCCCTGTAACCCGTCGTCCTGCGCCCCCAGGACCCGCCTGGCCTCCGCACAGGCCCGGCCAGCGAGGGCTGTGGGGCTGTGGTGGAGCCGTGGCCCCGCACCCTTCACATCCTGGGGAGGCTCCAGCCTCCGCACCACCCCCCGAGGGACGCGGGATTGCCCGACCAGGACCCCCTTCCTGGGGAGACGCGGTTCTGCACGGGGCCCTTCCCGCCCGCACAGCCGTCCCTCCGCGGTCAGGGAACCGGTGTGGGGCCCTGCCGGCTGCCAGGGCTTCGGCTCCTGTTATACTCTGGGGAGCCGGAGAGGCCGCCACAGGGTGGGGTCGGGACCCCCGGCCCCCGTGCGAGGTGGTCCTGGGCTAGAGCTGCGTGGACGGCCCAGCCTGCACCAGCCCCGCCCCACCTGGTGGGGACAGGGACGTTCGAGGCCTCTGGGAATCGGGGTCGGTTCAGAGCATGGTCCCGCAGCCCCCGAAGTCTGCAAGCCACCCCCCCCCCCGGGGCACAGTCACCCTGGTCAATGCTGCAGGCCCGTTGGAGGAGGCGAGGAGACGGCGACCAGCAGGGCCCCGGGGTCCTCCCTCCAAGCGAGGGGTCGGGGTCCATGAACTGGCTGGAGCCTCGGAGCTGAGCGGGGTAGGGGGCCGTGTGTCTCTGTGGGCGGGGCTCGGGGGGAGGTTTGCTCGCTTGACCCCAAGCTTTTCACGTACTCCTAGCAAGAGCATCTTTATGGCCTGTCCTTCCATTTCAGCTCTAGGGACACGGGCTCCGCGGCTGAGGTCATGGGCCGCCATCACAGCCCGGCCTCCTGTGACAGCCGCAGGGGCCTTTGGGCTGGGCAGCCCTTGACTCGACAGGTGGGATGTCTCGACAGGAAGCAGCGTGGCGACCCTCCGCCCTCCGCGCAGCTCCGTCCCGGCTTCCCGAATCGGTGCCCACCTCGACTCACTCCTCCGTCATCCGCCGCGACCCAGAGCTGGGCTGAGAGCGCTCGGGCTCCTCCCGACCAGCCGAAACAGTGGCCCTCAGCCCATGCGGCGTGAGCCGCCCAGGGTCGCTGGTCCTGAGGGTGCGACCAGCCTGGGGGTCCCATCCATGGCTCCGTGTGGCCGGGAAGACACTGCTGAGGGCCTCACCCTCCGGCTCCTCACCCCGAGAGTGACATTCAGGGGTCACATATCCAACTCAAGACCCATCGCTGGGGACAAGGAAGGCCCTTGTGCTTGGCCAAAGCTGGCTAGGGGTCACCTCTGCAGCCACCGGGCCCTATGCCAGCGCTGTGGGACGGGCAGATCCCTGAAGGGGCACCCCAGGCCAGCCCGTGCTCCTGCCCACCACGCTGGCCTCTGGGGTGGGCATTCAGAGTGGGCGCTCAGCTGCCTCCCGACCCCCCGAGGCCTCCACTGCCTCCTGCCTCTCTTCCCCTATCCCCCCTGCCACCTGGAGGGTCCCCAACATTTTCCAAACTGTGTGTCATGTGGCCAGGTGAAGGCTGGGCAGGGGTCCTGCCCAGGAGGTGACCGCGCCTCCCAGTTTTCTCACCGCCACCCCTGCACGCCTAAGCCTCTACTCCCAGGACCTCTGCCTGGCCTGTGCATTCCCCGGCCCCCCCTGCCCCCTCCACTGTGGGCCTCCCACCCCTCCAGACGGGCCCACGAGACTGTTGGGTCACGTCTGTTGGGTCCACTGGTTTTCCCAGAACCGGCTCAGGGCTGACCGGTACGCGGGAGGTGCGTACGGGGTGGACGCGGGTCCGTCGGCCCGGGGCCGCCGCGAGACCACTGCAGGCAGGCCTTCCCCACGCAGGTACCTTTTCGTGGGTCTGGGGCTGGAAGCTGAAGGTCAGGGCCCCTGCACGCGGTTCCTGGAGAGCCCCCCTTCCCGGTCTGCAGACGGCACCTTCTCACTGTGTCCTGGATGACCGGGGACGCCCTGGACCGCAGCCTCGTGCCCTCACCGAACCGCCATCCAGGGCGGGGCCAGGGCTCTGGATCGGGGCAGGGGGCATAGCCTCCGGTGTGTGGGGTGCAGACACTGAGCCCACCCCCCCAAATTCCCCATCTCGTGTCCTCCGACTCCTCACTCAGCTGTCAGCTCTACCCCAGCCCTGGGCCCTGCCTCTGGGAGACAGAGCAGCCCGTCCAGGGGACACCCCAGCGTGTGGGGTCTGCAGCCCGAGTGGGGCTGGGCCATGAACAGGTGCTCCCCAGGCCCCGAGGCCTGCGCGCGCCTCCCTGGACAGGCGGGTGTTGGGCATCCTCTTAGCACGGGTTAGAGAAAATCCCAGGAGTGGGCTGGAAATGTTTGTCGGGAAGGGGGGCCTGGGGACCACAGGGGAGAGGTGAGAGGGTCCCGTTCACACTCCTTGGGGAGGCCTGAGCCCAGGGTGGGGCCCGCTGGCTCCTGCGCCCGCTTCCCCTGCCGACCCAGGGAGGCCCTCCTCTCACACCCTGTCCCCCCCGGCCCCGTGTCTGCTCCTTCGGTGCCTGGACACCAAGTCCTGGCCCAGCGGCCTGGCAGCCTGGTCAGGGACACCTGGGTGTTGTTGGGGCTGTTCAGCGGGAGGGAGACCCCTCCAGAGTCTGACCCTGGCACTTGGGAGGCAGATGGAGCCCCTCGACCCCTCCCTGGGCCCCACCCCACCCCTTCGAGGTCAGGACAGTCTCTGTTCCAGAGTCTCAGGGGAGACGGAGCCGCTCCCAGAGCCCTGAGCCTGCGTCTGGCTAAGGAGTGTCAGGGCCAGCGTGCACCCTGCAAGCCCGGGGGCCACTTCTGGGGGAAGCGGGGCTCCTTGGGCTGCGTGGTCTGACGCAGTGCACACGGCTGACCCAGACTTAGCCCAGTCAGGACGGAGAGCCTCCAGCCCTGTCCCGGGCTCGGGGAAGCTGCCCCAGGTGCGAACATGTCAGGGCTGCTGGGGAAAATGTCAGATTCGGGGCAAAGGCCAGAGAGAGGGCCACAGGCTGTTCAGGTCCCCAAGTGGCCCCCACAGGGCTCCCGGCACTCAGCCCCACCCAGGGGATCGGCCTAGCTGACAGAGGCCCCCACACAGGGGGCTGGTGAGCTCACGGTGCCCCCGGGGGAACCGAGGTGCTGACCTGCCCCTCTCCCTGGTTGAGGAAGGCTACCCTGCCCCCCCCCCCCCGTCTCTGCTGATCTCTGATGGAGGAGCGGGCGCACCCCTCGCAGACCTCCCTCTGAGCGGCTGTCAGGAGGGAGGGGAGAGGCTGCCGCCTCCTGGGTCAGGCAGAACGACCTCCAAGAGGGAAGGGTCCGCTACAGGGCCAGCATCCCCTTCCCCAGGCTCCTGGGCGAGCTGAGGCCGCAGGCAGGAGGGAGCTGTGAAGCGCTGCGGGGTTAACGGCAGGAGACGGCGCGGGAGGGACCGAGGGTTTGGACGGTGGGGGCCGGGGGTGCAGAGCCGGCGGGCGGGCGGGCAACCGGAGGGGCCGGGCAGTGCCGGCTCCCCTCTGTGCCGTGAGGCTGGGCTGCTGGACGCAGCCACGTTTCGGGACACAGTGTACTGCAGGAGAGCTGTAGACTTCCAGAAACGTGGCAACGGTAGTACACGGAGTTCGCACTTACCCTGTGCCCAACTAGCCCTTGAGCTGACCTCGGGCATGGGCCCGGGACGTGGCACAGTGAATCAGTGGCTTCTGACCCATTACCGTCCACCGAAGTCCACACGCTGTTCTGAGCGTCTCGGGTCTTCCCTAACAGCCTGTTTCTGTCCCAGGTTCCCAGCCAGGGCACCGGGCATTGAGTCCTCATGTCTGCGACAGCTTGTGGTGACCCGGACAGTCCCGAGGGGAACAGGCCAGGCACACTGGACGCCCCTCCGTTGGGGGTTGTCTGGTGTGTGCGTCATGGTCAGACTGGGCTGTGGGTCTGGGAGGAGGGCTCCAGGGGGAGTGCCCTCCCCGCCGTCACGGCCGGCCTCGTGCTGCACCCCCGACTCGTCCCGGGGACACTGGCCTTGCTCACCTGGCTGGGTGCGGGCAGCCGCCCATCCCGCGGCCCCAGGAGGGAAGTGGTTGTGAGAGCTGCACCTGAGGGGCGGGTCTGGGGCTCCCCTCTCCGTGGGCGCATCCCTGCTGTGTCTGAGACTCTCCAGGCCGGCAAGTGTCTTGGCTCTGTCACCTGCTCCTCTACTCCATTGGCTATGAGCCCAGCTGGGGCCCCTGGCTGTCTGTGGGAGAGGGTGAGCCACCGTCCAGCATCGTGTCGCCGCACGGGCTCTCTGGGGACCCCGTCGTGGCCATGGGGAAAACTCGCAGTGAGCTCCGGGGACAAACACTTTCAGCGAACCAGTCCATTATTGGATGAGGTCGGGGGGAGGAAAGAGAAAGGAGTTTGCTGGCCCGAAAGTAACGTATCACACACGCGAACACATGTGTGCAAGTGTGCACACACACACACACACACACACACATGCTCGGGCACGTGGAAGCCCCCCATCTTCCGTGGAGAAGAAAACAGGAGGCAGCCCAGACTGGCTGGTGTGGGGCCTGACCCTCAGGACACGGTCTGAGGGGGGCAGGCGGGCGTGGGTCCCCCTGGGCCGGCCCCTCAGGAACTGGCCTGCTGCTTTCGGTACCCCGCGGCTCCCATGGGTCAGCGCGGCCCTCGGGAGTGGGTGGCCACCCCAGGCGCCCGGGGAAGGTCGGCATGTGGCTGAAGGCCTGGTAGCAGGGCAGGGCCAGCGCCTTCCCCTCCAGATGCGTGTCCTCTCTTGGGCTGCAGGGGGCTGGAGAGGAACGCCGTGGCTTGGCCGAGGGGGTGCGGGTTCACCGGGGCAAACGTGGGTATGGGGAGAAGGGACCGTGGTTAGAGGCCCGGGTTTTAGAGGGGCCGGGCTTTGTCTGTTGCCCACGAGGGATGCAGTGCTGCTCCCAGAGGCCACGCAAGGCCACGCGGGCACAGTGCCTGGTGCACGGTGCATGCTTGGTGGGGGCGGGACACGATCCCAGGCTCAACTCAGCTCTGGCTCTGCAAGGTTCCCTGCAGACTCCACGCAGAGGCGCCGGGGGCTGGCCGCGGGCAGGGTCTCCTCCCTGCACCGGAACAGGCTGCCCAGCGCTGTCCTTTTCATCGAAGTTGGAGAAGAGCCACAGCTGTGTGTGGCAGATCCTGGCGAGCGGCTCGGCCCCACGGACAGAGGGTTGGGCTGGCCAGCCCTCACAGCCCATGCCCTGTCGTATCCGGGGTCCCCAACTTTCACCCTGGCCACCCCTTGGGTCACACCTGGCCTCCACCTGGACCAGTCCACAGGCACCTGCCATCAGAGACCCTCTTGTGCCCCTGCTTACCCAGGGTGGGGTCTCCTGGGACCGGGTGGGGGGCCTGGGGTCACCGGCTTGGACGAGGGGTCCCAGCTGCCCTGGCTCTTGGCAGGGGTGGGAGGAGATGGCTAGAACTGCTGGTTCCTAGAAGGCCAAGGGGTCATCTCGCCTACAGCAATCTGGAGCACTCCCCCTCCCCCTGCTGAGGTCCCCATATCCCAGAGGACCCCACATGAGAAGCATAGCTGACAGAAAGGGAGCGATTGCAGCCCAGAGGCGAGCCCCTGCCCCCCAGCAGCACCTGCCGCCCCAGGGACCACAGTCCAAACCGGCCCAAACTGGACCCGGACAGCAACTTCACTGCGTGTCCTCTCTAGGGCACAGAGACCCACACGTCTGTGTCTACCGCCTGCCCCTTCCTTAGGTTTGCATGGTTTAATTTGACGACAGACTCGTGTTTTGACACAGCCTCCCTCGGCGGCCCACCCAGGCACATGGCCCCAGGGCTCTGGCAGAGCAGATGGTTCTGCTCCAAATGACCTCTCCCAAAATGTCGTCACAGAACATTTCCGATGGTGCTTCCTAAGATGGTACTCCAGTAGTGACGTTCAGAATCGAGCCTGTCTCCCCAGCTCCTCCAAGGATCAAGCCTTGGGCAGGATTCGGCTTGCCTACTCCTGGGACGAGAGGCTCACCCCCTACCGGGGCCCCTTGGCCTCTACATACCTACCACCTCCTTCCGGGATGGGGATGTGCTCTGTGGACACACCAAGAGCAAGGTTGCACCCTTCGGGGGGGGGCGCTCACACCCTCCGAGGTCCTTGTGCCTTGGGTCAGGGCTGGAACCTTGGGGTGGCAGGAGCTGGCCTTGCTGCCCTCCGCCTTCCGGCCCGTCTTCCGTCTTCCGGGGCAGCCAGAGGCTCAGCTCCCGGGTGTGCCGACACAGAGAGATCCGCTTACCTCCGGGGCAGGCAGCTCTGGCTGGGGCCCCCACCCTGCTGGAAACCACAATGGGCGGGGAGGGGCGGGAGAGGAGGGAGGGGCGGGGAGAGGAGGGAGGGGCGGGGAGAGGAGGGAGGGGCGGGAGAGGAGGGAGGAGAAGAGATGGCCACCACGGGGCCCTGGAGCCGGGTCAGGGTCGCTAAGTGCCAGATGCTGGTCACCAGCTTCTTTGTCTTGGTAACAGGCCGGCCGGGTGGGAGGGGTCTTGGGGGGTGGGGGGCCGTGTCCGTGGACTTCGAGTGCTGTGGTCTCCACACACACACCTGGCCCTGCTGTCCCCACCCTGCCCCAGGGACATGCATCTGGGGCCCCGGCGGTGGACTGCTGGCAGGTGGCTGTTTGGGCAGGATGTCCTGTGGGCCCCACCGGGCAGCAGGGGACCAGGGAGGCGGGTGAACCCGTGTCGGCGGGCACAGGAGGGAGGAGACGAGGCTGAGCCCTTCTCAAGCGAGGCCGTGAAGCCAGAGGGAGGTTGGTCGAGGACCCAGCAGACCCGGACCCTGCTCTCCGGGCCTTGTCCTGTGTCCAGCCCTGCCCCCACACTTTGGGTCTGCCCCACCCCCAGCTCCTGGGCTTGTCCGCGGCCACCTTGGCGGCTCTCACCTACTTCGGGGCCCACTTTGCTGTCATCGGCCGCGCATCCTCAGACAGGACCCCCTATGAGGCCATGCACCGCTGGGGTAAGTAAAGTCTAGTAAGGTGCTCCTGCTGGTCAGGGGGCTTCCAGGGCAAAGGCAGCCTGGGAGGCATTCCCGGCTGGGCGGGTGGAGGCCTCCTAGAAGAGCCGGGCTGGGTCAGGCAGTGGAGAGGGGCGGAGAGGGCCACCCTGGCAGCCTTCTGCACTGGGCAGAGCCGGGGGTCTGGACCCCAGCCCCATCCCATTCTGGGAGCCTGGGGACAAGTGGGAGTGTCAGGTGGCATCCAGATGTCCCTGATATCCTGGAGGGGTTGTTCTGGGATAAAAGGGCCCAGACCCGAATGCACTCTGGGGGCTTGGTCTCAGAGGGCAGCCTTGGGGGAAACTGAGGCCCAGAGAGTCAGGCTGAGGTCCCAGCTGCAGGCCTCCTGACCCTTAGGCCCCGGGGTTTTTACCCTGGAGCCTGAATCCTGGTGCAGGAAGCTTGGGTCTCGGTTCTGTCCTGATAAGAACGAGCAGGCCGCACTTGCCTGGTGGTTTCTGAGATAGCCCGAGGTGGGGGCGGGGCCTCTGCCTCCTTCCCTCCGGCCGCTGAGGATGGCGAGCAGAAGGAGTGGGTGGTGGGTTGCCCATCCCGGCCTAAGCGGGGCTCCTGGTCTAGTCAGAGCTCCCAGAAGCCCACCCCCAAAATGTATCCTTGGGTTGGATTTCCAATACAGGCCCTGTGCCCTGGGGACCCCTGTCGGGGCACCCCTAACCCTCCTTCTCTCTGTCCCCGCCCAGCTTTCTACACCACCAGCAGCCTGGCTGGGCTCCTGGCCCTGGGTGCTGTCCTGGGTGCTGTAGCCACTGTGAGAGAGGCCGGGGGCCTCATGGCCGGGGTGAGTGCTCCCTGCCCCCAGTCCCCCAGGCTCTGGGATGCGATCAGGAGCAGGCAGGGGGAGAGCCCAGGGAGCCTGCCCCTCCCACGGTGTCCTGACAGGCCTGAAGGATGTGTGCCAGCCGGGACCCCCCACCTGCCCCAACCAGGGCCCCTCGGCCAGGCCCTGCTTTACCCCATCATCCGGGGGTCGGGTGGCGAGAAAGGCGGCACAGGCCCTCCCAGGCCTGGGGGGCCATTGCCCAAGGCCCAGGCAGCGTCTGGTTCTGTTACGCAGGCCAGGTCTCCTGTAGGTCTGGGCTCGTGCAGTGCCCCGGGGGGCCCACCTGAGCCCACCCCGCTCCTTTGCAGCTGGAGAGAGGCTCTGTGTCACCCCACAGGGGACCCTGTTGCCCCCATTCCTGCTCGTCCCCACTGGCCTCTCCTGCTGCTCCGCGCCAGCCCTGCCCCCTCAGGACCGGTCTGTCTTGCCCACTCTGGGCACAGGCCCCCTCCCCCACTGGAACCTGGACTCCCTGGTTCCCCGCTGCCCCCAGGCACCTGCTTTCCCGGCCTGGCACCTTCCAGGGCTCCTCACAGGTTCGGGACGGAGTCCCGTTGAGGGAGGCAGGCCGGGTCCAGGGACCCAGAGGGCTCCCGCAGGACCAGCCAGGAGGGCCCTCAGCGTCGCACGGGATCGAAAGTGAACACAGAGTTTACCCAGGAGCGTGAGTGGGACAGAGAGCCCCAGGCGGAGCGTCTGGGAGACTCGGAAAGGATAAGAGGGGGGTGTCTCCCTCGCTCGAGGCTGGGGGTTTACAGTGGAAGAGTCCAGGGTACGTGTTCCTTCAGGAAGCCGGGCAAGGGTGTGCTGGAAGTCGAGCCACAGGCGGACATCCGGAGATGGTCCACAAATCGCCCACGGCGGTGTGAGCCGATGCTGGCGGCGGCCAGTATCGTCTGGGGCCCGGGCGGCAGTGAACATCTGAGGTTCCCGCCTCCCCGGGAGTGGGACCGCAGCTTCTCTGGTTTGCACGGGGAATCGGAGAGCTCGGGGAGACGGAGGCTCTCTGAACCCCAGTCCCTCCAGCTTCCTGGCCTCACGGTCTCCCTGCAGCTCCACAGGGCCCCCCGGCCTCCCTCGGCCCCTTCCGGCCACCAGACCCCCACTCTCGGCCTCCAGCCCTCTGCTCCTGCCGACTCTCCCCAACCCTGTGAGGGGCTCACAGACCAACAAGCCCCTGAGCCAGGCCCACAGGCTCACGGAGGGCAGCCTTCTGGGCCCCCAGGGCGGCAGCCTGTGTCAGCAAATGTCTGTGGACGTGTCCCCATCTGCAGGAGCGGGGGCACAGTCACCTCCCAAAACTGTAGCCCGGGGCAGCCAGCCCGGAGTGGGCTCAGGGAGCAGCGTGGGACCAGGCAGCTCCAGCCCTGACCAGGCCCCCGCTGGCTCACGGGCAGGCTCCGAGACTGGCCGTGGCGGTCTGTCCGTGGCCAGGAGTCAGAGAGGGCAGGAGACCCAGCAGGAGCTGGTGGGAGAGGCAGACTGTCCCCCTAGAGCAGAGCCCTAAGGTCTGCCTGAGGGGCACAGAGCCAGAGGACGAGGCTGTCTCAGGGCAGGTCCAGCCTGGAGAGGCCCGTGCTGGGACGCCAGCATGGCCACCAGGGGACGCCATGGTGCTGGGTCACAGTGCTGGGTCACAGCCCTGTGCTCCCCAGGGCGGAAGGCGCCCCAGTTGCCGGTTGCCCTGTCCTGCCCCCACCAGCTCCTGCCTGCTTTTCCCCACCCAGATGCTCAAGGGGGCCGCCCTGCCGCCCTGGTCGGTGGGTAGGGCTCAGGAGCGTTGGGGATCTCGCTTCCGCACGCCCAGCCCCGCCGGAGGGCCTGCGGACCGCTCTGGGCAGGAGCCACCTGCTGCTCCCAGACCCTGCCCCAGACCCAGGACCCAAGGACCCCCAGGGGCCCGCACACGCGTGTGCATCTCTGCGGGCCTGTGGTGCCGGCCCGTCTGTGTATCCACACACACGTAGAGACACACACAGAAGGACCATCAAGCAGGGAGACGCTTCCCGACCTGCCGGGCACCTGGCTGCTGTCCCCCATCCGCCCTTCCTGCCCCCACCCCCTCCGGCCTTGCACAGGCCTCCAGAGCAGGAAATGAACCAGCTCACCGCTGGCTGCTGGAGCACGGCTGGCAGGGGCGGCTGATTTATTGACGTATTTTATTTACAAGGAGCAAGAAAATGCGGGGCTGGGCCCAGCCGCCCCCAGCAGGCCTGCACAGCGGCACGGGCCCTCGGGACACGAAGGAGACCTGGCCCAAGGCCCCCTCTGCAGGCGGGCAGGCGGAGGCGGGGAGGGAACTCGCTCTCCCCTGGGAAATGAAAGGATTTCTGGAAAAGGCTGGTCCCCTGAGCTGGCTCAGGGCCTCCAGCCTGGAAGCAGTGGAGAGCGATGATTTCCAGATGGAGAAGGAGCCCTCGGCCAGGCAGGGAGGAGGAGGAGAGGGAAGAGGGAGGAGGGGGAGGAGGGGGAGGGGCAGGGAGGATCCTGGACGACGCGAGGCCTGCAGGGACCCAGGCTGGAGGGAGAGGAAAGGGTGAGGGCTGCCCATCCCTGAGCAGAGCCGGAGTCCCGGAGCCGGCGCGGAGTCTGGGGGCCCGGTAGAGGCGGCCCCCTCTTTCCTGGCAGCGGGTGGGCCTGTTTCGTGGTGCAGCGCTGCCCAGCTGTGTCCGTGCACAGGTCTGCCTGCAGGCGTCTCTCCACTCCGCCGGTCATCGATTCTGCTGGGTGTCCCTCTTCGCGAGGAGGCCCCTGGGTGGGGAGAACCAAGCCCCAGGCTGCCCCGGGCTGCGGACCAGCCAGGAAGGGGTGCTGTGTCGGCCCAACCCGTGACACGCGGCCCCGGGCAGCCAGCGGTACTCCCACAAAGCCAGCGCAGTGAGAAGGAGGTGACATGGGCCCTCCGGGCGCTGAGGCTGTGTGGCCAGTAGCCCAGTGAGCTGCCCAGAGCCCCAGGAGGAGACCCAGCAGACCGCCTGCAGGTGGCCCGCCAGGCCGCACACCGTGACCCACGCCTCCTCTGTCCCAGGGCTTCCTGTGTTTTGCCCTGGTGTTCGGTGCCCTGGCACAGGTGGTCTTCTGGGGATTCCACAACCCCACCCAGGTGAGCGCCCGGCCCCGCCCCCGTCCCACAGCGGAGGGGCCCGTGAGGGAGGGGTACTGAGCCGGGAGAGTCACCCCTGTCCCCGGGAGAGACCATTCTGGGGGGATGTCCCCCGCCTGAAGGGGGGGCACAGAGACCTGAGGCCCAGGCCTCTTTGGGGCTGGGGCAGGAGGTCCCAGGGAAGCGGGAGCAGGGGCAGGCCTCGGACCCCGCACCCCCAGCCACTCAGCCCTGCCCTCTGCCTGGTCCTGGGAGGGGCCGGAGTTGGAAAGGGGGTGAAGGGCCAGAGGAGGAGGGTCCCGGCCGACGTCAGGGATTGACTGGAGGGGTCAGTGCTCCGGGGACGGGCCCAGAAGGGACAGCCCTCCCGACTGGGCCTCGTCAGAGTCTGGTCCCCAGGAGGACAGCCACCCTTCGGGCCTGGAGCAGGGGCAGCCCAGCGGGGGTGGGGGGCTGGCTGTCCTCCCGGCCCCACCCCCATTGTGGGCTCTTCCCAGGGCTTCTGTGTTGTTGGTGACTGGGGTGGTGAACCGTGGTCATGGTGGGTGTGGACCCCCCGCTGGAGGTGGTGCGTTCCTTCATCCGTCCGTCTATCCGTCCGTGCCTCCATCCATCCGCTCAGGTGGACCCCTCCGTTCTCTGGGCACTGCCTGGCTCAGCAGGCTGTCGATGGACTCGGTGTGAGAGGGCCCTTGTCCCAGTCTGGGGGGCTGGGGGAGGCGCCAGCTCTGGGCTAACTCAGTCGCAAGGACCACAGCCCCCAGAGCCCGTATATGAGCGGCCGCGAAGCCTGCAGGCCCGGGCGCGGACCCCAGCATGGTCCTCTGGAAGTTCTGTCTGAATTCAGGGCCCCGAGGGGAGGCTGAGAGCCTGCCTGGGGGGTGGGCTGGCCCGTGCGTGTGTGGAGCCGGACCCTTCCCAGACCCAGGCTGGGGGTCAAAGCCAGGCCCCTTGTCTGGGCAGAGGAAGTGGGGACCCAAGAGGCTCAGAGAGGGGGGTCCTGGCAGGATGGCAAGTAGAGGCCCGCCCCTAGCCCAGCCTCTCCCCTGGCTGGGGCCAAAGGGACAAGGGACAGGCCTTCCCCCAGTCCCCAGCCGTAGATAAGGTCCCATGAGAGCCCAGACCCAGGCGAGCCCCCCGGGGTGAGCTGAGAAGCCACGGGGCCTGCAGGTGGGACCACAGAGAGGGGCAGGAGTGCTCCGCTGCTGGACCCTGTCTGCCCTGACTGTCCGCGGTCCCTCACTGGGTCTCGGTTTCTCCATGTGCTCCGCAAGGACCAGCCCAGGAAAACAAGGCCCGTCTGCCTGAGACGTGTCCAGCGTCTGGCAAAACACTGTGCGCGTAGCAGGTGACAAGCATGATTCCTCACGTGTGTGTCTCAGTCCCCAGCGACCCCAGCCTCTCTGCTGCCTGTCCCCCCCGCCCCCCACCACCAAACGAGGGGCCTACAGGAGCAGAGGCTCGCCGAGCGCAGCTGGGCCGGGACACGGGGCCCGGGTCATCCCGTGTGCTTCTAGCTGTGTGATTACCCTCTCCAGTCCCGGCTGCCTGTGCCACCCCCACCCCCACCCAGAGGTGGGCCTCGCTTCTCCCTGTCCGTGCTCTTTGGCGTCCACGAGGCTGAGTGACCAGGCTGAGCATGGCAGTCGTGCCCTTGTTCTGCAGAAGCGGTTCTAGTCTCAGGGGGCGGGGGGCCCGTCTCGCTGGCGGAACCAGGCCAGGAGGACCCAGGAGGACCAGGAGGATCCAGCCCACCCTCCAGGTCCCTGAGTCAATGCCTCTTCTCCCGTCCCTGCCCAAGGATTTCCCCAGACGGCCCCCCCACCCTGGCATTTGGGGTCACCCCCCATGACATTTCCTCCGGCTGCGAGGCTCTCGGACGGGGTTGGTGTCCCCACACGATGGCCAGGGCCCTCAGTGGGGCTGGCGAGCAGCTCACCCAAGGAGAGCCGGGTGGGCGGGAATTTCCGGCTCCTTTTTCCCATTCAGTGCTCTGACCCATTCCAGGTCTGGGGACAGTGTGCTGGGCCCGGTCAGGACGGCTGCCAGGGCGCCCTGGGGCCTCCCGTGGCTCTCCTGGGACGGCTACAGCCCATCGTCTCTTCCCTGACACACTGTGTCTATAGCTGGAGCCCCGGATCCGGGGTCCTGCCGGGAGGGGCTGTGCAGTGGCTCCTGCTCTGAGAAGGGGAGGGGAGGAAGCCAGACAGCTCCCAGCAGGGCCTCTCTGTCCCAGCCGCCTGCCACCATCCCCTACAATATCATCCTGATCTGGTCCAGGCTCCGACTGGCCCGCAGGAGTCCGTTCTTGGGCTTTTGCCTGACCCCAGATGGGTGGGGGCTGAGCCTCCTCCGGGGTCCAAGGCCTGGGGGGCCCCCATCTGCCTCCCAGTAGGTCTGTGTGCATGTCCAGGCCCCTGTGGGCACAGAAGCGACCAGGGCGCAGGAGATTTGGCTGCTCTGACTGGGCTCAGCCTCCCCGGCCGGTACCCTCATGTGACCAGCTGCCTTCCCGGACTCAGTTTCCACCCCAGGGGAGGGGGCGCGGAGACAGAGTGCATGTGAAGGGCTCAGTGGGAGTATGTCGGGGATCCCAGCTGGCTTGAGGGGTTGCCGTCCACTCCGGGCCTCCCCGGGGACCCTGAGCCTCGGGACCCTCCCAGCCCAGATACGTCCCAACCCCAGACTCCTTGGTTCCCCAGGGTCCTGCTGGCAGCATGGTGACCAGAGAGAGCCCAAAGCCCAGCCTGTCCACCCCCGCTGTCCCCCTACATCTCTCTGAACAACCCCCAAGGCACCCTGAAATACGGGGTACCGACCGAGGCCTGGGGCGTCCCCACAGACGGGAGGGCGGGGAATGGAGTCAGAAGGGACCGGCCATGTTCTTCCGTGGCCTCAAGCCAGGCTGCAGGCCCCGGGGGGCAGTGAGGGGGTGGCCCACCCCTCACGGTGTTTCCCAGCTCCCACTCTCCAAACCTTGTTGCTCCAAATCCATCCTAGGGGGCACCCCTGGAGGTCTGGAAGTCACACTTAAGGAGGGGACCCTGGCAAGAGACTCAGCGGTGGCAGGGCCTGGTGGCCTCTGGGCGCACCCGGTCCACCCCAGTTTTCTCCTGGGGAAGCAGGAACTCGGGCTCCTAGAGCACCCCCAAGGCAGTCCTGGGGGATAGATGCCTAGGCCTGTGGGGAGAGTTCAGCCTGGCCCCCACTATCAGGTCGGGGGTCTTGGGTGAGGGACGCAGCTTTGCAGGATTTGCATCTCTGCCTGCAGCCGGGCTCATGTCCCCGGCTTCTGGGGTGGTGGGTATAGACCCCAGCTCAGCACTTTGTTCCTACACCAACGTTACAATGGTGCGAGCTGGCCTCGGGGCACCCGGCTACTCCCAGGACCCTGGGGCGGGGGGTGGAACCAGGAGGTCGGTCTGAGCGGGCATCCTTGTCTCAGCCACTTGTCCCCTGACCCCAGGCCCACCGACCCCAGGTCCACCGATCCCCCGCCCACTCTATTCAGCCCCCAGCCTCCCCTGACACAGAGGTTTCGTGGTCTCGGCTTCATTTCAAACTTGAGTGGCCACTAGCCTGACGCCCGCCCTCCAGCCCAGAGCACTTCCCACCTCCCAGCGGGTTGGCTGGACACCAGCTGACCCAGTTTGGGATGACTTGCAGTGCAACGTCTCAACAGGAGGGTCGCTTAGTGCCAAGAGTGGCGCGGGGGTTGGGAAGCAAGTTCCTCTGGTTCCTGTGGAGGCATGGGGGCCCTGGAGCGGCTGCCTCCACGGCCTACCTACCCCGGCCCCCAGGCTGCCAGCAGGATGGCCACCCCTTCCGGGGAGTACCTGAGTGGCCAGGGCAGCCATGGGCATCGGTTCACTCCCAGTCCTTGAGGGCAGCCCTGAGCAGCCAGCATTGTGTCCCAGGTGGGAAAAGGGGCAAGGGAGTGAGTGCTCAGGGTCTCCGAGAGGAGCAGGAGGCATCAGAGGGCGGGGGTGGGCAGTGCGCAAAGAAGCCTGGCCTATGCCAGGAAACTGCTGAGGCCAGAGCAGTTAGGGAAGTCTTCTTGGAGGAGGTGAGATTCCAGTCTGTCTTTGTCTTTGGGGGACTAACTTGGCAAGGGTGGGCGTTTGGGTTCACGGGAAGCAGTGTGGGCACAGGCAGAAGGAGGTGCTGAGGAGGGGGCGGCAGCACGGTCTGGGGGATGCCGGGACGCAGAGTTAAGGCAGAGCGGGCCAGGCCCCCTGTCAATCCCTTCCTTCCCCATTACCTGCCTCGTCTGCCCCCAGCTGGCCCCGGATGCCCCTGGCTTCTTTGGTCCAAGGCCCTTGCCCGGGGTTTTGGGATGCACCAGTGGCTCTAGGGAGAAACCTGGACCATCACCGGGGAGCTGAACTCCTGGCAGGAAGCTCCTCCAGGCTTCTCTGCCCAGGCCCGGCTGTCGGCTTCCCTGTCCCACCACCCAGATGGACCGACGTTGGAGGGACCCTTCCCTCGGTCAGGCCCTCCACGCCCTGGAAGACCAGAGCTGGAGGGGGGCCGCAGGGCTCGGGGGTCTGGAACCAGGCCCCAGCCCGGGAAGGGGGCAGTGGTGGTCACTCTTGTTGGGAGGGGTCCCCACAGCGGAAGTCTGGGGACCGGCCTCCCCAGTGACCCAGGCTCTGCCCTCGGGGGGCTCCGCCTGGTGCAAGGAGGAAGGGGCTGTTAGGACGGCTCACGGGGACCAGCCCCACCCCGGGGAGCCGCGTCTCTAGGGAGGGGCTTCACCCACACGGGGTCTTCCCGCCGTGCTCCCAGTGCAGGTGGAGGACGCGGTGCTGGACGTCTACGACCTGGTGTATGAGTGGGCGGCGCGGAACTTGTCTGGAACCCCGCGGCAGCAGCTGGTGGCCATTCAGGACACGGTGAGCATGGAGGGTGCTGTCACCCCACCCCCAGAGTCAGCTGACGGGGGGCCAGACGCCGAGCAGGGGTCCCGGGACACAGGGCACCGACACCCTCTCGGCAGCAGGGAGAGGGAGAAAGACCTCTTGTCTTTTCTCCCTGTGACCCGGGCCGGGCTGGCTGCCTCATCTGGGGGCCAAAGCAGCATGGAAATGTTTCTCGTCCAAAACTGCTGAAGAACATCAGGTTGGTGACGGCACAGTGTGAATTGAAGCAAGGCCCCGTGGCCACCGGGTCGCAGCCTGGGAGGCAGGGTCCGCAGGTGCACCATCTGCGGGGCGGGGACTGGGCTGACAGCCTGCAGGGGGCAGTTCGGGGGAAGCCGGGGGCTAGGAGGGCTGGGCTGCCCGGTGCCTGCCGTACCTCCCCTCAGGCAGCCTGCGGCCCGACCTCTGGGGGCAGCTCTGCGGGGCACCCCTCGCTGGGGCCTTCCTGCGTTGTCCCCGTGTCGGCTCCGCCCGCAGCCCCGACCCTCCCCGCATTTTGCAGTTCCTGTGCTGCGGCAAGAGCTCCCCTTTCGGCCTCCTGGGGGACGTGGAGGCCAGTCTATGCCGGGGACAGCGGGCGGCCAGACAGGTGAGGAGGAGAGGCCCAGGCCCTGGCTCGCCCTCCCTAGGCCTCCCCCGCGCCCTGCCGCCCGCTGCAGGGCTCCCGGAGGCGGCAGGGAGGGCGGCTCTCAGCCCCGGGCTCCCTTCGCTGCCTCGGCCCCTCACTCATCTCCGGCCTGGGGCTCCCCGAGGGCAGGCCTGCCTTCGGAAGCCTCCAGAAGCACAGGGGAAGGTGGAAGACAGACACTGGTCTGGAGGGGGCTGCTCCAGAAGGAGCCAGAAGGACATTCCAGGGCGGGGACAGGGAGGGTCGGTGGCGGGCAGAGGCAGGGAAGGCCCTTCTTCCCCAGGGCCCAGAGAGGGGCCTGGCACCTCCCCCGGCCACCTCCCTCCCGGGCTCCCCTCCCCCGCTGTCACTGTCCGGGAAACAAACCCACCCCTATCCCTGGGCGAGAGGCTCCTGGCCGTCCTCCAACATCAAGACAGGAGGGTACAAATGGCCCCTGGCCCAGCGAGGGAGGGAGCCCGCCCAGCACCACCGGCCCCAGAAGGGAGGCGTGTGGGGAGGGCTGCGGCAGGGAGGGCCCAGCACGCCGGGAAGGGGCCTGAGAGGGCCTTCTTCCCAGGGGGAGGCCTCGGGTGCCCATCTGCAAAGCGGCTGAGGGACTGCTCTGTGGCCTTCCAGAACGGTGGGGTCCCCGCTGTAAAGGCCACAGAGGGCGGGCGTGGGCGCTGGAGCCTCCTGGGATGGGCCTGGGTGGGGCAAGGTTGTGTCCTAGGTGGTGGTCAGGCCCCCGGGCTGCCCCGCTCGACGAAGTGTGGCCACACGGAGAGTAGGGGCTGACCAGGGGCCTTTTGCTCACGGGGCAGCCGGGTCAGGCTGCAGGGTTGTGGCCCAGGGCTCCTGGGATATTTCCAGCTGCCCCTGGGGGCCAGAGGTCCCAACCTCCAGGCCAACCGGTCAGTCCCATGACCCAGGTATGAGCAGGGCCGGGACTCCAGCTGGGGCAGAGGCCCAGGTGGCTGTAGGGAGGCTGGAGGGCCCAGTCCCTGTCCAGTGACGGGTGGACAGATGGCAGCCCGGACAGATGCCAAGTGAGCCTTCTGTCCCTCCCCATCCCAGTCTTAAGAAGAGCATCCCCCGAACATCCCAGGGGGCCTGCCCCAAATGCCAACACCTTCCCCCAATTCACACGCCGCCCTCCGAGCGTTCAGAGATGCGCTGTCACCTCCCTCTCCCTGGAGACAGAGTCCCTGGGGAGGCCAGGCCCTGGGGAGGCATGGGAGCCCAGGACGGAGCAGGAGGCCAGGAGAGCCCAGGACCCCACGCCCCTCCCCCAGCTCTTTCTCTGCCCTCCACTCCCCCTGGGCCAGGGAGTGAGGGAGCCCCAGCCTGCCCAGGGGAGCCAGACCCGTGCCCCAGCCCAGGCGGCTCGCGGATGCCGAAGAAAGGCACGTGCTGGGCCCTGGGGCAATAACCTTCCGTTGTCCCCTGGAAGCCAGTCCCTCCCGTGGGTTTCCCCCTATGTGTGATGTCCTCCCCAGAGCTCTGGGCGTGGAGCGTACCACCCCAGCACACCCCTGCCCTGCTGCACATCACCCCAGCACTTGGTCCCAGGTGGGCACTAGAGGTCCACGCCTTGGCGGAGGCCCCTGACCCTGGGTGGGGAGGGGACAGGCAGGACCGGTGTCACGGGAGCCTCCCTTGGCTCAGGACTGCCTGCAGGAGATCAGGAGCTTCCTGACGACGCACAGAAACGTCGCCTGCGCCCTGACCGGCACCGGCCTCGCCCTCACAGTACGCATGCCCTCCCCCAGGGCCCCTTCCCCACCCTCCACCCCTCCACCCACGGATGCCCCACCCAACGCAAGGCCGGGGTCATCGGCCTCGGGTAACAGCAGGGCTCACCGTGCACTGGGAGCCAAAGGCTGCAGAGCCCAGAGAGGCGTCTGGGAGGAGACCGTGCCTGCCTCGCTGCCTTCCCCAGACCACTGAGAGCCCTGCAGAGCCCAGGGCCCTCCTCGGGGGGCAGGGCACCCCTCCCCTGGGGCCGCTGGGGCCGGAGCTCACACCCCCTCCCTCCCAGGTGTACGCGATGCTGCTCAGCTCCTTTCTCTGGTTCGCCATTCGCTCCGGCGGCAGCTTGGATCGCAAGGGCAAATACACCCTGAGCCGGAGGTAGGCCCCTGCCTGGCGCCCCAGCCACCTCACCCCCCAAGGGGCAGAGGCCGGCAGCAGGTGGAGCGGGCCGGGTGCCCAGACTGGCTCCCTGGCCACAGAGCCCTGCCCCGTCCCACGCCTCCAACGGTGCTGCCTGCCCCCAGCCACTGGGACCCCTGGACCAAGAGCCCAGGCTGATTCTCTAGGGCAGGTGCTTTGGGGGTGGCTGGCCACACAGAGGGAGGGGGCGGCTGGAGAGCTGAGTGCACGCCTGCAACCCCACAGCCCCTTCTCTTCACCCCACTCCCCACCAAGACCCGACCTCACAAATGCTCTCCAGGGAGGACTCAGACCGGGAACCCCAGCCCCTCTGCCCTGGCCTTGCGGGTCCCTCCCTGCCCAGCCATCCGGCCTGGCCCCAGTGCATTCTAGAACCTTCTCACAGTCCCGTCTGCTTCCTAGAGTGCCCGGCTGCCAGGCCGCAGAGCCCAGCTTCTTCAGACACTCCCAGGGCAGCCCCAAGCTACAGCCCCCGACTGAAGAAGATGTTGTCCACAGCTGCCCGGGTGCAAGAAAACCCTCAGGGGCCCTCAGCTGCTCCAGGACGACCGGCACCCTTTGAACCGACTGTCCCGCCACCTGTGGGCCCACAGAGCCTCTGTCGGCCCAGACGTGAGCCTTACAAGGACGATGTGAGGTGTTTTCTGCCACATGGCGGAGGGACGGGGGGTGGGGGCGGGAGGAGGGCCAGCCCAGAGAAGCAGGCTCTGTTTCAGTGGACAGAGGGATCAGGGTCCCTCATAGACCCTGTGGGGACAGGCTCGGAAGTGGTCAGAACAGAGAAGCCACGGGGCAGGCAGGAACGGACCCTCTGCCGGGTCTCACGAGGTCAGAGCCCAGGGCTGGGCCGGGCAGGGCTCCCTGCACTCTGCAGTCTCCGGGGAGCACCCCGTCCAGGCTCAGCCGGGCTTTTGGCAGAACACGGGTCCATGTAGCTGTGGGACAGAGGGCCCCCTCCTTGACGGCTGTCAGCGGGGATGGCCCTCTGCTCCGCAAGACCACGTCCTTTGTACGAGAGGCTTCATCTCCCAGGCATCGAGGGCACCCCAGTCCTCAAGCTGAGAACTTCCGACCTCCCTGTCCCTCCAGCGATCGGGGGGGGGCATTCTGCTTTCAGGGGTCCCTGTGGCTACATGAGGTCCACGGGGAGCCCCACCTCCAGGGCAGAAATCTCACACTTTCAGGGACACCGTGATCACAGGTGCCGGGGCTCGAGGGGAGACACCTGGTGTGAGTGTGGGAGGGCGCTGTGGACACTCCCACTTCCCCGGACGCCTGAACCCCCTCTCTAAGTGCCCTGTCCTCAAGGCTGTGCACCCTCCACTAAGAATCCCAAGCCCCCAGCAGGACCAACGAAGTGGGGGTTCCCCCCAAAACAGAAGAACCGTTCTGTGACAAGCAGCCAGAAAAGTGACTAAGTGACAAGTACCTACCCCGGTCCTCCCCTTGTGTTTCCGATCAGAGGCACACACACATGCACGCACACGCACACACGCCTCCCGAAAGTTAGCACGTTCCCGGCTAATGGAGCAAGCTGCAGACCTTGTCCCCCCACGGGGACACCCGCGTCTCACGGGTCCTACGTTGCGGGGGACAGTCCATCCCTGGCCATGCGCACTCTGCTCTGGTCCGGTTCTGCTCAGCCTGCCTTCTACAGCAGAATATGTTTTACCGACAACAACCAGCGAAGCTGGCCTCCTTTACAGGGCAGCGGTCTTCGCACGGCAGTGGTGGAGCCAGAGGAAAGGAACGGGGATCGAGCGAAATTCTGTCCCCCAGTGACACAGCGGGGTGGGAATCTCCAGGCGGTCATTTTATTTATTTGACAGAGATCGAGAGAGGGACCACAGCAGGAGGAGTGGCAGAGGGAGAAGCAGGCTCCCCACTGAGCAGGGAGCCCAATGCGAGGCTCCATCTCAGGACTCCGGGATGGTGACCTGAGCCGAAGTCAGACACTTAACGATGGAGCCACGCAGGCGCCCCTCTCCAGACAATTAAGAAATCAGACGGAGAAATCAGACATGTGTGGGACAGGACAAAGGCCCTAGTGCGGCACCATCAAGGCCGGGTGGGCCACTGGGACGGACCCCCTGCTGGCGCCCTGCAGGGGCGGCCAGCGGAGGGAGGAGCCGCAGGAACAAAGATCACTGACGGGAAGCGACCAGGGACCTTGTGGGGTGATCGTCAGATGCCTGATCCAGATACAGGTCCTCGGAGGGCAGGCTCCTGGCTCCACCCTCGCTGGGGTGCAGAAGAGAAGTCCTGAGGACTCCGCAACACAGAAGCCACGTGCACTGCGGCAGCAAAACCCACAACTGAGCCTGACCCGGCCCCCGCTGGACCTGGAGAAGGCCACGTGCACAGGCAGGTTGGGTTATGGGAGCAGGAGCACGTGACAGGCCTCATCTCCTCATCTCCTGGACTGTGTTCTGATGCCGGACGTCTGCCTGGCGGTGTCCCCCACCAGGTGCCAGTGAACAGTAGGTAGCCCTGCCCCTCCAGCAGCGTCCTTGGGGCCACACGGGGTAGAAGCAGGTGCCTTCTCTGGCCATAGCCCCTTGGCCAGGGTTTAAGAGCCTGTGGGCCCCTCCCAGAGACACGGCACTGTGGGAGTGACCATGGACTTGCAGCAGTGCGCTCCAGGAGGACACGTCAATGCCCATCGCAAGGATTCCTTCCAGGTCTGGAAGGTGACACACTGGCACACAGATATCCCCGAGGGCTCCCTGGAAGGGGAGTGGCTGTGGGGGCAGCAGTGTAGAGGTGGGCACAGCCCAGATACTTTCCTTGAAAGCGCACGGAGGCACCAGAGGCCAAGAAGAGAGGTTCCGTCTGCCTCCAAGAGAGCTGGGTGCCTCGGGCCTGCTGGGAAGCCCTGAGCGCAGCTGGCCAGTGACACTGACCTACCGCCGAGGTCCCGAGGCTACGGACGGGTCCCGGCAGGAAGGACACGAGCTCTGCGCCAGGCTGTGCGGGCCGGCAGTGAAGGCTTCTGGAGGGCGCTCCTGAGCGGGAGACACTACCGGATCTGGGCGGCGGACCATCATTTCTTCACTCAAGGGGCTCCCTCCACAGCCCCCAGCGTCCGAGAGCCCTCCCCCCAGAGGACTGGTGCAGCAGAGAAGGATCGGGCAACGGAAGCAGGGTTGTACACGCGTACACGTGTGCTCACACGCAGCCCAGTGGGGCCTCACTGACAGTCCCCCCCACGCAGGGTGTGTTGCTGGTGGGTCTGGGGGAGGGGCGCTGCGGGGCCGCGGGCACGGCGACTCTCCTGTGCCCAGAGGCACCTGCCAACGAGACCAGGGCCAGAGTGGGGCTCTCAGGGAGCCAGAAGCAGTAGCGAGGTCTTCAGACCCAGCGTGGAGTTCCTGACCTGACGCCGAGCCCTCACCCCCTCTGGCTGAGCCGGTCGCGAAGAAAGTAGCTCCAGTGTCTGGTGGTCGGACAGGGGTGGGTGCAGGGCAGGTGCTCCTGGTGCAGGGGGCTTGGCCGCCAGGCCTGGGGCCCTTCCAAAGGTCACGAATGGAGGCGCCTGGGTGACTCGGTGGGTTAAGTCTCTGCCTTCGGTTCAGGTCATGATCTCAGGGTCCTGGGATCGAGCCCCACATCGGGCTCTCTGCTCAGCAGGGAGCCTGCTTCCTCCTCTCTCTCTGCCTGCCTCTCTGCCTACTTGTGATCTCTCTCTGTCAAATAAATAAATAAAATCTTAAAAAAAAAATAATGAGTATTTGGTCTTCGTTCCGGTTTGGGACACACAGTTCCTAAAAGTCTTGTCATCTCCAAAGTCATCAGAGTATCTCCCTGTGACCCTGGGATGACTGGTGGCTTTGGGACAGAGGCTGGAGTCCAGAGAGGCCAGGCGTGCAGAGCACCCCAGGGAGGGGGTAGGACGGGCGATGGAGTCTCTCACCCAGGTGGTCACCACGCCCACGCAGGGAAACCGCCACGCAGGCTCCAGTCGCCGGGGCTGGTCACCGACCACATGTCGGTGCCAGGAGAGAAGCACCCAGAGAGCACGTGGACACCCCGTGGCCCTTCCGTGCGGCCGTTCCCGACTTGTCTCCTTTCTAGTAACAGGGAGTAGCAAGTAAAGCCCCTTCTGAGCTCTGGGTGCGGATCTGGGTCATCGTGGAACCTGAGGAGGGATCGCGGGACCCCCCCACCCCGTTTCCAGAACACAGCTGGACTTGCCACTGACGCCCTCAGTGGGGGCCGCCCTGGGGGGCTGAGCCCTTCACCTGCGGAGTCCGACGCAGACTCCGGGCCGGCCGAGTGACCGCCGGCTCGCAGGACCCCGGCTGGTGGCCAGAGACTCGGAGAATCTGCTATCGGTGTTGGGAGGCAGCTCGCCCGGACCCCCCGCGTGCACCCTCAACCGTCCCGGGACTGGTCAGAACGCGCCCACGGGATACAAGTGTCCCTCGTTGCCTTCCCCTCGGCAGAACCCAGTCCTGTCCCTGCTTACCTCCCAGAGTTTTGTTGCTTTTGTTTCTCGGGACCCGACTTGCTAGGCCGCTGGTGTTACTGGCCTCCTTGGGGAAGCTTCTGGCTGGGGCCTCCCCGCCACACCTCTCCCCGCAACCACGCCACTGGCCTCTGCCCTCAACGGTGCACCGTGTGGGTTCTGTGGTGCTTCTTCCTGCTTCCGCAGCGGGCGGCTGGGCTCCCGGGCCTCGGTCCCCGGCGACCACCCGGACCCCACGCCTCCCCCCAGCCCCACTCGACCACAGCCCACAGGGCCCGAAGCCTGCTTTTTCAACATTGTTTGCTTCTGGGGGTTTTACCATTTCCACCGTGACTTCTTCATGGGCGCTTCGGTTGTTAAGAGGAGAGGTTTTACGTTCTGTTGCTCTCGAGTGCGGCCACGTGATGCGGAGGCCTCTGCTTCGTGGAGACGGTCTCGTGGCGGGTGTGGGGGGCCGGGCTCCAGGAAGGAGGAGCCCGGGGGAGGACGGCCCGCGCCAGGCCCCACGTTCGCCACCCACACGCAGAGTGCCCCGGACGGCCCGGCCCGGCTCTCCTCGGCTGCAGCTTGTCTCGGCCACGTGACAATAAGAGCCCCCCCGCCCCGGCCCGCGGTCAGCTGAGGACTCTCGCCACACTGCAGGCTTTGACCCACTCCCCGGCTCCAGAGAGGAGGAGCAGCCCACAGCCCTCGCCCAGGAGGAGCAGCCCACAGCCCTCGCTGCACCCCTGCCCGCCGTCCCTGATCGGGTCCCACTGCCGCCCTTCAGCACCCGGGCGGTCGCGGGCCTCCCAGGCCTTCCCCGACCCTTCCCAGAACAGCCCTCTGGACTCCCCAGAAAGGGTTCGTGCAAGTTTTCCAGTAGCTGCTGCGGGCCTTACTCAGAAGCTCTGGGCATCTGCGCCCCAGGGGCCTTCATGTGGCAGCCAGGAGCACCCCTCCCCCCACCAGCGACCCAGCGCCAGGTCCCTTTCAGACCGTAAGGATCCTAATTCCAAAACGCCAAAGGAGTAGCTGGGAGACTGAGCGGCGGGGCGTCAGCCAGAGACCAGCTACCGGCTGATTGGAAACAGAGCCCCGAGGTCTGCCAGCTGCCACCTCTGCTCTAGGCTCAGCCCTCGCGCTGTCGGGGTCCCCCTGGGCACCCCGGTGTCGGGGTGTTGGAGCCTCTGGGCTCTGAGAGGGGATCCTCACCTCCCCGCCTGCCAGGCCCCCTCAGCTCAGCCTGGGTGGCCCTTCACAGCCCCTGCAAGGTGGGTCCTCAGAGCCTTCCCCGGAGCGGGGTTCCTGCCCTTCACGAGGTGCACCCTGACCTCAGTCGCAGGCAGACCCTTGCTCTGTTCACCCAGCTGGGCCCTCATCTGTCCACCGGACAAAAACAGCCCTGAGCCTGGCGTGGGGTGGTGGCCACGGCCAGTGAGGGAGGGACACCGCCGGGGGGCCAACGGCCTGGCAGCGCCAGAGACTGGGAAGATGCGGCGGGAGCCGGGGTGGGGGCAGGGGTCCCGGGCCAGCCAGGGCGAGCTCTCAGCCTGCATTCTGTTTAATGAACATGTTGGCTGTTGCTTTCTAAATCAAGATTTCCAAAAGCGCTTATTTTGGACAGAACGAGTATTTCCCTTCCTTAGGATAAAGCAAACGTGCATCCCGAGTCCTTTCTCTCGGGGCTCATGCTTCTCCTGAGGATTAGACGTCACTGGGTTTCCTTAGTGCGTCTGCCCGCGTGGCTGCCCGCGTGCCGGTGGCAGTGCCGCCTTTCCTGGCCTCCCGCTTTCCCGCCGGGTGCTCCATTCTGCGTTCTTCACAGAAGCCGGGTGCGAACAGCTGGCAGCCAGACAGCCCGCGGTGCGGCCCCTCCCCAGCACGGACACCCTGAGGACCCCAGAATCTGGGCAGCGACGCGCTCCAAGCTATAAGGCCAGCGACTGAGGAGGCGCGTGTGGGCTCGTCCGCACGTGGGTGTGTGTTGCCCGCATACGGTGTGCGCGCGTGTACGTTGGCCGGCGGGACATTCCAGCCAGAGGAAGGCCACCGATGGCGAGCCTCCCACTGCACCGGAGCCACAGAGGCGGCCTGTGGCGCGTCATCGGAGCCACGTGGTTTGGGAACGGCGATGAAGCAGGCTGGACGCCGGCAGGCTGGGGTGGTCACGAGGGTGTGACACAAGGGAGACGGGACAGGGCGATGGGCCTGGTCCTGCCGTCTCTTCCTGGCCAGGGGCACGTGGGCAGGAGTGGCCTCTCCAAAGCCATCGCCCCGTCCCCCGGCGCTCCCTCCCCTTGGACGGGGACCCTGGAGGCCTCTTGTCCCCCTGACATAGCTCAGGACAGAGGAGGACCGCCCCGCCCACACCAGACGGTGCCGCAAGTGGCTTCACAGAAGCATCGGAAATGTTCGGGCTTATTTATCCTTGTGTCGGCCTGCCACACCGACGGCAATCGCCGGGGCTCTCGCGGACAGGCCCTGCTCTGGGCCTTTGTCTCCACAAAGCGTTTAAAATCCTGGCTCTGGAAGCGACCGGCTGTCTGACCTTGCGAAGCTAAGCTCCGCATTTCCGGGTCTGTCTCCACATTTGCTGTCGTCCCGCGCACCAGCGGGGCTTCCTGCTTGAGCCCGTCTCCTTCTTGTCCTGCCGAGTCACCATGAATGGTCCTCACGGAGCCCCACCGCTGTCGCACCGGTTCCAGCCTCCGCCGCTGGGTGTCCTTGCAAGCAGCCTGGCTGCAAGGCCCAGGTCAGGCCGTCGTAGGTCTCAGGTTTTTGTTACCATGGCACAACCTGGTCTGTCCTGACTACTACAGAACAGGGCCGCTGCAGGAGAGAGTGACATTGAAAAAACATTTAAATTAATTAAATTCCACGGGACCTCGACAGCACACGACAGCAAGCTCATGGGATTGGACCTAGCGTGGCCGGTCTTAGACGGGCTCCTTCCCACGCGGGGAGCCTGCCGCTGTTAGCCGATCTCGGCGGCCTCGCGGGGGACTTGGGCCTGCTCCACGCCTCTCTTGCTCCAGAAGGCCGGCCTGGGTACGTTGTGCCGATGAGCGGTCACATGACCGACTTCCAACCAATGGCAACCGGGGAAGTGAGCTAAGCTTGCTCCCTTTCAAGGTGACCCTGGAGGACACATGTTCCCAAAGACAGTGGAAAGGTGACAAAGAGCGGGTCTGCCCCCGTGAGGCCACAGAGCGCCGCGGAAAGGGAGGGCTGGGGGTCGAGGGCGGGGTTGGGGGGCCGAGCCCCAGCACGGAAGCCGGGGCAAGCAGCGGACGGCCCGCAGGGAGGAGGGTGAGTGGCGTGAGCTTGCGGCTGCCCGGAAGGACGGGGCGTGTGCGAGCTTGGCGTTTCCAGTCTCCCGAGCGAGGCCACAGTGAGGCTGACAAGGCCGGGGGGAGGCCGTCGGCTCACGCGCAGGCATGCAGGGACGTCACTGGAGGGAGGCCGGGTGGTGTGGAGCGGCTTGTCCCTGGGAGGACACGGGGACTGGGCCCGGGAGGGGGAGTATGGGCTGGTCTCCTTGGAGGCGGCCCCTTGGCACCGGCTCCCGCGATGACGGCAGGCTGCTGGAGCAGTCCCAAGGGCACGGCACTTCCATCCCCGTTCTGCAGAGAAGCAAAAGCCAGAGCAGACGTTTGTTGCAAAGGACGGGCTCATGGGGCAGCAGAGGCTGGCCCTCCTGAGAGATGCAGCCAGCAACCTGGAGGCCCAGGGGAGCTGAGGCTGTGAGTGCTGGTCTAGAAGCGAAGACCAGCCTGTCTGCATGGGCCTGAGTGCAGGAAAAGACTCGTGTGTCAGCTCACATGGGCATCAGGAAGAGATCCCTGCATTCAGCCTTTTTGTGCGAGTCAGGCCGTCCACTGATTGGGTAAGGCCCACCCACATCAATGTTCTATTCAGTCTACACATCCCAGTGTTAATCCCATCCATAAACATGCTCAAAGACACGCCCAGATTAATGTTTGTCCAAACGTCTGGCTCTCCGTGGCCTGGCCAGGTGGACACACACAGTTAACCCCCGCACCAGGCTTCTGTCCCCATAACGGTGTGGGTTGCACCTGGCCTCCCCCTGCAGGAACACAGCACTCGGGGCCCGGCTGACACGGAGGAAGCTGCAGGAGCTGGGGGCGGGGGGGGGGGGGCGTTCTGTCAGAGTCCAAGCCCGAGCCTGCTCCCTCACGGGGAAAGAATATTCAGTTGGATACACGTGTCTGTGCCAGGGCTTGCCCCTGAGACGCAGGGTTTGACCCCTTGCGAGGCTCCTGGAATGCAGCTAAGTCATTGCTAGACGTGCCGGGAAGCAGTGCCTTAGTCACTGGGGTGACCATAGCAAACACCACGGACGGGGCTCACACAGCCGACCGTCACTGTCCCCCGGTCCCGGAGGCCGACGCCTGGGACGCAGGGGCTGGCAGGGCGGGGTCCCCCTGTGTCCTCACGGGATCGTCCCTCTGTGCACATCCGTGTCCTGATCCCCTCTTCTCCTAAGGACCCGGGTCACACGGGATCAGGGCCCAGTGACCCTGCGTTCCCTCCAGCCCCCTCTAGAGGCCCCAGCTCCGGATACGGCCACATCGAGGGCTAGGACTTCACCACGTGAATGTGGGGGGACAATTCAGTGCGTACCACAAAGTGAGATAAAAATGCGGGGTGTGGGCACCTGGGTGGCTCAGTCATTAAGTGTCTGCCTTCACGTCACGTCACGTCAGCTCAGGTCATGATCTCGGGGTCCTGGGATTGAGCCCTGCATCGGGCTCCCTGCTCGGCGGGGAATCTGCTTCTCCCTCTTTCTCTGCCTGCTGCTCCCCCTGCATGTGTACTTTCTCGCTCTCAAATAAATAAAATCTTTAAAAAAAAAAAAATGCAGGACCTCAGAAAGGCGGGCACACCAGCGGCACGTTACCCGGTGAGGCCTGCGCTTTTGTTTCCTATCACTGCTAGGACACAGAACAGGACACAGAACAGATAACTCCACGCACGGGGCTTGGAAGCCGCATTCTGTGGCTTGGCCCAGCTCCAGGGGCCAGAACGGGGCCTCGGGGTGCTGGAGGGTCCCATCGCCTGTGCAGACCCCAGGGTGCAGCCCCTCTTTCCCTTTGCCAGCATCTGGCGCTGCCCTATTCGGTCCATAGCCGCTCCTCCGTCTGCTAAGCCGCGAGGGCAGCCTCTTCGGAGGGCACCTTCTCCGCTGACTGTCCTCCTGCCTCCCTCGTGGGCCTCGTGCTGATGCCCAGCTAGGTCCCCCCAGCTCAGAGTCCTTAACGACACCTGCAAAGCCTCCTTGGCCATCGAAGGGGACA
Organism: Mustela erminea; assembly: GCF_009829155.1. Classification (NCBI taxonomy): domain Eukaryota; kingdom Metazoa; phylum Chordata; class Mammalia; order Carnivora; family Mustelidae; genus Mustela; species Mustela erminea. The sequence goes on along the minus strand of NC_045622.1, from coordinate 112,331,894 downwards.
GTCCCAGGCCCCAGGGATTTGGATCCGGGTATCTCTGATACCCAGCTATGTAGCCGACAGAGCCAGAAACCCCACCAGTTGTCTGTGCTCCATGGGTGACCCCGGGGGACACCCGGCTTGCCAAGGCAAGGAGGAAGATCCGGTGAGTGGGGCGCCAGCACCACTGAGAGCAGCAAGGAGGCCCGGCGCTGGACAGGCCCCTTCGGAGCTGGACTCAGAGGGCAGGCGGGAGGGTGGCGTCCTACCCAGCAGAGGCCAGCAGCGGACCCTCAGAAGCAGGGACAGCGTGCTGTCCTAGGAGCAACAAGCTGGGAGCCTGGGGCTCCGGGGCCCGCAGAGAACTCTTACCCAGGCAGCGAGACATGACTTTCCTGGGGCAAGACCCACGGGCAGCCGGGAGGGTCCTGCTCCAGCTTCCATCACAAGAGGCAAAGGGTGTTTGCTCAGGAGGCTGAGAGTGGCCGCCCCGTTACCGGCGGAACGATGCACCCAGATTCAGATGTGGCCGTCCTGACCCCTGGCGCCACAGAGCTGGACCGTGTTGGAGAACGGGGTCTCCAGAGAGGGGATGCAGGTAAAACAACGTCATCGGGGTCGGGCTATGTCCCCTGGGGAGATGAACCTGGGGAAGGGTGGGCGGGCTTCTGCAGGTCCCCAGGGGCACAGAGGCGGGGGGAGGGCAAGCTGTCCCCTCTCTGCCTGGCTCACGGGCTCCTGCCTCCGGACATGGACCGAACACACGCGGTGGGCTCTCCGGGTGCTCAGGCCTTCGGGTCACAGCCCTTGGGACCCGTCGGCCTCCGTGACCACGGGAACCAGTTCCCCCAATCAGTCTCTCGGGGCGTATTCCATCCACAGGCCCTGGTTCCCTGCTGAACCCTGGCCACCACAAAGCTCACCGGAGTAGCACACAGCTTGCTGCTGCTGGGCCAGCCCTGTGTCCCCGCCGGAGCGGACGGCATGGCCAGGAATTACCTGGATGGGTTCTGCCCCTCTCCCATCAAGAAGGCATCCTGGACGCTTCTGCCCCAGCCCTGGGGAAGAGGTGCACAGGCAGACCCACAGGAGTGGCCACGACAGGCAGGGGTCGTGGCAGCACGCATCTGTCCCCCAAGGGAGACACAGAGAGACCAAGACACAGGACGGGCTCTGACCTTGGTCCCTCAGACGTTGCCTCCACCCCGGGCCCTAGGGCAGAGCAGCTCTGGGGATAGATGAGGAAGCCCCTCCCATCGAGGCTGCCCCCCAGGCCACTGTCAAGCCCCCCGCTGGGGCGCCATCCCTCTGGAGGCCCGCCATCCCTTCCGAGACCTCCTCCGCCTGCAAGGGGCAGCTGTGGGTCTTAGCAGAACCAACGCACCAGCCAGGCTGGTCTTCCCTGAGCACAGAACCCTCGATGAGGGCTGGACGGACCAGCATGGGACCCGCCAGCAACTGCCCTGGCCCCGGGGACTCCACGTCCAATGTGGCAGGAGGGGCGGCAGTGGGCCTGTGGCCACACGGGGCTGCACAGAGGCCACACGGCTCAGAAGTGGGTGTAGACAGCAGACCTTTATTCTCTCGCCGTCTGGAGGCCGGGAGTCCAAGACCAGGTGTGGGCGAGACAGAATCTGGTCCAGCCGCCTGGAGTCTGTTTCTTGTTTGTAGGGCTGGGCTGGCCCTGGTCTAGGCATCGGCCTGGTCTCAGCCTCCTCCTTAAACACCTTTCTCCCTGGGTCTGTCTGATTCCCCTCGGCCCGCTGCGTCCACCAACAGGACCCCCCCCAAATCAAGCACACAGGTCGCGCCACTCCTGGCTGGCCACCCCCATCTCCCTCCGGCCACAGCCTCCGATCCCAGCACGCCTGACACTTCCCCATTTTCAGCTCTACGGAGACAGAGCTCACACTGTCTCCGCTCAGTTCAAGGGTACGGTACGGGGGCACCTGGCCGGCTGAGGCGGTGGAGCACGTGACTCCGGGTCTCCGCGGTGAGCTCGAGCCCCACAGGGGGGGTGTAGGCATTACTTAAGAAGAAAAATTAAATCCTTAAAAAGAATTACAAAACAAAGCGGAGAGCTCAGTGGTGTGTCTCTCTTTTCTTGTGTTCACAGGGTTGTGCAACCGTCACCACCCACCTCACACCCACCCTCTGCCAGGGGGCCCTCGAGCGCCTGCAGGGGAACCGCTGGGTCACACGGTGACTCTAAGTTTAGCGTCTGGAGGAACTGCTGTCTGTGCCCCACGGCGGCAGCATTTCCCAGCCCGCCAGCCCTGCCGATTGCCTCACACCCTCACTGACCCGCGCGGCGCCGCCCGTCTGTCTTTCTCACGGTGGCCGGTGGCGGGCGGGAGGCCGTGAGCTTCTGGGCCATCTCACATCTTCCCCGAAAAAAATGTTGATTCCGGGGGCAGGGGGCTGTGAGTTCTTCTCATGTCCTAGATACTTGTCTCTTACCAGACCTACAATTTGCCAAATTTGTTCTCCCAACTCGTGGGTTCCCTTTCCGCGTCCTCCGTGATATCCTTTGACACGACAAAGTTTTTAAAATTCGGCCAGGTCTAACCTGGGTGTTTTTTCTTATTTTGCTCGCGCCTTTGCTGTCACACGTCAAGGACTATGGTCTCACACTGAGGACCGTGACCCATCGCAGCTCATTCTGCGTTGGTTTTGGGGCACGGCGTGGAGTGCGGCCCCTTGGCTCTGTGGCGTGTGGACACCCAGGAGTCCCAACCTCGTGGCCGGAGAGGACTGTTATTGGACTCCCTGGATTGTCTCGGGGCCCCCACTGAAGCCAACCGGCCAGGAATGCGCGGCGTGTTGCCGGGCTCTCAAGGGTGCTCCGGGAGTCCTGAGTTGTCTCCACACCGGGCACCACCGTGTCGCAACGGCCACAGCTCCCGGGGGCTCACGTCGGGAAACACCAGTGTCTTTGTTCTTCTCCCTTGAGGTTGTATGACCCTGGGGCCCCGGGGGTCCCTGTGAACTTTAGGATGAGCCCGGGAAGAGCCCGCCAGGGTTCCGACAGCGGCTGCATGCAGGGTGTGGGCAAATCTGGGGAGCTGGGGCACGGCGGCAGCACAGTCTTCGGATCCGAGAACACTGGGTATCGGTCTACGTTAGACCTTCTTCAGGACCTTTCCACAGTGTCTTGAAACTTCCAGCGCGCAACTGTTAACCTCCTCTGCTACATTTTTTGCCGGGTCCCTTGTTCCGTCTGTCGGCATTCCCCGTGGGATGTCTTTGCGGATGGGTCGCTGCTCGCAGCACGCTGCTGTGTTTCAGATTTTAAGTTTTCTTTTTTTTTCCTTTTCTGTTTTTTTCTTATCTTTCTTTCTTTCTCAACTATAAGGCTGTCCGGCTCTGGGCCTGCCCCCCGGTCTCTGCCCGCTGCAAGGGTAGTGGCTGACTCCGTCTGGGAGCACCTGCCCCGTAAACAGCCTGTTTGGGTCGTTGGGAGGTCCTTGTTGATTCCCACAAGAGGCCAAGGTGCAGAGGCGCGGCTCAGCGACTCCCCCAAGAGAGCGTGTGCTCCGTGGGAGCAGTGAGCCCGGGCCCCTGCCGTTGCCCCAGAAGGCTCTGGGTCCAGCAAGCCCAAGGAGGCCGAGCCCTCCTGCCTCCCCCAGGCCAGGCCCTGCTCCACGTGCCTGGACATGTCCCCCCATGTCAACCCCCGAAAACACTGGGAGATGCGCTGCCACAGATGGGGAAACTGAGGAACTAGCGTCAAGCTGCACAGAAGACTCAGAGCCAGACCCAGAGGAGCGGTGGAGGCCGGGTGCTCCTGCCACGCTGCCCCTCCTGCGCACATCACACCAGCAGCCCCACCTGCCCCCTCAGGGCAGGGCATTCCCCATCCCAGGCACAGCACAGGCAGGCCCTCCCCCACTCTCTAGTGCAGCCCCTGTGGGTGCTTGTCCTTTCCCAGGACGCACCCCATGGACGCCCACGTACCCCCTTCACTCCCACCCGGGTCAGGTCACAGCCGCCTGGGATGTTCAGTGTGGCGCGTCGGGAGACTGGCTGCAGGGGGCCCCGAGGGGACGTTATTTCCAGGGGCATCCAGGAGGGTGTCTCTGGATGACAGGAGCTGGCGTTGGTGGACGTGGCAGGTGGCCCTCCGCAGTGCAGGTGGGCCTTACCTGGTCTCCTTAAAGCCTGGTTAGACCAGAAGGTGGAGGAGGTGGGGACTCTCCCCCCGTCCCTGCCTGGGGCGTCGTACCTCATCTTCTCCAGCCCTCCGACTGGGACCTACACGGCCGGCTCCCTGGTTCCCAGACTTTCAGGCTTGGGCTGAATGCCCCCACCAGCACTCCGGGGTCCCCGGCTTGCAGGCGGCAGATGCTGGGGTGTTCTGGGCTTCCTGAGGCCCGGAGCCTGTCTGTAATCTGAACCTCCTGGGGCGTCTCTGGAGGACCCTGAAACATGGCTGCTGGGTCCCCTGCTGTCCTCACAAGGTCAAGTTGGTGGGCCACTGGGCAGGGCACTTCAGAAGCGGACCCGGAGGTGGAGCCCTCCTGTGCCAGGCAGCCGCAGGTGGCCTCGCACACCGTCACGGCCCACTCTCCAGGGAGCCCCCGATGCCTGTGGAGTGGCCCCACTATGGGCAGAGGCAGCTTGCTCTCACCTGTGTCCCCATTCAGTGCAGAAGCCAGGCCCGTGCAGAGACCCTCCGGTCGCCCCCACACACTCAGATCTCACGCAGCCCCATGCTGGGCCTCAGACGGAGTGCTGGCCCCCGACCCCAGCGCCTGCCCCCACATCAGCATCCAGTCCCTCCCCCCATCTGCTGCCACCTCCTGGCTCCCTTCCTCTTCCTCCAAACGTGTCCGCTTTGCTGCAAAGGCTCCTTCCCAGCACCCTGCGGGGCTGGCTGGCTCTTTCTCAGTCTTCAGGGCCTGGGTCCCCTGGAGAGCCCCCCAAGCTCCCTGTGCCATTGGAGCACTCCAGCTGCTACTACCCTTTAATTATCCTTCCCAGCATTGTCTTGATGGTTGTGGGGTCCTTGAGGGAAGGGGTCCTGGCTGTCCAGCTCCTACAGCCAGCGCCCTGGCCAGCACCCTGGCACACAGGTGGGACCCAGTAACCACTGACGTATGCCTAGTCTTAGAACACGCCAGCCGGACCTGACCGGTCTTGAGGGCCAGTGCACCAGGGGCACAGCATACAAGGTTCTGCCCCCTACCCTGCTCATGGTCCCCCTCTGCCCCCCTTCCAGAGGGCCAGGGAAGGCTTTTCTCTGAGGACTCAGCCCACAGCTTTGGCAGGCCCACTCAGGTAATCAGCGATAAATGTCTGTATTCTTCCGAGATGTTGATTTTGAAAGATCTGGACGTTCTTCTGTGTCACCTTTGAGTAAATGGCATTTTGATTTTTTTCCCCTTTTAATCCTGAAGCGGCTGGCGGTCCATGGCCACCCACACTGCAGTGAGGTACTGCGACAAATCCAGGTCCTGAGGGGTGGCGGACCCCCGCGGGACAGGTCCCCTCCCCGTCCCCAGCAGCCAGCAGGGAGGGCAGCAGGGACTGACCCCACTCCTTCAGGAAGCTGGTCTCCCTGTGGGGCTGGCCTCCTGAGGGGACCAGCACCAGCGGCGTGAGCACAAAGTACACTGTGTTTGGAGCTTGTCCTATAGGTGGTTTGGGGCTCCTAGACATTGAACACTGGTCCAGAGTCACCCTCTCAGGAACTTTTCCAAACACAGACTCCTCTAACAGTGCTCAACATCGTCCCCTTACCCCGGGACAAGGGCTTGGCGGCCTGGAATCGCGTTCCAGAGTCTTCAGGTCAGGCCGGCTGACTATGGGCCTCGTCACTCACCCAGGGTCCCCACCCCGGAGCACTGTGGGCAGCGCCATCACTGGTGTATCACCTCCTCCAGGGAGCCTCCTCGGATAACCAACCCAAAGCGCCTGAGGGAGGACGACAGCAGGGGAGGGTCTCCCCAGGGCGCCCCTGACGCGCGCCCCCCCCCCCACCCGACCCCGCACCGCCCCTCCCTCGCTCCGACCTGGGGGTTGGGGGCGCGCGCGTCTGACCCCCGACCGAGCGCGTGCTCGCGGGGGAGGGGCTGCGCGCGCGGGCGGCGGAGGCGGGGCCGGGGCGGGCCCGGTGGGCGGGGCCTCGGCGCCTTATAACAGGCGGCGGGGGCGCGCGCGTGGCCAGAGAGCGAGCGCGCAGCGGCGGCGGTCGACCCAGCGCGTCCCGGCCCGGCCTCCCGCGCCCCGCGCCCCGAGTCCCCGCGTCCCGCGCCCCGCGCCCCGCGCCCCGGGCCCGAGCCCCGGCCCCGCCGCCCGCCAGGCCCCGCGCCCCGCGCCCCGCGCCCAGGACCGGCCCGCCCCGCTCAGCCCGCAGGCCGCTCGCCGCCGCGCCGCCATGGGGGTGGAGGGCTGCACCAAGTGCATCAAGTACCTGCTCTTCGTCTTCAATTTCGTCTTCTGGGTGAGCCCCGCTGGGCGGGGGCGGGTGGGGGCGCCCCGAGCCCCGCAGGCCGCGCGTCCCGCTAGGCCCCGCGCAGGGGGCGCAGCCAGGCCGCCAAGTTGCGGGGCCACCTGTGGGCGCCGGGCGCGGACGGGGGGTCCTGGGCCGGCAGCCGGGGGGAGGTGGGGTCGTCCGGGGCGGGGGTGGGGGCTGCGAGACGGGGCCCTCGGGGCCTCTGCGCGGCCGGGCCGGGGCGTCTGGGGGCCTCGGGTCTGTGCCCGCCGGGGGATGGCGGTCGGCGTGGCGGGTGCGGGCTGCGACCCGCGGGCCGCGGTGTCAGGGACCACCCAGCTTCGCGGCCGCCGAGGGGGCTCGGGGGCGGGGCTCCCAGCGTCCCGCCCCCATGAGCTCATCCGGGCCGCCGCCCCTGGATGGGCCGCAGGGCGGGGGGCGGGGGGCGGGGGGCGCGCGCTTGGTCCGAGTCTCTGGAACCGTCTGCTCCGGGCTTGGCCCGGCCCCGCCCAGCCCCGGGTGCCGCCGCCGCCCCCGGGGGTGGCGGAGAGGGTCCCGGCCGGGTCGGCACCCGCACAAGAAGCGCCTCAGCCCCTCGTGGCCTGCGTGCGGAGCGCCCGGCCGCGCTCTGTGGGGCCGGCCCCCTCCGCTCTCAGCCAGTCCGAGCTGGCGGTCCCCGCTCGCTCAGGAGGCTGCGGAGGCTTTGACGGGAGTGGGGCTGGGGCGGCCGTTCCGGGCCGGCCCAGGGCAGGGGGCCCTGAGGACCCGAGCGTCTCTGAGCTCCTCTGGGGCCTGGGTCCCATGGATGCCCAGGTCTGGGCATAGGTGTGGGCTTGGTCATTCGCCTTGGAGAGAGGTGCCCGCAGGATGGTCGTCTAGGGGTGCACGAGGGTCTCCGGCTCCAGGCTGCCGACCTGCAAGTTGCGTTTTCCTGGCCTGGGTGGTAACTGCTGGCCAGTGACCACTGGTGCTTTGGCTTTGTTTCTGTTTCCTGCCTGTGTTGGAGTTGGGGAGGGGCCCGGAGTGGGTGCAGGAACCCTCCTCCTGGCCCGGCCCTGCTTCCGCTTGGCCAGTCCCCTGGGCAGTGCCTGGGAGCCCTCCTGGACCCCTCTGCTGCCCCAGGCTGCTCACCCCTTCTCAGGAAGGACCATGACCACATCTGGCCGACAGCGTAGTTCCCCAGTAGACTCGGGAGGATAAACTTTTGAACGGTCCCCTGAGCAAGTGCGTGGGACTGGGCTCATCTGTTTCCCATCTGGACAGCGGAGGGTCCCAGCGGGGAAGACCCCAGTGCGGGTGTCGGGGCAGTGAGGTGTTTGGGGTGGGGAGGACAGAGACCGGACCGAGCTCTAGCCAGGGGTGGAGTGGAGGGGTCATACCCCACCTGGGTGGGGAGGACAGATTGGGGGCCCGCTGTGGCCACTGACCTCTGCCTGGGAAGTGGGGAGCAGTGGGGCTGTCTGGAAGGGCCAGGACTGGCCTGAACCACCCCGAAACCATCCCCTTTGCCGGAGCAGTGTTCCGTGTTCTTTTAGTGTTTGCCTGCTGTGGTCTGGGCCTGTAGGGGGTCGGGGGGACACCCAGAGGCCCTGCTGCTGGCCTCTGAGCAGAGCCTGAATGTGGGGTGAGGCCCTGACCAGGAGGTGGAGGGCGGGCGGAGGTAGAGGGTGTCTCGCGGATTCTTGTCCTCAGGCGGAGGAGTGTCCTTGCTGGGTAGGTCCCTCCCCGCTGCCCAGCCTGGGAGGTCTCCAGGGCAGACCCCCGCTCACCCCCCAGCTCCGCCTGGGTGAGCCCGGTGGTTCCCCAGGCAGCTGGGGTGGAGGCCTGACCCATCCCCAGGGGCTGCTCTTTTTTGAAGCTTAAGGCAACGTTTCCAGGCCTCTCCCCACCAGGCCACCCAGCTGGGCATTGAGAACTGTGGCCCCACACACCCCTGCTGTGGGGCTGAGCAGGGTGGGGCCCGGGGCCACCAGGCTGGCAGAGCCCCTCTCTGCCCCCTGTCCCGGCGTCCAGCCTCACCTGGTGGGTTCGGGACTGTGGAGTGCTCACCCCGCTGCTCGAGTCGGGTCCTGGGCCTCGGCATCCGGCCCCTGAGGTGATGTCCTCCACATGCTATCCCCAGGGCCTGCGACTAGCTCACACCCTGAGGGTGGAAGTCAGGAAACGGCTGTAGGGCCCAGATGGCCAGCAGGAAGACTGCCCGCCTTGGCCGGCATGGGTAGCGCCCTGGGGAAGGGGCTCCGCCGGCGCTGGGTGACTCTGGCTGGCCGGGCTCCCTGCCCGCAGTGCAGGTGTGGGTGCTGAGGGGGAGCTGGGGGACACTGACAGGGGGTGTCTGACCGCATCGGGGCCCTTTCCAAGTTCCGCGGTAGGAGTGGAAAGGCTCCCACCTGGGAGCGGGCCTCGGAGGCGGTCCAGCCGGCTTCTCCAGGAAGGAGCCCGCTCACCCCACACGCTCACAGGCCTGTCTCCTCCACGAGCCAGGACGTCGGGGCCCCAGGCGGTGTGCCCCCAGTATGCCTTCGGGGTTCCCTGGCCCTGCAGGCATCCAGCCGCGAGGCAGGGACAGCAGCGGGGGCACCAGCAGCAGCCCCGGCTGAGCCTGGCGCAGACGCCCTGCCCTGCAGGGAGTGGAAATCCTCCCCGTGCTGGTGGGACCCGGAGCTTCCTGGCAGAGGCCGCTGGTACTCCAGGCTCCTGCTTGCGGCCGGGCATTTCAGGAAGAGCAGAGGCTCCCCTCCCCGTGACCTGGGACAGGAAGCTGGCACGCGTGAGCCCTGCGCGCTTTCCTCATCTGTGAAGTGGGTACGATCCCAGGCCTGTCCTTGGAGGCCGGCCAGAGAGAGCAGGGCGTCCCGGGCTGGCCCCTTCTCCAGCCTAATGCCTTCAGTGGCTGCTGTCCAGAGGTGGGGCGGGCACACGAGGCTGGGAACAGGGCTGATGAGAAGCCTCGCTAACTGGCATTTAATTCTCGCTTCCAGACAGCACATGACTGTCTGTCACTTAGCGGTTCTGTCGCCTTCCTTTCCCGGAGAGGGGATGTGTGACCCTGGCAGGCTCCGGGTGGGGGTGGGGATTTCCTGTGCCGGTGTTAGGGGGTGGGCGAGTGGACGGACTGAGTGGCAGCGCTTTGGGGGAAACGGCCATTGGCCTGGGACAAGAAGAGGAAGTGTGTGGTCTGTCCCCGGGACAGACGTTGCCTCCCACCCCCCACCGTGAGGATGTCCAGGTACTAAGAGGCCTGGGACCCTGGTGGGTGCTGCTCCAAGACTGCCTCCCCACCCCCCCACCCCCAGCCACAAGGTGCCCACCCCCCACCAGCTCAGGTCTGCCTCCAGAACTTGAGTTCATCCCCAGTCCCTAGCTCATTCCGGGAGTCCGGTCAGGGAAAGGGACCCAGAAACCCACCCTCCCAAATCACGGCCCTGTGGCTTCACTTCAGCGCCTGAAAGCCGGAGAGGGCGAGAGCCGGGTCATCAGATCAATACACCAAAGTCCAGGCACCCATGGGAGGAGCTGACGATCACCTCTGCGCTGGCCCAGTGTTTCAGGGTGGGGATGGGGCAGAGGCTCAGGGGTTCAGCCTCTGGCCCTGGCACCCCAGAGCCCAGCTCAGGGCATGCCGTGAGGGCTGGGTGGTTTTTACCCCTGGAGCTGCCCGGGGGCCCGTGTGCCTTGTCCTTGACCGAGAACCAGGCTCGTCTGAATTGGCCCTCAGGACCCTTCTCCCGAGTTGTTTTCCATCTGTCCTGCAGAATGTGGTTTGACCCAGCTTCCAGAAACCTCTCGACTTCAGTGCCTGCCCCGCCCCCGGCCCCAAAGCACACAGAGTTTCTACTCTGGGGCCTGGCCTAAGCCCCTCCTGATGGCCGAGCAAGTGTTGACTCACAAGACCACCTGGGGGCTTCCAAGTGGAGTCCCAGATGCTAAGGGAGTGCCCATGGGCAGGCAGGAGCCATGCCCCGTACTAGGTGAGGATTTCCCTTGCTAAGCCAGCTGCCTGGGCGGTGCGGCCACCCTCTCCAGGCATGAGGTGGAGCTGGCCAGAGGGAGGGGCTTAGGAGGTGGGGTTGGGCCGGTCAGTTCTTCTCTTCGGTGGTGAGGGTGCTCTGGGCAGAGGGGGCTGGGAGCCACAGAGGAGGGGGTACCTGGGGCCGGGCAGCTCCTTCAGGGCCTGGGAGTTCGTGCCCCCTTCTCCGTTTCTACCTTTGGAGTTAGTGCTGCCCCACCTGCCTACGGGGACTGGGTACCATGGTCATTGTCCAGGAGATGTAAGACAGGAAGCCAGGGCCGCCCGCCCTGCAGACTCTCCGGCTGGGTGACCCACGCCCGGGTCGGCCCAGGTCATAGTTGGGTTGGCCCCAGTGCCTCTGGGGGAATGTCGAGCGGCTCCCTGTCACCTGTCTTCCCCGAGCCGTCCTCTCTGGGTGGGTGCTGAGCTCGGTTCCGCGCCGCCGTGAGGACTGCCCACCTTCCTGCATGTCCAGTTCTGGGCTGGGAGGCCTGAGCCCAGGAGCTCAGTGCCCTTGGTCTTGGGGGGCAGGGGGCGGGGGCTTCCAAGAGGCAGCGGGTTTGTCCCACCCTGCGCTCTCAGGGGGTCACACTGTCTCACACAGCTGTGGCTCTGCTTGGGTGAAGGACCCGTGCGGCTCCCTAGCCCGGGGGCTTGGCCACAATCCTTTCACTTGGTCTCAAGGTGATAAGACCTTCAGGTCCCCCAAGGTAGCACTCCCCGGGCCAGCGAGGCCCTGGGCTGGAGCTGTCCCTTCAGCCTCCTGCTGGAGCGGTAGGAGGCTGAGGTCCCCAAGTGACCACACGAGGAGGTCTTTCTGCTGCTTCACGACCTGGAGGGGCTGCAGGGCTGGGGCTCTCCTGGGACAGGGATCAGGCCACCCTGACCCGCCTTGGGAGACCTCCCCTGCTCTCAGGTCCCCTTCCTGCGCCTGCCCGCCTCCTGTCTCCCTCTGCAGTCGGTGCCCGGCCCGCCTAGCTCCTCCTGGTCAGAGGCACAGGGCCTGGTCCTGCCGCAGCCTGTCCTGGGCCCTTCTCTGTCGGCAGGCCCCTCCCTGTAGGGGCGGAGGGGGCAGAAGGACTCCCGACTCTGGGGGGTCGGTTTGGGGCCAGGGAGCAGGGCACTTCCTGGCTTCACTACCCAGGTATTGGGTGGTGGGGTTGGGTCTCTGATGTGCCCCTGGAGGAGATGGGGTGTGGCGGGGGCCTGCGCTCACCTCTTGGTGGGAAGTGGCTGCCGCAGCCCCCAGCTGGTGCAACCAGGAGAGCCTGGGTCACGAACCCCTTGCTACCTTCTCCTAGGTGCCAGGCCAGGGGGCTTCCTGAGGTCCAGGGGCCTCCAGCCGGCTCCGCTTCCTGACCGAGGTGGGGGTCCCTGCTCTTCCCGCCACACTTCCCACCCTGGGCTGCTCCTGGAGGCCCCCCGCCGGGAAGGCCCGAGTTGGGCCTGCATCACCCAGGGAAGCGTCTGACCCTGTCCCTGGTGGTGGGGTCAGTCTGCGGGAAACCAGGACTCCCACCCAGCTCAAGGGGTGGTGCCAGGACCTCCTCCTTCCCCTCGGACCTTCCACAACCCTCGGCGGAGCATCTGTGCTGTCCCTCTTCCCTCTGACTTAGATCCCTGTCCCTGAGGGCGTTTCCGGCCCCACTTCCTGCCTCTTCACTGCCCTGCTTGGGGCGGGGGGGTGGGGGGGGGTGGGGGGGGTGTCGGTCTCCAGGCCTCCAGGACCCCCAGCCGCCCAGCCAAGAACGCTTCCTGGCGCGTTCTCCCTCAAGCGTGTGCACCCGTGGAGGTGGGGGGTCGGGGAGCAGAGCTGGGGTGGAGTCAGGCGCCCTATCCCGCCACCCTTGGGCCGGAGCTCCCCCCCACACACTCCTGCCCCTGGGCGGCCAGCATGCTGGGAGGGCGTGAGTGACCCACGCCGGCCTTTCTGCCCCCGGCCTGTGTGGGTGGGGCTGGTGGGGGCAAGCGCTCTGGGTGCCTGGGGCCCGGCCGGGGTGGGGGGGGCATAGCAGCGCCAGGCCTGCCCGGGCAGCACCCGTCGCCTCTTGCTCCCTTTCAGCCACTTCTTGGAAACGCCAGGCGGGCGGGCAGGAGCCCAGCTTGGCAGCCCCTCCTGTTCCAGCTGACGCCTTTAGTTACTAATTCTCAGAAACGAAGAAAGAAACAGAAACGGAATCTTTCACAGTGTCCTGAACCCGCCACAGCATGTCCGCTGTGGCCCCTTCCCCTGTGGCCCAGCCAACCGCCGCCCTTCCCAGCAGGGCCCCTTGTGGGGCAGGGCCCCCGGGCAGGAGCAGGGGGCAGCCCTGCAGAGGCGGCCCTGTGCAGGGGTTGGGGGGTTGCGGGGTGGGGACATCTGCTGCTCCCAGCACTGGTGCTTGCAGCCACGTGGCCCTGCGGCAGGGACCTTAGCTGAGATGACCTTGTGACCCCGAGAGGCAGGGGCACCCTTGGCCGCCGCGCCCTGGGCCCCACCCTGTGCCGGTCCGCCTGCTCTGCCTGCACGCTGACCTCTGCTGGGGAGCGCACGTCCCGGCTCCGCAGATCTCCACTCCCTTCTCTGACCCTAAAACCTCGATGCCGTCGGCAGAACGTCAGCACGGTGTTTCCAGATGCTTCTGCGGGCCCTGGGAAGCCCACTTCTCCGGGGACCCGGCTGGCCCCAGGACAGCAGCCGGGATCTTTGGGGGCCCAGATGAAGTTGCTTAGAAGTTCAGACATTGAGGGGCGCCTGGGTGGTTCAGTGGGTTAAAGCCTCTGCCTTCGGCTCAGGTCATGATCCCAGGGTCCTGGGATTGAGCCCCGCATCGGGCTCTCTGCTCAGCGGGAGCCTGTTTCCTTCTCTCTCTCTGCCTGCCTCTGCCTACTTGTTGTGATTTCTCTCTCTGTCAAATAAATAGATAAAATCTTTAAAAAAAAAAAAGTTCAGACGTTGGGACCCAAGTGGGGAGTTGGCGGTGTGACTTCGGTGTCGGTAGAACCCTGTGAAACAGTCGTGGCATCATGACCGTGGACATGTCCAGCAGCCCCAGAAGCGCCCGGGGGCTCGTGTTTGTCCCCCATCCCCGGGCGGCCGGTGGCCTGTGTTCTGTTACTGCCGCAATTTGCACTTCTGACACTTCTGTAGAAAGGGAACTTCTTTCCGGTCTGGTGGCTGTGCCCCAGCGTGGTTGTCAGCTGAGAACATTTTGTGTCGCTGCCGGGACCCACCATGTTCTTGTTCCCCTGCCTGTGAGCCGGTTGCAGGACGCGTGGGTCGGTCCCAGGTTAGGGCTGGGGATGCCAGGGACCGCCAGGGCCCACGTCATGGTGTGGACACGCACATTTGCGTCCCTGGGTGGACACGCGGGGCGGCAGGTGCAGGCCGAGCTCAGAAGCACACTGACCCCAGCTCCTCCCACGTTCCCGCCGGGGCGCGAGCGGGGGCCAGGAGCCTTGCCTTCCCTGCGGAGGGCTTCCCCCCCGCTCTGGGTCGGGGTGCTGTCTTTGTCCTTCCCTCCCTGGCAGTCTGCCCCCTGCCACGTGGGTCTCCTCATCAGGGAACGGGATGGACCTCGCCATTGCTGCATTCACCTGGCCCCACTCCGGGGGTCTGTGCGGGGCCTGGAGTGATTGGGGCCCCGGCATGCAGGGGGCACGTCCACACTGAGCCCTCCCCAGCCCTGAACGCAGGAGCAGCTTCCCTTTACCCCTCAGGGCTGCGGGCCTAGGGGCCACGGGGGAGTCAGAGGCTGCCCCGCCTGCCCCGACCAAAGCAGCCGAGGTGGCGACCAGGAAGGGGGGTCAGCACTGTTCGCCCCGCACTTCTGTTAGGACCATGCACCCCAAGACACCTGTCTCCCCGGCTGCTGGGGTGAAGGGGCTGCGTGGGGAACACGGGAGAGGTCCCAGCAGGCCAGGGGCCACGCGCCCCTCCACACTCCGCCCCCTCCGCCGATGGGGAGGCTCCTCAGGGCTTGTGGCCAGGGCGCCAGGACTGCAGAGGACCACAGCGGGAGGCCTGGGACAGGGGCTTCCCCGCCCCTCCCCCTCCGCCCCGGGACATCTCACAAAGGCCGCTCTGGACCACAGTTTCAAAAGAGAACAAGTGACGGTTTCAAGCCCAAGTTACCACGGCAACCCTCAGCCCCGACACAGCCTCCCTGGGAGCCCCAGATGGCAGCCACCTCAGGAGGAGCCGGGGACTCTGGGGAGCCCGCCCTCCCCCCGCCGTCCCATGGGACCCCTGGCCATCTCCCGTGGCTGGCAGGTGCCACAGAGAGGCGCAGGATGCTGGGAGTCCGGGCCTCCGCCCTTGGAGGTCTCCGCGGTGGCCAGAGGGCCGAGGGAGGGGACCCTGGTGGTCCTCCCCACCCACACTCGAGGAAAGGCAGAGCCTCCGAGCCTAGCCTGCCCCCACCAAACCTGGAACCCCGGGAGAAGGGGGCTGAGAAGCGGAAACCCCGGGCTAGCTGGGGGGCAGCCTCACCTTGGGGGCATGGGCCCTGCCAGCCAGACTGTTAGCGAGGCCAGGTGGAAGGGCCTGGGAAGCAGCGGGGGTTTCCGTGGGACATGCCGCGGGGCCGGGGCCCGGAGTCACATGCACGTCACCAGCCACCGTGTCGGGGGTCTGCTCCCCAGCAGGGGCCTCGGGCAGGTGCTGGTCTGGCCAGGTGGTTTTCTGGGCTGGGGGGGGGGGGGTCTCCTCCCTTTAGGATGTGGAGCTCCAGGCCTGTGTTTGGGGGTCAGTGTCTGCTGCTGCCTGGGGAAGGCTCTGTTGCCAGCACACGGATGGTGGGCGGAGGAAACGAGGACTGTGGCTGCGCAGCAAGGCCCTCGGACCCGCACCGCAGTGGTAGCTCTGGGAGCACCCTCTGGTCTGTGGGGCGGCTGGGGCTGGGCCGGCCGGCCTGAGGACAGAGGCTGGGGCCCGAGAGTGGCGCGCCACGGCCTGTGTCGGTGAGATGCTTATGTGTAGTCCAGGCCCGGCGTTGTCTGGGCTCCCCTTCAGCAGCGCCGCACGCCCGCCCCCCGCACCCCCTGCCCCGGGCCCTGTGCTCGCAGGACGGTGAGTCTGTGAAAGGCCTCCCCAAGCCGGAAGTCTCTGTCCTCCGCTAGGCTCCAAGCAGAGCCCTCTTTCCTGCCCCTGCTGCCCAGGCAGCCCCTCCCTGGCCTCTCTGGGAGCCCAGCTTCCTTCCTCCCGCAGCGGCTTCCCTTCCCAGGCCCAGGGGCGGCAAGATTTCTCCCACACACGGCCCAGCCCCTCGCCCCATGGCTTCCTGGAGGCCACTGGCCTCGGCTGCCTCCGCTTGTCTGTCGTTCCCTCCACGGGCCCCACCGGGCCCTGGTGGCATCAGATCCCCACCCCTCTCCTGCTCTTGGCAGCAAAGACTGGAGTCCCCTCCACGGGGTTCCCGGATGAGCTGGGGACGGTGGGGAGCACCCGCTTGGAGGAAGGCCCAGCGGTCCCTGGGGTACTTGGGGCTGGTGTGGGCTGTGGCCAGATTTAGCAAATGAAAATACAGGGCCTCCAACCAAATGTGCGCTTTGGCTGGAAAAATGAATGCTGTCTTGACATGAGCGTGCCCGTCCCGGCCTGGGGATGTCGCTCCAATGCCCGTCTCAGGGGCCGGGTCCCAGCAGCGGGCGTGTGGAGCCGGCAGGCAGCCTGGACCCCAGCGGTGCCTGGGAGCGCCACCTGGAGAGGGACGCCCTGAGCCTGCGGGCAGGTGGAGGCGAGGGTCCAGCCCCCGCGCCTTGGGCATCCGGTGTGGCTCAGCCCACACTCACCCCTGTGGTGCTCTGGGCAAGTAACCATGTCCCCGTTTTTCCCCAGCTGGCCGGAGGCGTGATCCTGGGTGTGGCTCTGTGGCTGCGCCACGACCCACAGACCACCAACCTCCTCTACCTGGAGCTCGGAGACAGGCCTGCGCCCAACACCTTCTACGTAGGTGAGTGCACCTGGCTGGCTCTGGGCTTGGGGGCCCGCGGGAGAGACCTGTCAAGATGTCTGATCACAACTGCTGCAGAGAGGCGGTCGGGGAGGACTTCCAGGAGGAAGCAGGGCACGGGCCAGGCCAGCAGTGCTCGTTGGGCTGCTGGGCGGCCGAGGCCTGCCAGGAAGGGCTCTCTGGGCGAGAGGGCGAGAGTGTGGGCAGAGTCGGGCCCGCCTAGGGGCCTTGCGGTCTGTGGTTCCATGGGGGTCCCCTGCCTGGCTGGCCGGGGGGGCGGGGGGTGCAGCAGCCAGGTTCCCAGGCAGCGCTGGGACAGCACGGGGTTTGTGGGCTGTTGAGACCCCACCAGATGGCTCCTGGGGGCCAGCTGGGGGCTGGAGGCCACTGGGTGGGGGCAGGGGAGTCGCGTCTCCTGGTGGGTATTTCAGGGAGGCTTGCAGGGAAGGGGCGGGGCTGGATGCCTGCCTGGGCAGCTGGAGCAGGGGGAGGGAGACTCGGGCCCCAGGGTGAGGCAGGGGCCAGCGGGATTCAGGCTGCCCCCGGCCACACCTTGCTGCCTTATTAGGCCGCCTGCCTCCCAGGCACCAGCTGGGCCCCTCAGGGGATCGCGCCCCCACCCCTGCCCCACCCTGTCCTGCAGAGCCTCCCTCCTCCTCAGGTTGGTCCCGGGCCAGCAGGAGGCAGGGCCTGGCCCTCCTGGGGCTCTGGAAGCCTTGTTCCTGTCCTTTAAAGGAACAGCCTGGCCTGGCCTCTCAGGTCCCCACAGGCCCGGCAGCGGGGCGGGAAGTGTGTGTGGGCCTTTCGGGTTCGGGGCTCCATGTTAGGGCCAGCGGCCGCCCTACTGTGTGCGGCCCAGCAGGGGAATGGGTTCTTCCCAGCTGCTGTTCAGGGGAGGGGGCACGCGCTGGCGGTGCTCGCTTGGTCACTGAAGCAGGGATCCCCAGGGTCCCCTGGGGCCACCAAGGGGATGTGTGTCCTCCCCAGCCTGTGCTCCTCCCGGAGCTGCTGGATGGAGGGGTCTGACTTGGGAGCACTGACAGGGTGCCCCCTTTCCTCCCTGGAGACAGAAGCCTGGAGCTCTGGCCACGGACTCCCAGGGCCGGCTGCCCCTGGAGGGGGTCCCAAGCCTCCCCTCTCCAGATCCACAGGCTCCCCCGGGCTGTGAGCCTCCTCGAAGATTTGAGTCTCTTGAGGAGAGCCCCCCTCCTGCTGCCCGTTACAAAGGCACCCCTGAGAACCATCACCCAGGGTCTGGCAGGGGCCAGGCACCCTCAGGAGCAGGGTGGTCAGCTTTGCTTATGTGTCGGAGGGCAAGGAAGGGCCTCCAGACCCATCAGAGCTGCTTGTCTCCTGCAGACCTCCTCCCAGAGTCCCCGTCCCCTTCCCCAGGGGTTCCAGCCTGCAACATCCTGTCTGGGGTGCTTCTCCAGGATCTAGGGTGCCGTGGGTGTAGGCAGGTGATTTGGGAAGGGGCCCCCTTCCACCTCACGGCCGGAGCAGCTCCTGCTCTCACAGTCCGCTGTCTGGTCCAGTACGGTAGAGGAGCTAAAGGCCCCCTTGGTCCAGCGCAGGACTGGGCTGGGAGGGCTCAGGAACCCTGGTCGCAGGCTTGGGAATGGGCTGGGCACACAGAGATCCACTGCTTCTGCTCTGGGCCTTACCGGGAGGAGCGAGGCTGCAGGGCTGTCCCGGGACTCCAGGAAGGATGTGGTTCTATACGAGAGGCTTGTAGGGGGCAACACAGGCACTGTCCCATCAGCCTATCCCTCACAGGTGCCACATTGGGCTGTCACTGTGGGGCCTAATCCTGGTTTGCAAGGGCCCCCACGTGCCTCTTCTGGCACTTGGTGGGGGGCTGCCCTTGGGGAAGCAGCTTCAGCCACTGGACTGCTTGGCAGGCCTGCCCAGGGACCTGGGCTTCTGCAGCAACCCCCACGGGCTGCCGAGTCCCTCCCATCAAAGACGGGCCTTCTGGATCCGCCCGAGGCAGGCTGGGCCTGCCAGGGAGGCGGGGGAGCAGATGTGGGCCCTGACAAGGGCTCTTTGTCCAAGGCTGGTAGGGGCGGGGCGGGGGGGCAGGTTAGGGGGCTTCCTCAGCATCCAGGACAACACTGCAGGGCCCAGTGGGTCCCCGACTGCGCCTGTTGGAACCAGACCTGTCTGTGTGGGCCATGGGCCCTGAGAAGGGCAGTGCTGCCAGGCCAGAGGCACCCCCTACCCTGTCCTGGCCCTTCCTGCATCCCCAGGAGCCCGTGCCCAGCACATGGGCACTCCCACGTGCTGACCCAGAAATCTCCCTCCCACACTACACGCCATCATCTTCGGCAGACCGGGTCGCCCCAGCTGCCAGGCCACCTCCGCCGGCAGGCTCCTGTCCCCCCGAAGCCAGCTCGGGCCCACTCCTCCAGCCCAGGGAGCCACATGGAGCTGCTGGATCTGGCCCCCTGCCCGGGCACAGTGGGCCTGGCCCTGTGCACCAGGAGCGCGTGGTCCTCTGTGGCCCCCGCTGAGTCCCAGAGACTTCAGGGACCAGAGAGGGTGCAGGCTGTGTGTGGCCTCAGCGGGGAGCGAGGCAGTGCACAGATACACAGATAGGCAGGCAGGGCTCTCTGAGCATGCTGCTGTGCCAGTCAGTCCTGGCCTGGTCCCTGGCGGCCCAGCTCCCAGGGTGTAGACCCCCGGCGGGGGGTGGGGGGCGCAGGGCAGGGAGACATGGGAGGGGCACTCGCCCCGCGGCCAGGCCGAGGTGCCCTCGCTGCTGCTCTAGGGCAGGGTGGCCCGAGCCCTGGGTGGAAGGTGTGCCCATGGCCAGGGATGGGGGCTGGGACGGGCGGCCCTCGGGGACATCGCGCTCTGAGAGTGTCTGTTGCTCCCCCACAAAGGCATCTACATCCTCATTGCCGTGGGTGCCGTGATGATGTTCGTCGGGTTTCTGGGCTGCTACGGGGCCATCCAGGAGTCCCAGTGCCTGCTGGGGACGGTAAGGCCCGGGGCCGGGCAGGGGCAGGAAGGGGTGCAGAGGCAGAACCCAGAGTTCTGGAGGCTCCGTGTGTTCTGGTCAGATGGGCCCCTGCTTGGCGGTGTGGCCCGGGAGTGGGGACTTGCCGGGTGGCCTAGGGACCTTTCCTGGAAGGACAGCCCTCTGGAGTCCCTCTGTGGCTCAGAAACCCCACCCTGTCCTATTACTGTGACGTGGTTCCTAACTTGTGGTTTTACAGTCGTTTTTCTTTGTTTTTAATACAAAGGCCCAGAAGCAGTGAGGGGCGCGTCCCAGTTGCTCAGCAGCCTTAACGCAGAAGCGGGGGCCCCCGGCTAGCCCAGGAGGCATGGGCAGCGGGCGTTCGTGTCATGCTGACCCCCTTCCCACAGGGAGAGGGAGGAGTGGGGTGCGGACAGGGGTCACTCGGGGCCCGAACCCCCCGGGGCCGGGCCCTGGCCTGTGGGGATGCTGAGAACCTCGGCAGGCCACTGCTGGGACCGAGTCTTACCCCCGACGCGGCTCGTCCCTGGTTGGGGCGGGTGGGGGTTGACTGCCGGTCACTCGGGCGTCTGTCGCCTGCACACGGCCAGCCCTAAGCTGCCCCATGCCTGCCCTCATCCCGGTGTCTCTGCTCTCCCCTCGGGTCCTGCATGGCCTTCCCAGTTCTTCACCTGCCTCGTCATCCTCTTTGCCTGTGAAGTAGCTGCCGGCATCTGGGGCTTTGTCAACAAAGACCAGGTGAGCCTGCGGCCACAGCAGTGGGCCCGTCCCTGCCGGGCTAGGGTTGGGGAGGGCCTGCTGTTCAGTTGTGGGGAATGGGTTGGGCCTACCTTGGATTGCGGGGTGCTCTTTGGGGCTGCCCGTGGGCCCTGCCTCATAGAAAGGCCCTGGAAGGCTTTCTGGAGGAGGTGGCAGGGGCCGAGTAGAAGGCGGGGCCACTTGCCTCCCAGCACCAGGCCGGGGTGGGGGTGGGGGCAACCAGGTCTACCCTGGGAACATCACCTTCTCAGGAGAGCCAGGAGAACATGTGCCCCCTCCCCCGGGATGGTCCCTGCGGTGCCTGTGACCTCACCCCTTCTGCACACCCCACCCCCAGATCGCCAAGGACGTGAAGCAGTTCTATGACCAGGCGTTGCAGCAGGCCGTGGTGGACGATGACGCCAACAACGCCAAGGCCGTGGTCAAGACCTTCCATGAGACGGTGCGGGAGGCGCTGCTGGGGGGGGGCGGTCCTTTGGGGTAAGGCCCAGCTGGGGTGGAGCCTGGCCCAGCGCAGACCTCAGGGGCAGGAGGGGTGCTGTGACCTGGTAGGCTGCGGAGCGCTCTCTGGGGTGCCCCGGGGGGATTCTCAGGGACCCACCGGGAGCCAGGTGAGCCCATTAGGCCAGGGCGCCTCCCCAGGCCTCACCTTCCCCAGGCTGTGTGTCCCTGGCCATCTACCCACGGGTCGCCTGCACACAAGGGTGCGGGGCTGACCCGAGGGTCTTGGTCCCTGCAGCTTAACTGCTGTGGTTCCAGCACGCTGTCCGCGCTGACCACCTCCATGCTCAAGAACAACCTGTGTCCCTCGGGCAGCACCATCATCAGCAACTTCTTCAAGGTACACGGGGCCGGGCGGGTCCCAGGGTTTGCCAGGCTGCTTGGGGGCTCCGGGGGGTGCTGGCAGGTTGGGCCCCTGGGGGCGGTGGGTCTCTGCCCGGCTCCCGGGCCAGCACCATCTGCCTGCGGCTCAGCAACCTGAGCGGAAGACCCGCACCTGCCATGTCCCACCCTGCGTCTGTTTTAAAACGGGGTGTGAGGTAACTGGACAGAGACCAGGCGCTGGTCACACCTCTTCCGAGGGGCCGAGCCTCCCCATGCTCTTTCCTCAACAAGCCCGCGCTGCGGGACTGTGGGGGCCTAAGGGCCTGTGCCCCTGACCGTCCGCTGGCTGTCCCCCCCACCCGCCCTCCAGGAGGACTGCCACCAGAAGATCGATGACCTCTTCTCGGGGAAGCTGTACCTCATCGGCATCGCGGCCATCGTGGTTGCTGTGATCATGGTGAGTGCACGGGCCGCGCATCTGCCCAGGGCACCCCCACAGGGCTGCGGGTGCTGACCGTCCCCCCCCACCTGCCCCGCAGATCTTCGAGATGATCCTGAGTATGGTGCTGTGCTGCGGCATCCGGAACAGCTCCGTGTACTGAGCGGACGCAGCCGCTCGCGCTGTGGGGACAGGCCACTGGGGACCCTGCAGCGCCCCCGGAGTGACCGGACGTTTCTGAGGAGGGCCGCCACCGCCCGTGTATATAACTTCTCCGGCATCACTCTGCTCCACTTATTAGCCTTTTTACTTCTGAGGTTTCGTTTTTGTCCTGAAGTTCCCCGTCTCCCTTCGGGGCTGAAGTCACCTGTAGACGGCATGTGAGCGGGCCTTGGGGACTGCGAGGCGGGGCCCCCTGCTTCTGCGGCTGAGGGGCTCTGCCTGCTCATGCAGGCCTCTCCTGGGGGCCCTGCGGCCCACCCACCTGCCTCCCGGGCTGCACGGCTCAGGCCTTTTTTAACCCCCGTTCCTCCCCCGCCGCCTGTCTCGAGCCGGTCCGAGCAGCCTTAGCCTTCAGCGCACCTGCCCTTTCTAACGCGTCACCTGCCACTGTAATGACACCTCCGAGTCGCTCAATAAAGAAGGAGAATCCGGGCATGCTAACGACGGTCCCCGTGCCTGCGGCGGCCGAGCCGGGGCGGCGGCCGAGCCGGGGCGGCGGCCGAGCCGGGGCGGCGGCAGGCGCGGAGGGGCGGCAGGGCGGAGGCTGGCTCTGCGGGCCTTGCGGGGCGTGCCGGGCCCCCCAGACCACTCCCCACGGCCCGTGCCCCCGTGCCCCCTTCGGCAACCTCCACCCAGCCTCACCGCGCCACCGAGTCCTGGGGCACCACCGCCCGGAGGGGCAGAGCCGGGGGTGGGGGTGTGGAGGTCAGGGCCCGCGAGCCTCCCCTTCCTCCCGGGCCGGCTCTGCGGAGGGCGGGCACCGGCCCGGCCCGAGCCACGGCTTGCGAGGGCCGGACACGCGGGGCTGAGCCCCCCAGCCGGACCCCGGGGTGGACCGCAGCCCGGCCGCCTCGCCAACGCTGGGGGTGCCCGGGGCGCGGGCGCGGACCTGGTCTGCCGAACCGACCCCGTGAGGCCGCAGGCGCCTGGCTGGGGTCGGGCTCGGGGTCCCCAGCGGCCTCCTCGGGGGCTCCCGTTGGAAACGAGCCCCCGCCCCGCGTTTGGGGTCCTCGGGTCTCGGCGGGGTCCGCCCTCCCGCCACACGTGTCCGCGCGTGCCGCAGGGGTCTCTGGGAGGACACGGCGGCCGCGGGGCCCCTCCCACGTGCTCCCCGTGGACCCTGGGGCGTCCCGGCCGCGCAGCCGCAGTCCGTGCTGGGGCGGGACGGGGCGGGACGGGAGGGCGCTGGGCTGGGGGTCGCTGCGGGTCCCGACCACGCCGGGGGGCGGCAGGGTGGACGCGGCGGGCAGGCGAGGCGAAGCTGCCCCGAGGCCGAGCGCAGCAGCCGAAACCCCGTCCGCCCGCCGCCCCCGACCCACGAAGGGCGCGGCCGCGCGCCTCCGCCCGCACCGGAAGCACTCGGCAACGGCGCCGCGCGCGACGATGCACTTCCGGCCTGAGGAGGCCGCTGTGCTCGCGACTCCCAGCAGGGGGCGCTGGGGGCCCGGGAACGCGGCGCTGGCCGTTAGCCCTCGAGCATTCTGGGAGTCGCCGTGATGCCTCTTCCTCCTCCCTCTTCTCTCTACTCAATTCCGGCTCTTAGCGGGAAGGAAAGCCGTCGTTTCCGGGGAGGAAGGGCTCGGAAGAAAAGCGAGGACGCATGCGCAGGGGCCACGCTGCCCGACGGGCCTTGGGAGTGGCGCCCCAGTGCCTTGTGGGAGATGTAGTTCCCCAAGTGCGGACGCCGCGGGCTGGGCCGGCGGAGGACTCGGTTTCCCAGAAGGCGGAGCGCAGCTCAAGATGGAGCCGGCCAGGCCGCGGCGGTCCGGTAGGTTGCGGCGGGGGAGTCCGGCGCTGACCAGCAGCCGCGCCCCCGGGAGGTCGCTGTCCGCATCCTTGCCCCGCCCGGAGCCGCCCCCGTAGTGCGGCGCGTCTCCGGCCCCTCGTGGGCTGGGCCCTGGGACCCCGAGGCTTGTGAAGCCCGGACCCTGTCCGGCCCAGGCCCCCGACCGAGCGGAGGAGGCCGGGGGCGCGCGTCCGAGCGCTGCCGCGGGGGCGCCGGTGGTTCCGCCTGCCGGGACGGGGCTCCGGCCGCCGAGCTCCCGAAGCTCGCGGAGAGCCCCAGGAGACGCTCCCGATGGCTGCTCCTGCCATGGGGATGGCACAAGGCGCTGCCCCCTCGCCCCCCCGGCGCGCCCCCGCTCCGGCTGCTGCTTCTGGTCGCGGCGGCCTTCCCGGCGGCGCGGACCGCAGGGGCGCGACTTCGGCGAGCAGGGGGCTGGCTGCAGCTCCGGCTTTGCTCGCGGCGTGCTGCGCGGCCGGCCCATGGTCGCTCCCTCCCTAGAACACGTGGGGTGCGCCCGTTCCCTCTGGAGGTGCTCCCTCGCTTGGGGACTCGCGACCCAGAGCACTGGCGGTCTCGTCTGTGTTTGGTCAGCTGCGGGGCACCCGCGGCCGCGCCTGGCCCACCTGCCGGGTCCTTCGTGGGCGCTCCGCAGCGGGTCACCCTGGGCCAGGGCGGCTTGGTGGATGGATGGGTGAGGCCTGGCTGTCCCCTGAGCCCGGAAATACAAGGTGCAAGGTGCCCGCTTGGTCACACTTGGGCACTAAGCGAGCGTTGGTCCCACTTCTGTGCTCTGCTGGGAGAGGGGAGGTGTGTGCACGCTTGGGGAAAAGTGCCACCGGAGGCTGCTGCAGGGCCTGCCTCTGCCCACCAAGGGTGCCCCGGGTGGCCACTGACACCCCGCTTCGCTGTGGGCCTGACCCTCAGACACCAAGGACTCAGCTGCGGACGCCCATGGAACTTCCGGGGCCTCTCCCAGCCATCAGGAGCCGCCCTCCTTGCCTTGGACCAGGCAGGTGGCCCAGTCTTTGTGCAGTCTTTGGGGCGTGCCACGCGCCACGCTGAGCCTACCTGCTCGAGGGGGGTGGCAGCGCAGAGCACAGGCTGCTGTTGCCGTGGGCCGAGCCCTGGCTGGCTGCCTCTTGCCACAGCCCCACCCTCCAGCAGGCCCCTAGATGGGGGTCCGAGCCTTGACCGGAGCCATCGTTACAAAGGATCTGCTCTGGGCCTGGCCTCTGTCTGGGCTTCATAAACCCAGGACCACCCGTTGGGGTTGTGGCACATTTCTGAACCTTTTCAAGAGTCTGATCTGATGCTCGGCTTCTCCCACCTCAGCCCGCTACAGCTGAGCCGCTGGACGGCGCCGGGACCGAGGCCACCACGCCTTTGCAGCACTTCCAAGCCCACCGGCCCTCCAGTGTCCGCACAGGCCGCGTCAGACGAGGGAGGTGAGAGGCCGTCAGGGGGCGGGGGTCTCTGTCCCCTGCTCTGCAGGACGCAGTTCTTTCTGTGGGTCCCACCGCCGGCCCAAGGACAGTGGGTCTACAGGAGGGACCTATCGGGAGTGCCTGCGAGTCTCCGACACGGACTTCTGGGGCGGTCTGGTCTGGGTGTGGTGTGCCCTGGGACACATGTCTGAGGCAGGGGCAGGAGAGCCCCTGGAAGCCCAGCAAGGGACAGAGGTCTGCGCTCTGCCTGCGGACACCGCGTCTCTCAGCGACTCAGACTCTGATGTCAGCCTGCCTGCTGGTGCTGAGATGGAGGCTCTGTCCCCGGGGGTGCGACCTGCGGAGGCTCAGGGGGACTCAGACCCCGATGAGGCCTCTTTGTCTGCGAGGGGCCTCCACACGGCCGCGGTGCAGCCGTTCCAGCTGAGGGGCATGAGCTCTACCTTCTCCTGGCGCAGCCGCAACATCTTTGACTGCCTGGAGGGCACGAGCAGTCAGGTGCTGCCCTCCGTGGAGCAGACTGACGCGGGTGACGACGGGGACTTCCCACGGCCGCCGGCACCCGCAAGCCGGCCTCCAGGAGAGGACCCGGGCAGGGCCAGTCAGAGCCCTGCTCCTCCGAAGTTGCCTCCCGTCCCTGACTATGTGGCCCACCCTGAGCGCTGGACCAAGTACAGCCTGGAAAATGTGGCGGAGGTCAGCGAGCAGAGCAACCGGGCTGCTGCTCTGGCCTTCCTGGGCTCCCCGAGCCTGGCTGCCCCCAGCGACCGTGTGTCCTCTTTCAACCAGGATGCCTCTAGCTGCGGGGAGGGAAGAGTCATCTTCACCAAACCTGCCCGAGCTGGCGAGGCCAGGCCTGAGAGGAAGAGGGCCCTGAAGAAGGCAGGAGGGCCCGGGAACCCGGGCGCCCCAGGGGGCGAGGGCTCCGTGGAGCTGGCCCACCTGGCCGGGCCTGGGAGCCCGGAGGCTGAGGACTGGAACAGCCCCCATGGGGGCCTTCAGGAAGTGGACATGCTGCAGGGGGCCGCCCACCCCAGTTCAGCGGCCGGGCCCCCCGTGGCGGAGACCGTTGGCTTCCATGGCAGCAGGAAGCGGAACAGAGAACATTTCCGGAGCAAGCAGAGCAGCCCTGAGGCCGCAGGTGCCGAGATCTGAGAAGAGGCCGAAGGCAGCGAAGGCCGCCGGCCGCTTGCGGTTGGGGGGGGCCTGGGGCTCCGGCCCCTCGGGAAGGAGCCAGCGGGCCGCCAGGAGGCGGCGGCGGCATCCTGGGCTGGAGCTCCAGGTAGCGGTGTCTGAAGCAGTGCTCGCCGGTGGACGGCAGAAGCCCTGGCCCGCCGAGTCCCTGTGGGGCAGCAGTAAAGGTTTTGGACTTTCCTTCGGCTTCGGGCCTTGTGGCGGTTCTCAGGTCAGGACCAGCATGGCTGGGCCGTGTTTGCCCCCCACTGCCCCCACACGCCCTGTTCTCTCGTTCGATCCTCCCTAACTTAGTGTCTGGGGGACATGGAGGCTTTTTAAATCGACGCCCAGGTCTAAAGTAGGAGGTGAAGAAGACCCTGGGCACCTCCAGGGCTGAGCTCGATCCCAGCTGGCCAGCCTCTACTAGCTGGGCTAGGGCAAGGAATCTAGAGGAGATGAGTCCCTACGAGGCCAGCATGTGAGTGGGGGCAGGGCCCCTCCATGGCCTTGGCCACTCTTGCCCCTTGGCTCTGGCCCGCCCAGGGCGAGTGTGATCATGGCCAGTGTCCTGGGACCACATCACCAGAGCGACTGAGCTGTGGGCAGGGGCGCTGCTGGTATGGCTGGGCTCAGCGGCGGGGGAAGGAGCACAGACCCCTGAGGGCATTGGGTGGCAGACTGGGACAAGTGTGTACCCTCTGTGCCTGGTGGCAGGACGTAGCAGAGACTGGCTGGTCTGCTGTCCCAGCCCCAGGCCTCGGAGGGCAGGAGAGGACCGACGCAGCTAGCCACTCACCCTAGCTAGGGCCGGCACAGGAGCCTGGACCCCCAGCCCATAGGCAGGTAAACCCCACCCCCACCCCCTCTAAACCTTTACTGACTGGGGGTGGGTGTGTTCTCTTAGGAGAAAGCAGTCTTGGGGGCAGGGGTGGGTCCCCCTGGGGCCGTGGCCCAGGCCGGACATAGTGCAGCGCTTGCTGTGTGAGCACGTGAGGGTGTGTGGGATTCAGGGCCAACACGCAGAGTCAAAACTCCCTCCAGGTCCAAAAGGGCAAGAGGTTCCAGCCGCTAGTGTTTCCAAGAAATGAATTTTAACAGGTGATACGGGTTGGGTACGAGATAGGTGCGGACCCTGTGTTGTGGCCCACCAGAGCAGACCGGGCGGTTGTGCATGGGGGCCCCCAGGGCTCCCCCAGTCTGGGAGAGGGCCCACCGTCCAGCCCCGTGCTTCCATGTGGAGAGTGGTCCCGGGCAAGGAGCCAGGCAGGGCGAGGAGTGGCTGCTTCTGACAAGGCCACGAAAGCCAGAGCCCACTGAGGGCTCTAGCGGAGGCGGGGGGTAGGTTCGGTGTGTCTCTGGGGCCTGGGGTGGCCTGCCTGCCCATCACGGTCGGGGCACTGGGAGGTGGGCCCCGTGTGCAGATGCTCCGAGTGCCTCAGGTGTCTGAGAGCCGCTGGCCAGCCTCTGGGCACTCGCTGCTGTCTGCAGCCCCACGGCGGTCAGCACAGGCTTGCTGGCGCCCACCTTTAGAGGTCTGCGAGTCTGCTGAGAAAGGAAGACCCCTCAGCTGCTGGGTGCCCGGTCCCAGGGAAGGGAGAGGGGATCACGCACACCACACAAGCACAGGAGCCGGTGAGCCTGGCCAGGAGGGGGCTGGGGGTGTTGTGGAGGGCGGCTGCCAGGCGGAGCCTCCAGGGTCCACGTGGCCACACTCTAATGTCTGGCTGAGCTGGCGGCTTCGGCAGAGGGCTCCTGCCCTGCCCTGAAGACCGTTACCAGCCAAGGGCCATCGGGGGCCTGGGCCAGTCCCCTCCCGGGACAGGAAGACAGGTAGCGGGGCACCGTGTGACTCTCCTCCACCTGTGGCCCCGCCAGCCTGTGCCCTGCCCTCCGCGGACACACACTTACTCCAGCTGGCGCCGCTCTGGGCTATGGAGGACAGGAGCACCGTGCAGTAGTCGACCTGGGGGAGGGAGAGGCGTCCGGGGCAGCCCGTGGGCCCTGCCACCCCGTGGGCCTCCCCTCCCGTAGCCGTGGGAACAGGTGTGAGGGCAGGGTTCCCCCGTGCAGGGTGCACAGTGAGGGGGTCTGAAGCACGGGATCCCCTCCAGGGAGGGCACGCCGTCCCCAAAGTCCCCTATGGAAGCAGGTACAGGGACTGTGCCCCCGGGGCCCGGCCCTGCCCTGCCTGGGTGCTGGGGTGCAGGGCTGAGGGGGAGGGTCCCCCGTCAGAAGAGCGCGAGGCCCGCCTGCCTACCTGGGACTCCAAGCGCTTGATGCGTCTTTCTTGCTCCCTCAGCCCCCCGAGGTGCTGGGCTACGGAGTCCACCCTGCGACAGAAACCGCTGTGCACGGGGCGCCCCGCAGCGGGGGACCCCGTCCTCCCGTCCCCAACCACCCAGGCCTTTTGAGGAGGTTTGGGGTCACTGAGGCCTCACTGGTGGGGTGGTCTGCCTTTGCCAGCATCTCCACATCTGGCTGTGGGGCCCTCCTGCCCTCCCTGGGCTCTCCAGGGGGCTGAGCGGCTGCCAGCGAGAGCGGGGGTCGCGGGCAGGCGGGAGCTGTGAGCCTGAAGGGATGTTGGGACGGAGCGTTTTGGGGGGCCCAGAGCAAAGAGGACACCAGCTTTATCGGCCCCTCTGCCCCTCTCAGCTTCAGCCTCCCCAGCTCAGAACTGACTGGCGGGCGTGGGCCACTCCTGCTCTCGGTGCGGAGGTCCCGGAGGGGCTCTTAGACCCCTGGCCACCTCGGGGGGGACGGGGCCTTTGGTCTCCAGGTGGGGGTGGGGGGCTCGGGGCGCCCACGCACCTGTGGGCGGTTTTGCGCAGCACCTCCTCCTTGCTGCCCTTCCTCTGCTTCTCCAGCTTGCTCAGGTAGTTCTCCTTCTGCACCGCCTCCCACGTGGCCATCTTCTGGTCCAGGGGCTCCGGCAGGTCTCTCCCTGGGACGGCCACACGCTCGGCTGCAGCCAGGGGCGCCGCGGGGCCAGGGGAGCCCCGCCACAGGAGCCCTGGCACCCGCGGGGCCCGCCCTCTATTCCCCCCCACCCAAGTCACTGCCCACAGGCCCTGGGTGTGAGGGGGAGGAAGGGGATGGGCTCAGCCTGCGCCGGCCGGCCCGGGCCCGGACGGGGGCTCAGCCTGCGCCGG
Organism: Mustela erminea; assembly: GCF_009829155.1. Lineage (NCBI taxonomy): Eukaryota > Metazoa > Chordata > Mammalia > Carnivora > Mustelidae > Mustela > Mustela erminea. The sequence goes on along the minus strand of NC_045622.1, from coordinate 112,302,753 downwards.
CCGCCCCCCTGCACGTGGTGCGGGGCCTCACCCAGGTGCGCCCGCTTCTGCTCGGCCCCCTTCCGGAGCAGCCTCTTGAGCAGCAGGCTCAGGTGGCTGAGGACGATGAGGGGCGGCGCCAGGGCGGGGCGCTGGTGGTACTCCACGATGAGGTGGTAGCGCTGGAACTTCCAGAACGTGTCCGCGTTGCCCTGCACCACCTGGAACGTGTAGCTGTGGGGCCAGCGTGTGGGCGCGGAGCGCGTGCGGCCCCGGGTCCTCCGCTCGGGCCCCTGCCCAGCCCCAGCCCTCGTCGCCCCCGGCCGTGCCCGCTCCCGCGTTCTCTGTGCGGGCTGCGTCTGGAACGGGGGCGCACACGTGGGTCTTCACCAACCCCTCTGCTCTCCTGGACGCTGCGGACCTGCCCCCGGAGCCTCCCTCCCCCGCGCCTGCCGTTCACTGCACCCCTCCTCGGGGCCCTGCGCACCCGCTGTCCAGGCCCCAGCCCCTGGGGGGGGGGCGGCGCAGAGAGGCCCCCGCAGCCCCCGGTCTGCAGCCCCGAGTGCAGGGAGCTCAGGGATCAGGCCACCTGAACATGGCGATCAGCAGGTTCATGAGCAGCACGTTGGTGACCAGCAGGAAGGTGACCAGCAGGAGGATGACCAGCCAGTTGGCGTAGAGGTTGGGGCAGGAGGGGGAGCCCTCCTCCAGCAGGGGGTGCAGCGAGCAGTTCACACGGGCTTCTGAAACACAAGCGCACGGCGGGGCTGCCTGGACCCACAGCCTCCGGCCTTGAGAGCTTCGTCCTCCCGTGGAGCCCGCCCGGGGGGAGGCTGCTGGCGGGGGCCAGCCAGCCTGGCTGGCCCGGGGTTTGCTGGCGGGGCACTGAGAGTTCCTGCATAGGACGCTGGTCCCACTCGCCCACCTCGTCCTGACTGGTCATCACAGCCGGGGCCTGGGCGATGGGGTACAGAAGACCCAAGTTTGTGCGGGTAGATGTGTGCTTCCCCCCCCCCCCCACCACCAGGGGCTCAGAGCTGGTGTGGAGAGAGCTAGCCAAGGTGAGGGGTGGTCGGTCTTCCCTGCAGGACTTATCAGGGCCTTCGTAGCACTGAGGCCTGTCCCATGGCACCCAGCCGGGGAGGCAAGTCTGCACCATCTCCATTCTTCATCGGGCTGCACCTTCCTTGATCCTGATTGCCACAGGCAGTGTGGACACAGCACCTCTGGGCCATGCCAGCTCACAGAACGTTCTCGGGGCAGTGGGAGTGAGTGCGTGATCTGGGAGCAGGCAGGCATGCCCCGGGGGGCCCGAGGGTCACAGCGCCAGCCCCTCACCAGCCAGCACCCCGCCCTCATGGGAGGCACGGGAGGAAGGAGCAGAGCCTGAGTGCACGGGCCACGGCTGCGCCGGGTGCTTGCCACATCTTCTTTGGGAGGGGGCTTGTGGCCTTGTATGTGCACGTGCCCCGTGGCCACGTGGGTACTGCCCCCGCCTGCATGCTGGACTGTTCCCACAGCTGCCCCCTGGCTCTCTGTGCTGTGTGTCCCCGGTCTCTGTCTACGTGCATGTACCTGTGTCCCCACACTGTGCGTACGTGTCGGGTGGGTGGGGCCTGTCTTCACGCGTCTGTGGCTCCCTCCCTGGGGGTCTGTCTCCCAATTTCCCGAGTGAGTTTTTGTGCCAGGCCAGGCCAGTGAGCTGCTGAGTGTGCAGAAGGGCGTGGCCAAGCAGCCTCCTCCCAGCCCTGGCCCACAGGCCTGCTGGGGGCTGAGTCACACCCCTTGTCTCTCCCCTGGGCACCCAGGCTCCGAAGCAGTGAGACTCCCATGTCTCCCAAAGGTGCCACCAGGCCAGGCTGGAAATTAAATTGTCCCTGGGAGTGGGGGCACCTGGATGGCTCAGAGGGTTAAAGCCTCTGCCTTCGGCTCAGGTCATGATCCCAGGCTCCTGGGATCAAGCCCCGCATCGGGCTCCCTGCTCGGCGGGAAGCCTGTTTCCTCCTCTCTCTGCCTGCCCCCTGCTTGTGACCTCTGTCTGTCAAATAAATACATAAATAAATGATCTTAAATTGTCCCTGGGACTGAAGCTAGACTGAAGTCAGCCCTGCAGCTTCCTCCTGGTGCGTGGGCCCAGGATGGGGCAGGTGGCCCTTTGGCCCCAGGCCCATAGGCTACATGTTAGAGACTCAGTTTCCCCACCAGCGACCCCCTCCCCGTGGTGGGGTTACCCAGAGGCCTGAGCAGACAGGAAGCCCAGTCCCAGGAGGGGAAGGGTCCTGCCCGGGGCCCGGAGGGAGCCGACTCAGGCCTGGCCCTGCTGACGGGCTTTGTGCTATAGCACTCTGTCCCCGAGGCAGCCCGGGGGCTGGGACCCCCTCAGGAAGGCCTGCGCTCCATCTGCCCTCTCTGGATAGCCCTGGGCTCCTGGGGAACTGGGGTCGTGACCCCACCATACACCACTGATCCCCAACACCAGCGTGAAGATGGGGCCCTCCAAGTGACCCAGTGTCTCCCGCCTCTCAAGGGCCCCACAGGACAGGGTGACCAGGGGCCATACGGGGAGGGAGGCAGGGTCTGCTGAAACTAAGGGACTGGAACAAACACCGAAGGGTCACCGGGGCAGGCCCCACAGGCCCAGGGAATGGCCTCCGGCACACCCCATTTAGCCAATCCCCACGGCGGCAGCGCCCCTGCCCATCCTGGTGGCCTGTGTTGGCATCACTCACGCTCTCACCCCGTTGACAAACCGGTACCATGTGGTGGGCACGCTGACCGCGCCTCAGTAGCTTCAGGGGTCGGGGCAGGCCTGAGACCTGGTGCGCTGGTGACTGCCCTGGGGCCTGGGTCGCCCTGGTCCCGCCCCGGCTGAGCGAACGGGCCCTCCGCGGGCCCTCACACGGGCCCCTGGCGCTGGCTCCCCTTCCTTGAGGGGCCAGTTCCCTCTCCTCACCAAATCCCAGCCACCTCTGGGGCCTGCACAGGTGTCCCTGTCCCCCACGCCAGGGCTTCCCTGAACCTGTGCCCACCCAGCGCCCCATGGAGGAGCAGCTCCCTCTCGCACACTACCCACTGTCCTGGGAGATCCTGGGAACCTCCAACAAGGGCCAGCTGGGGACACCTGACGGCAGGTGAGGCGCACTGGGCTGTGTCCCCGGGAGCGGCAAGGACGCTGTCCGGATCGGCCTCATGGCAGAGGGGCCTTGCCAGCAGGCGGGCCCAGGACCCAGCACGGGGCCTCAGGACGATGGGCGGGGGACAGAGAGGCCCGCTGCCCAGCAGGGCCGCCCGGGGTGGGTAGAGGCGTCCGTGCACGGACCAGCCCGTGATGGTTCGGGACGGACTAGGATGGGCCTGCCCACTTTGCTGCCTCCTCGTACCTCAGTTCCTAGCCCGGTGCCCCAAATCCTGCGTCCCTGTGACAAAAAGAAATCTGCCTGGAGCTGCCCCTGGGCTGTGGGTCCTGGGGGCCAGCCTCAGGGACGTCTCCCATCTCGGCTAACTCCTGCCTAGGGCCTCACGTGACCCCCGAAAGGCTCCTCTCAAGGGCCCCACGTCCAGGGTGTTGTAAAAGGAGACTTGGTAGACCAGACCCCATCCTGCTGCACCCCAAAGGGGGCGTGTCCTTGCCGCGCACTCAGAGGCGCTGCCCCTCCCCCAGGCTGTGCGCTAACCGTCCATCTCGTCCAGCGGGATTTGCCCGAAGATCTGCAGGTAGGGCCGGTAGAGCACGCGGCGGAAGACCCACTCCAGGCGCCCGTCGTGGGGGTGCAGCAGCGCCTGCGTGGTCACGCCGTAGGCCACAAGCCACACGCTCAGGAAGAAGAGGAAGAAGAAGACGTCCTTTATCTCCAGGGGGGGAGCGGAGAGGTTAGTGGTCGCCCTCTGGGGCTTCAGTCTCAGCCGCCCCGGGAGCCAGGGCAGCCCAGGTACGGCCAGGGGCTCACCATGCGCTCCACGATGATGATCTTGGGGCCCAGCTGCTTGTGGACGGCAAAGATGTGGATGAGTCGGAGCGTGAACACCATGAAGTCGACGGCCAGGACCGTGCGGCCCGCCTCGAACATCGAGGGCACCATCCTGGGGGAGGGGTTGGGTTGGAAGGGCTGCTAGTGCCCCGAGAGAGGAAGGAGCTTCCTCTAGGACGCAGCACGGGCGCCAGGGACAAGCCGGAACTTCTGAGCCCTTTCCTGGTTTCATCCTACAGGCGACCTTGCCCACTGGCCCACCCGAGGTGGCCCGTTAGGCCTCTGAGCCCCACAGACCTGCAGGCGACACCAACAATGAACAGAAAGATGGCCACCATGTCACACTTGTTCCAGTTATTGTCCACGTAGAGCGCGAACTTTTTCACCAGATGTGTGTCCTCGTCCGTGAAGAATCCCTAGCGGAGGGGCAGACAGTCCGCTGACGGCTCACTGGAGACAGCCCTGCCCAGCCCAGGCTGGGGCTGTGGGGATCAGGGCTCAGCCTGGAGCTGGGACCGGGGCTCAGTGGGCTCGGCCCACCACTAACCTGCCGGATCTCTTCCAGCACCAGTGTAAAGACCCAGAAGTACAGGGTGACCTCAGGCCCAGACGGCCCCTGAGGAGGTGGCCTGAAGTCGACCAGCAGGACGTAGGCGAACAGGAACAGGAATGCAAAGTACATGACCACGTTCCCCAGGAACACGGTCACGGGCGCGCCCCAAAACATGCGCCAGCGCGTGAGCAGGAAGGCAGCACGGGGACCTGGGTGTCCCTGAGCCCTTGGTGTCTCGGCCAACTCCTCTGGCCTGCAGCACAGGAAGACCACAGCCGGCGGTGAGGCAGGCGGCCGGGTGCCCCACGGAATGAGTGCCGCCCCCTGGCCAGCCCGCCCCGCGGCCCGTACCCACTGCCCGGATGGCAGAGCAGGCTCTTCTCCGTGTCCAGACTGTCCAGTTCCTGCAGGCCCTCGGGGCCCGTCCTCAGCGGGGCCTCCTCACTGCAAGCACAGGGGACCCTCAGGGCCTGCGGCAAGGGCACCAGCTAGCAAAGGAAGTGCTGAATGCACTGAGAAGGTCTGCACACAGCAGGACCCACAGAGATGCTGGACGCGGGGAGCTGGTGAGATGCGGTACCCTCAAAGCCCACCCTCTGCCACCAGTGTCTGGCAAAGTGGCGGCCGCCTGCCCCCAACACACCTGAAGGTGATGAAGTTGGTATAGATGAGGGCTGGGCAGAGGAAGGCACACAGCAGCCGTAGGATGGGCGTGCCCGACGCCATGTCCCCCCACCAGATCTTGGTCAGGAAAGCCTGAAACGAAGGCACCGCCATGGTCCCCCACCCCACACCGTGGCCCATGCTGTGCCCAGCACCAGGTGCGCCCTCCCAGGCTCCGCCAAAGCCTCGCCCTGCACCCCGGGGGCAGATCCTTCACGGGGTGAGGCGAGACCAGGTTTAGGGGTGCGGGAGAGCCACACGGAGGAGGCGGCCCCTCTGCTGAGACCCACAGCGGACAAAGGGCCGGCCCGGGGCAGAGAGAAGGAAGCCAGGCAGGTGCCTTCTAGGAACAGGGCTGCCTGTCCTGCGCCCCTGGCCCGTGACCAGGACTTGGGGAGCGGAGGCAGGCGAGGCCAATCCCCCAAAGCCAGGCGCTCACCTGCACCCCGTCATGGGCAAAGAAGGCCTTGGTGTCGGCCTCGGTGGCCAGGTGCAGACAGGTGGCCCTGCTCCAGCCGCGGTTTCTGCGCACCAGCAGCGCGAACGCGCGGTCCTCACTGTTGCCGTAGCACTCCGAGAAGAGGCCTGCGCAGGGACCCCGGCCACTGGCCGCCGCTCCTCCTGGGCCCCGAGCTGCGCCTACCTCCCCACAGGGACTCTGACCGTGCCCGCCTGCCCTGCCCTCCCCACCCCCCGTCGGCACCCCGCGTGCCCCGACCGAGTGGCCGCAGGACCCGGGGTGTGCCCAAGGCCACCGCTGAGAACCCCCCGTCCCTCTGTGAGAATGAACGTTAGGGTCCACCTCCCCACTAAGAGGAGGCTCTGAGGTGGCCCTGGGCCCCCGCCCCGCGCGCCCCCCGCCCCACGCGCCCCCCGCCCCGCGCGCGCCCACCCCACGGGCTGCGTCGCTGCCCGCGGCCGGTGCTCACCCAGGGCCAGCTGCTCGTACTTGGCCTCCCTCACCGGGCGGCGCACCCCCGCCCCCGCCTCCAGGTGCGACATCTCTCTGAGGATCTTGCAGGCGGCCAGAGCAGCGGCCACCCCCTCCTGGCCCTAGGAGGCAGGGTGTGAGGCGGCCGGTATCCCCGCCCCTCCCCGGCCCCCCAGGAGCCCGGGGCCAACCCACCATGGCCCAGAAGTAGGTGGCCATCTCGTGGCGGTTCTGCAGCACGGCCCAGAGGAACAGATCCCGCCAGGGGTTCTCACTCCTCCGGTTCAGATCCAGCGGCCACTTCCGGCCCTCAGGCCGCCTGGCCGGTCCCCGCTCCTGGACAACAGGCCGGTCAGCCTCCTGGGGACCCCTCCCGGCCCTCCCGGCCTCCCGGCCACCGGCCCGCTCACCTCCTGGTAGAGCCCGCGACAGGCGTCGTGCAGGAAGTCCTTGAGCAGGCGGGAGACGTCGTGCAGGGAGAAGGCAGGCAGGCCCGTGGGCGGCTCGCGGGCCTGCTGGGCGCCCAGGCCGGCCAGGGTCAGCCGGCCCTCCTCGTGCTTGCGCTGCAGCAGGTCGAACAGCAGGCTCTTGGGGGGCGTGGAGCGGTACAGCTGCTGCAGCCGCCCGTACGTCAGGAAGTCCCCCACGTCGGCGCCATTGTCCACGAAGAGACGCACGAACTCGGGCTTGTCACTCACCAGCGCGTCCATCATCACCTCCTCCAGGTCACAGGACTGGGGCCGTCACGGGACATGCCCAGGGGGTGACGCGGAGACGGGCAGAGTGAGTGGGAGCCAGTGTGCAGGGAGCCCCCCAGTTCAGCACCCCAGCCTGTCCCTCCGAGCCAGCTCCGGGCCACCAGGGGCCACAAGTCCCGGGGCATCCGGCAGGCCCGTCCTCCCTGGGGGCCATGTGCGGGGAGCCCCAGCAGGTGCCCTGGCCTCCCCGCCCCACCCCTGGCCACAGCGGGCAGGAAGGAACCTGCCAGGAACCCTAGGGAACACCGTCCGCCCCCAGGCCCTCCACAGAGTCCCCGCCCTGGGTCGGCCAGAAACGGGGCTCGGGAGGCATCAGCTGGCCGACGGGCGGGCACCTTCCACTCCACGTCCCCGTTGAAGATCTCGCTCCTGGCGATGTCCACGCGGTCCCAGGCCACGGCCAGCTTGAGCTCGTCCAGGTAGTCCTGCGCCTCCTGGCTGTGGCTCTTGCAGGCTTGGACAGAGTGGGCGGGGCATGAGGGGCGAACCTAGGGGTCCCTAGGGGCCAGGCGCAGAGCCAGGGGCGGTGGGACACAGCGGCGGTCACCCCACACCCGCCCAGGCCTCTCACCTTTCACCAGCGCTTTAAGGATGACCGTGTCCAGCTCCTCGGTGCCCTCCTGCTCGAAGTCGTGCACGGTGAGCAGGTGCGGGTGGCAGGTGATGTTCTGTAGCTGGGACACCAGGACAAGGGCCCTGAGGTGGCCCTGGGGGCGGGGATGCGCCGGTGGACAGGCACAGGCTGGGCACCCGGCATGTGAGGCGGGTCTCAGTGAGCAGGCCAGCGTGCCCGGGGCACGGGGGCAGCATCACCCCAGCCCGGGGGGCCCACTCCGAGCTCCCTTGCTCCAGGGCCCGAGGCTGAGCCAGCTGGGAGGCTTTGTGGGGAGACGGAGGACGCTGGGGCCCTGCGCGTGGGGCGGGGGCACAGAGGCACCCGGAGGATTAGTCCCAGCTCTGCCGTGCCTGGGAACAGGGGATGGGACAGGGAGGGGGGCCTCGGCCTTCGGGTCCCACGTCCCTGGGAGGCGCCTACCAGCTCGGTCCAGTGTACGATGTCTTCCCAGCGGAAGTGTTCGCCCGGAAACTTCTCTTTAAACTGCTTCTCGGCCACCTGGGGCACCAGGAGGTGGGGCTGGTTCATCAAGGCGGCCAGCACGTCCGCGACGCCTCCTGAGCCTGCCAGGACCAGCCACGGGGCGGCGTGCTCCACGGCCCTGGAGATCCTCTGGGGCGGCAAGGTCGGGGAGCAGACCCCGCGTCAGCCTGGGCGCCCTCCTTGGCCCGTGTGCCGGACATGTCCTGTCCCAGGACGGACAGGGTCCTGCCGGCAGCCACGGCCAGTCGGGGGGGCTCCCGCTGGGCCCTCGCTGGGCACCCCCCTCCCTGGCCCTACCTCCAGGGTGCTGGGGTCACCATTGACCAGCAGACAGAGGACAGGGATCTCGATGCTGCCAGTGCCTGCAGACAGAGCACCGTGAGGTCCGCCCTGGCGCCCAGGCATGTGGTCGGGGGGCTTGCACCTCCCTGTGGGGTGGCCACGTGCTCAGACCACCAACCCCCGACGTTTTCTGAGCAAACGCCAGCCCAGAGGCTGTTTCTAGCCAAGTGTGGGCTCCGGGGTGCATACCGCACACACCAGCCCCTCCGCCTGGGGACTGCTATGGCCCCTCACGGCCATTTCCACAGAAAGGAACATCTGTGAAGTCAGAAGTTCAGTCCCCGGCTGCACCGGCCACAGTTAGGTGCCCAGCGTCTAACCCCGTCGCGGCAGCAAGCTCTCCCGCCGCTCCGCAGACCCTTGGAGGCCCCAGAAGCAAACAAAGAGGTGAAGGAGGGGCCTCGGCCAGTTCCGTCCCCATATAAACCGGAAACGAGGTGTCAGCGTGTGAGGTGGCTGGTGCTGCCGCCAGGCGCCCTGAGCGGCCTCGGGATGGAAGCCGGCGGCCGGGTCGGGGTGTGTGGGCCGTGCAGACGTCAGCGCCCAGGAGCCCCGACCCCCCCCGGGTTTCAGCATGGCTGGGGTTGTGACAAGCTCCCCGCTAGCGCACACTCCAGGTTGCTTACGAGCATCAAGCAGAGCATGGAGCATCGTAAGCAAACACGGGGGCTGCCAGGACCGGGAATCGCCTTCACACCCAACGAGCGGCCGGCGCTCAGGGAACACCGCCCTCTGGTGTCGGCGTACCTCGCGCCGGTGCAGGGAAACGGGCTCTCAAAACCCGCAGATCCGTTTTCCTCCCAAAGCCCGGAGCCCACGGGAAGAGCTTGTGGCCGGGGCCGCCCGTGCAAACACACCCGCAAGTGCTCCGCCGCCCCGTGGGGGGAGTCGCTGCCCGACGGCTCCGCTCCCCACACGCCCGCGGCTTCCCCTGCCCGACGGCTCACAGCCCAGCCTCCGCACCTGGCCGGCCCTCGCCTTCAGCCTGGAAGCCCCACCTGCCCACCTGGTCGTCCTTCCGGCCCCGCCCACGCGCTGTGCCCCGGGGGCAGGCCTCACCCCCGTAGCCGGTCCTCTGCTCCGAAATGTGCTTCTCCAGCTTGAGCCTCAGCTCCGTCAGCCCGTCCCCCTTCCCGGACGGCCCGGGCTCCACCAGGATGAAGTGCGCCTGGTTGTTGTCCAGGGAGCAGAGGGGGCCCCGGCCGCTGCCCTCGTCCGCGGGGTAGTGGACAGGGCTGTGCTCCTGAAACGCAGCCCCGCACGCAGCATGAGGCCTGGGCCAGGTCTGCTCTGCGGGACCTGCTCCCACCCCAGCCAGGGGGCGGCCGCGAGGCTGGTGCCGGGCCGAGGCGGGGTGGGGTGGGGGGCACCCCGGGGGCCGGGGGCCATCAGGAATGGTCCTCCCGATGGAACCAGGGCGGGAGAAAGCTCCCCTCACTCCCCGGCCCTGCCTTAGACAGACCCTGGGCTGGGAGCCGAGGCCGCTCGCCCCGGGCTTGCCCAGACGTGCTGGTGACCGTCTGGGCCTCGGTCCTGGTCCCGGGCAGAGGGTGGGTCTGCGCTGGCTGAGGGCCTGGAGGACCCCTCCCCACGCTATTCCCTGGCCAATGCTGCCACCTGCTGGCCGTGTGCAGGCCCCCCTCCCCCCTCCCCTCCTCTTGACCTCCTCCCTTCTCCCCTCCCATAGCTTCCCCTCAGTGTCCCAAGCCTTCAGGGTGCCCGCCGCCCCCCCCCCCCCGCCCCCAGACCCTGAGGGCAGAGGCTGCTCTGTCCACGGCAGGCCTGGTACACGAGGGCCTCAGGAGACGTTTGCCAAATAACCAATGGGCAGCGGATGGGGGGATGTGGTCAGCCTTTGAGACGGCACGGGTGGCCTCCTCGGCAGACACCCCTCCCACTGGGGCGAGGGGTACTCGCGGGCCATGGGCTCCTCCCTGCCCCCCAGGTCCACCTTGCCCAGCCGCCCTGACGGTCCAAGACAGACGCTCACCTGGGCATTGTCCAGAAGCTGACGATGCAGGACGCGGCCCAGCGAGGCAAGGCCAATGGCCACCACGCGGGCCCGGGTGGACGTGCTGGCCAGCGAGTGGTCACGCACGGCCTGTCCGACGTACCGGGCAAGGCCCACGCGAAGCGCGCTGGTCAGGATCCAGGCCCCTGCGGCATGCGGCTCAGTGTGCCTGCGCCCCCTCCCCGCCCCGGTCCTCCCCTGCCCGTGGGCAGGCCCGCGTCCCCAGACCCATGGGAGCCGCATGGGACCGGGCCCCTGGGGGCCCCCTGGACAGCAGGCCACGGCTCTGCCCTGTGGCCTGCACGGGGGACCAGAGCCTGGAGGGTTTCTCCAAATTAGGAAGCGCTCTGCCTGGTGAGGTCTGTCAGCCTCTGCAGCGAGGGAGCTCGGAAACCCCTGGACCTTGGGCAGGGTCTCCGCAGGCTCAGGCGGCCTGAGCAGGAAGCCCGATAAGCTGGTTCTGACCTAGTCCAGCCAGACTGCCCCCCCGAGGGAGGCGGAGAGGGTGGTGGGGGCCCACCCGCAGACATGGGGTCCCACTGTCATCCCTGAGGTGTCTTGCCGAGGCCCACAGGGTGCCCCTGCAGCTCCTGAAGGAGGCCCCGGCCCCCAGGGGGGCACCTCGGCCGCAGCCCTCCTCCTGAGGAGCTGCTCTCACCTTGGGCTGCACAGAGGAAGCCACACGGGCCCATGGGCTGGGGCGCTCCCCGCTCAGGGGCTCTGGGGGAGCCTCACCTGTGCTCTGGGCCGCCTTCACCAGCCCCTTACGCAGGACGTCCCGCAGCCAGGACTTCATGGCGAACGGACGCTCCTCGCCCACCAGGGACACCACGAGGTTGGGGGCAGGCAGGTGCCACTCAGCCAGCAGGAGGTTGAAGAGCTCAGAGGGGGCCACGTCGCTGGGCACCTTCACAAACTGTGGGGCAGGATGACCACAGCCTCAGGATGCTGGGGTGGGTGCCGGGTGGGGGTGCTGGACCTGGGGGCACTGCACTGGGGGCACTGGGCTCAGGGACATGGCACAGAGTGCTGGGCACTGGGTGCTAGCATGGGGGCACTGGCTTTGGGGGTCCTGGGCATTGGGGCACTGGGTGTGGGGTGCTGGGCACAAGGGCACTGGTGGGCACTGGCACAGGGGCCATGTGGGTGCTGGCCCTGAGGAGAGAGGCTAATACCCTTTAGGGCAGGGTGGCTGTAAGAAGCCAGGGCTCAGCCGGGTCCTGCCTTGACCTGCCCGCGCCGCAGGCAGCACTGACTCCCATCTGGGCCTTGCTTTCTTCTCCTTGGGGGGGACGTGTGGAGAGAGGAGGGGTCCTGGCTGTGCGTGTGGGGGTGGGAGACGGGGGCCAGAGGTCACGGGCAGCTCTGCACCCTGCCTCCCCTGGGGGCTCTGAACCCAGCCCTGAGAGCACGCGGGCCCTGCGCGGCCCGGGGCGCTCCATGTTCAGGGGAGGCCCTGGGAGCTCAGGGGTGGCAGCAGGCACTCGGTGGTCTGGTCGGGCCCCCAAGGCGTGAGGGCGCAGTGGCGGTGTGCGCAGGACGGCAGCCCCTTACCTTGCCTCGCTTCTTCCCAGACCCTCCAAATTCGATCTCGCCCCGGCACAGGCCAGACCCCGAGCCTGACGCAACCATCCTGGGGCCCCCGGGACAGCTGCCCCCGGCCTCCGGCATGAGGACCGCTCTGCAGGGACAGAGCCAACCCATGAGGGCAGGAGAGGCAAACCGTGCCCCCCCTCCCCGGTTCCCGTGACGGCAGAGATCAGGGGCCACAGCCGCCTCTGCGACAGGGCCCTCCCCAGCCGCCAGCCTGGCCTAGAACCCCACCGTGAGGTTCACAAGGCCTTTCACACTCGGCTTCAGTTGCAGGAGACTCCCACACCCCACCCCTTCCCAGAAGACAAGGGGACGCATCCTGGTCCCTCTACCTGGCTCCCCAGCCTGCTGCTCACCCTGCCCTGGGGCGCCTCGGGCCGGCCACTCCAGTCACCACTCCGGCAGAGGCTTTGCTGGGGGGCGTCCTAGAAACCCAGAACGTCCTATGGGCTTCAGGACACGCAGCTCACCCACCCCACACCCCCACCGGGCCCAGGATGGGGATGGACATCTTGGCTGTGCCTGGGCAGGGAGGGGGGCCAGCTGGTAAGGTCAGCTGGTGCCCACAGCTCAGAAGCAGAGGCCTGAGGGGGCCCGGGGAAGACTGAGTGGATGTGGGGGAGGGACAGACCACCGTCCTTGCCTGGAGGTCCGGAGGGGAAGGCACCCTGCCTCGGGCTCTTCCCACCCAGTTCCTGCCCTGCCCCGGGCCCACAGCCAGGCTCCGAGCCCAGCGTTGCTCCTCGGACGCTCTCCAGCAGCTCACTGGGCGCACAGGGCTGGGGCTCCACGACCGGCCCAGGGAGCAAGGAGCTGGCTCCCAAGGGCCTGCCTGGCTGGGGCACCCCCAGGTCTCCCCAACCCGCCAGCCCCCACCTCCCAGCCTCCTGGCTCCAGCCGATTTTCTCGGCCGATTTGGGGTGGGGAGTTAGCCTGCAGGACAGGGGTCTCCCCAGAGCCCAGGGCCCTGCATTCTGGAACAGCCAAGCGGCCTTGCCCCCCTCCACCCCGTGAAGCCCGGTCTCCCCACCATCTCGGCTGCCCAGCCACAGCTCCAGACCCCCTCCCTCTGAGCCAGTTTCCCAGCTTCTCGGGGCACCCGCTGCCCCCCCGACATGTCCTTCAGTGAAACCCCTTCCCGTGGCAGCTCCCCCGTCGGCCCACCCTGAGTTTGTTAGAGGGGGGCCACCTGTGTTCACGGTCGGGGGCGCGACCCTGCCTGCACGACAGGGACCTGCACCCCCACGGCCCACTCCGCTGGGCCCCCAGACGGACACATCCAAGTCCCAACTCCCGGCACCTGTGGATGGGGCGTCTCGTGGAATGAGTCGAGGTCGTTGGGGCGGCTCCTAACTCAGGCACCGGTGTCCTCGCAAGGAAGGGGTAGAAACCCACGTGAACTCACAGGCAGAGGCCGGGGCAATGCGCCCCAAGCCCAGGACCGCCTGGAGCCCCGGAAGCCGGGAGAGGAGAGGCAGGACCCCCAGCTGCTCTTGGAGAGGTTGCGGTCCCGGGAGGTGACGCACAGTGCTGGGTCCTGTGTGAGGCCGTCCGGGACACTCCTGCAGCCACCAGCCCAGAGGGCCGAGGAGGAACTGAGGTGGACAGGCTTGCTGGTGCCCCCCCAGGCTCCCCGCAGACCCCAGGCCAGAGTGAGCTCCCCCCACTCCCCCCTGCATCCAGGCCTGGCTCCCGGGTAGGATGCAAATCCTCCTGGCTCCCCTCCCGGAGAAGGAAACTGGGCGGGATTTGAATGTGGCTTTTCCAAGCTGGTGACTGTTTACCAGGAGGTGGGGACCTGGACAAGGCCTGGGTGTGTCTGGGCAGCGACAAGGCCCAGGCCAGGGCCCGTGGGAGGGGGGACAGGGCATTTCCAACAAAGTCCCGCAGATAGGGTGGCTCAGAGCCCTTGGCTCCCGGCTCCAGAAGTCCCACATCAAGGTGTCAGGGGCCCCTCCCTGCCCCTCTGGCTCCTGGGGCTCCAGGTGTCCCCGGGCAGTGGTCCCCGGGGCCCCAGTCTCTGTTTCCGTCCCTCCGTGGCCTTTCCTGTGTCTCTCTGTCCAAACGTCCCTCATCGCGTGGGGACACTGGTCGACGGATAGGGCCCACTGTCCCCACCCTGACCTCATCTTCACCAGTGACGCCTGTGAAGACGGCATCCCCTGATCGGTCCCGTTCTGGGGTTCTGGGGACATTCCTCTACCCACGGTCCAGGTGGGGAGAGTGTGTGGCTCACTGGGGGCGAGGGGCAGGACAGGGACCGCGGGGCTGCTGTCTGGGACCAGCCCGCCCGCCCTCCCACCGGCCCAGGACCTGTCAGGCCAGCTGCCTAGTCTGGTCCCTTCTGGCCATATGGACATGCTGCGAGCAGGAGGCATACAGTGGGGTGTGGGGGGGCTGGGGGTTTGGGGCCCGGGGCCCAGTACTCAGGCTGGCTGGTCGGGGGTGGGGCCTGGCAGGGATGGCAGGGGTGGCCGCTGGCCTTCCTCATCTGACTCTGGGCCTCTGGCCTCACTGACGGGACATGGGGTTCCGAGCAGGAGTGGGGGCCGCCAACCTCATCATCCAACCGCCACCCCTCACCCCCCCATCCAGCCTGGGGACAGGGTGGGGGGAGCATTTGGGCGTGGTGCCAGGCGCTGGGGGCGCTGGGGGCGCTGGGGCGGCACGTTGCCCGAGGCCAGGCAAATGGGCCCGGTGGGCAGGGCATGCAAATAGGCAGGATTTGCATGAGCAGGTGTCTGGGGCTTCAATGCCCTCCTTGTTCCTGGGGTGGGGGGAGTCAAGGGAGCCGCGGTGGGAGCCTGTCTAACCCCTGGGTGGAATCCTGTCCCACATCCTGATCGGGGAAATGGAGGCAAAATCTCCAGTCCTGTCCGCAGAAGTAGCGGAGGCTCTCGCGTGGGGGGCGGACAGCCGTCAGGGAAGCGGCCCCAGCGCGGACGCAGCCAGGCAGCTGGGCCCCGGGAGCCCGCTCCAGCTCCTCCCCACGCTGTGGGACCTCGGGCAGGCCCCTCAGCCTCTCTGGGCCCTTCTCTTCCTCCAGGAGACGCAGGGGGAGAGCAGCAGGGAGAAGGCCCCAACCAGTCCCGCACCACGCTCTGTAGGCCAGAGGGCAGCACGGTGGCCCCTGTCCCCGTGTGAGGATGCGGGTCTCGCTGGGACAGGCGTGGAGGGCGCGGAGCCGGGAGAGGGCAGTGCGGAGGGGCTGCCTTGGAGCCCCCACCTCCTCTCCTGGTGGTTTGGGCAGACCGGGACCCCAGGCCTTGGGGCCATCCCTCCTCCCCAGACTCCCCCCGAGCGCTGGCTGTGGGCCAGGGGCAGAGGGGCCTCCCCTTCCCAAAGGCCCTGCCTCACCCACAGAGGCCGTCCCGCCACAGCCCCGGGAAGGCAGGGTTCCCTCCAGACCCAGTGACTAAAACAGGAGTCAAGGAGGTGGCCAGAGCCCGTCCCTCCCACAGCACCCACCGCCCCACCTGGGAGCAGGGGACCCCTCCACCGGCTCCCACCTGGAGGCGGGCAGCCCGGGGCACCTACCTGCCGGCCCTGTTCCCGGCGCCCTGACACGTGGCTGCTCCCAGCGAGCAGAGTGAGGGCGGCCCACCACACGGACACCCCCCCGCCGGCTCCCTGCTCCTCCCCTCCCTGCCCTGCAGCCCTGGCACCTGGGCAGCCAATGCCATGATCAGCACGGGCACCACCTGATCAGGGCACGGCAGACCCACAGGCCTGCTGTGCCCAAAGCCGCCGGCTCAGAGGGCCAGCCTCTCGGGCCTCTGGGTTCCCACAGGGGCCTCCCGTAGGGCCGCCAGGCGGCCTCACTGGCTGTCTCCTGCTCCATGTGTGGCCCGGGGCTGGGTCCGGCCAAGCCACACGGACGTCCCTCAGTTTCTCTCTCCAGCCAGCAGGCACGGCTGACCCTGGGGCGCGGGGTCCTACAGGCGACCCCCGCTGAGCATTCTCAGGCAGGCCAGGCGGGGTGTGTGGGGTGCTGTCGGGAATCCCAGAACCCGGGGCTCGCGCCCTGAGCATCCTTCAGGCTCTTGAACCACTCTGGGCCTCAGTTTCTCTGAAAAGCGGGTCCCCGAATAGTCCAGCTTCCGGAACTGCTGGGTCACACCCGGCCACAGAGCCCAGATGACCCTCGTGTAGGCCCCTCCTCAGACCGCCTCCCCGGGGATCCTTCTGGAGCTCCGGGAGGACTGGGGGACGGCCTCAGGCCCTGCCCTCTGGGACTCCTACGGCCACCAGAGGGCGCCCCAGGACCGCGAGCGCCGTCAGGATGGCAGAGGTGGTCTCCGTGGCCAGCTTTGCCCTTGGACGGGAGGGCTCAGACCAGCGCCTGTGGCGCAGCCTGCAGCTTTGCCGGGAGCCCACCCAGCGGGTAGAGGGGTTTTCTGAGACCTCTTGGGAAATAAGGGGACCCAGGCACGTGGAACCCACAAGCCCTCGGGGCCTCAGGGTCCATGGACCAGACTCTGAACAGGCCGTGTGCAGAGGGCCAGATCGCGGCCCTGGTAAGGCAGGCGGCTGGGGGCTCTGCAGGGCCAGTCCCCACCTCCGAAGGACCAGCCTGGGCTCACACCCCCTCACCCCTGCAGCCTGGGGAACCCTGCTGGGAACCCTGCAGGTGCCGGGGAGGGTGCAGAGTGAGGGGGTCTCCCCAGACTCTCCAGCCTGTGGGGCAGGGCAGTCTTGGGCCCCTCCCTTCCTCCGTTCCTGTCCTGCGCCTCTGCCTCCGCCTCCTGGACGCGCCTCCCCAGCCACCCCCAGCCCAGTACCAGCCCGCGCTCCTCTCCTGCCTACAAGCCTCCATGGCTCCCTATTGTCCCACAGAACGCGAACCAGCCCATGGCCCCTGTCCTCCCCTGGCCATCGCCTACCTCCTTCTCTCCAGGCGTCCGGACTCCCCCTTGCTCCTTGTCCCCACCTCCCTCCTGCTGTCTCCCTGCTCCTCCACGTGCCCCCCGACCCCCAGCACAGGGGTCTACTGTGTCTCTCTCCCTCAACTCCTGGTGGGGGGTCTCTGGGAACCTGGCCCTCTGCAGTGACTTTCCATGTACTGTTTGCTGCCCGTCTGCTTCCTGCTCGAAGCTGTGGGCCCTTGAGGCCGCCGGTG
Organism: Mustela erminea; assembly: GCF_009829155.1. Taxonomy (NCBI): domain Eukaryota; kingdom Metazoa; phylum Chordata; class Mammalia; order Carnivora; family Mustelidae; genus Mustela; species Mustela erminea. Next base: position 112,285,737 of record NC_045622.1, on the reverse strand, counting down.
CCTCCTGGGCTCCGACCACAGCTGCTGGGGGACGGAGCAGGAGTGCAGGGGTGTGGTCTGTGTGGGAGCCACTGGGGGCCGACGGGACAAGCTCAGCTGGGGCCGGGGGTGCATCTGGGCCAGCCTCCCTCACTTTGTGCAGTTGGCCGGGGGGCGGCACCACACGCGATGGACGGGACTGTGCTCACGTGACCTTTTGGGGAGTGGCCACTTGGGGAGAGAGCAGGACCAGCATCCCCGGGTCACTCTCCCTCTATGGTGGGGGGAGGTGGACAGGCTGACCACAGAGACCCACAGAGACGCAGCCGAGTCCTGGGAAGGACGCCAGCACCTGTGTGGCCCTGGACGGGCAGGCCTGCCCCGTGCCTGCACCGGCCACACAGGGTGTCGCCTGCAAGAAGGTCGGCACCCCTCTGGCCACCGTCGCTCCTTTGTCTCAAAGCACGAAAGCCATGACCACAGCAGGCCCTGGGTCTCCTCCAACCCTAAGCTTCCCCAGGTCTGCATGAGGCCCAGACTTGGGGACCCTGGGACAGGGAGGGTCCTGCCCTCAGGAGGGCATGCCCCTCCGGCCCCTCCCAGGTAGAGAGGACAGGTCAGGTTCTGCAGGACAGGGCCACCAACCGCCCACCCGAATGCCCCCAGCAGAGGCCAAGAGCTCCGTGGCTTTCAAGGTCGCCCACGCAGAGCAACACAGACCCCCACCCTCCCCGCTGTCCCGGGTCTGCCGCCCCATCTACACGGCTCAGCAGACCCAGCCCCCCCACCTGCCCGCCCCAGACCTGTGGTTGCGAAGCTATCCCTAGAGGGCCCTCGTCCCCCACGGCCCCAGCCAGGACGCTCCTGAGGGACCTTCGGGATCCCAGCCCAGGATCCTGGGTCTGGCTGCTGGGCGCTTGTCCTCCGTCCCCAGGAGCAGGGACCAGAAAAGGAAGGGGCAGAGGGTGGCGGCGAGGCCTCCGGCGTCCAGCCTCCTCAGCCCCTGCGTTGGCCACCTCTCTGCCCGGACCCCGTGTTTCCATCAACCCTGGAAGGGGCCGAGGACCTGGCCCACCCCTCCCCCCGGCCTAGGCTCACGTCCTCCGGGAGCAGAGCCTGTGGAGCTGCCAGCCGGCCGGCACACACCCACCCCGGCCCCTGGAGGGTGCTGCGGGTCCAAGGCAGAACGACAAATAAAGGAGCGTCTCCTCCAGCATGGGGGGCGGCCCCCCACTCAGGCCGGTCAAAGCAGGTGTGGCTGCGGGAGGCTGGGCCCAGGGAGGGGGATCCCCAGGGAGGGGGCTCCCGCGTCCCCTGGGGTCCTCGGAGTCTGTCCCTCCTGCTGCGTGCGCACCTGCGGGAGGGGCCGTGGGGCTGGCGGCTAACCCTCCCGCGATGGCAGAGTCCCCCGCGAGGTGAGCACGTGACAACGCCACCGGCAGGGCTGTGGGGCCGGGGCAGCCGTCCCAACCGAGCCTGCGACCTCGTAGTCACTGCAGCCCTCCAGGCCCCAGGGCCCCGGGGAAGTGAGCGTGCGGCGCGGGGACCTGTGTCTGTGTCTGTCTGTGTCGGTGTGCGTGTTTCTGTGTGTCTGCGTGTGTGTCTGCGTGTGTGTCTGTGTGTGTGTCTGTGTGTGTCTGCGTGTGTGTCTGTGTGTATGTCTGTGTGTTTGTCTGTGTGTCTGTGTGTGTCTGTGTGTGTGTCTGCGTGTGTGTCTGCGTGTGTGTCTGCGTGTGTGTGTGTGTGTGTCTGCGTGTGTGTCTGTGTGTATGTCTGTGTGTTTGTGTGTGTGTGTCTGTGTGTGTGTGTCTGCGTGTGTGTCTGCGTGTGTGTCTGCGTGTGTGTCTGCGTGTGTCTGCGTATGTGTCTGCGTGTGTGTCTGCGTGTGTGTGTCTGTGTGTATGTCTGTGTGTTTGTCTGTGTGTGTCTGCGTGTGTGTGTCTGTGTGTGTGTCTGTGTGTTTGTCTGTGTGCGTCTGTGTGTGTGTCTGTGTGTGTCTGCGTGTGTGTCTGTGTGTGTGAAGAAACCAACTTCCCCTTCTCCGGGGCCGGCAAGGCTTATTGCAGGCAGGGTTCCATGGGCACCCCCCGCGGTCCCCGCCATGCGTCACCCTTCCGCTCCTTCTGTCACCGGTTACGGAGCAGCTCCCATGTGCCAACACTGTGCTGGGGGCAGGTGAGACACAATGAACAATGAAACGTCTCAGAAGCAAATGAAAGAAAGAAACGATTAAAATCGCTGTGGAAAAGCACGAACACACGGTTGGGGGATTTTCGTTTTAAATGGGCGTGTCAAGGACGACCTCATCTCAAAGGGGATGTTGGTGCAAGTAACTGAGGGGAGGGTGGTCTGTCTGGCTGTGATCCATTCACCCACCCCCCATCCGTCCAGCCGTCCAGCCGTCCGTCTGTGACTCCACCCGTCCATCCGTCCGTCCGTCCTGCCGCCCGCCCACCCACGCCTCCGTTCCCCTCTCCAGCCACCCGCTCACCACCACCGGCCGCCCCTCGTGTGCCCCTGGACTCGCAGCCACGCGTGAGTCAGTCTCAGCCCTCCGGGGCCCACCTGCCGGCAGGGACGGCTCTGCACAGGCTTCGGGGAGCTGCGGGGAGCAGGCGAGGGGCTAGGCTAGCTGCCGTGCACGGTCTCTGAGGCTCCCCTGTGGCTTCTCCCTTGGTTTGTGGATCTCCCGGATGAGACCTCTACCCCCCACGGCCGGGCCTGGCCTTCCGCTCACCGGGCCTCCCCTGCACTGAGCCAAGCGAGGCTGGGGACTCAGTGGGCGCCCAGGGAGTCCAGCCCCCTGACTCGCCCCTGCCTCTGCTCCCCCACTCATCCCCTGTCGCTCCTGGCTCCCCCCACTCCCCCCAGCCTCCCTGCCAGCCTCTGGCCTGACCTGCTCACCTGTCCCGTCCAAGTCCGCTCTTGGCTGAGGCCCAGGCTGGCTCTGGCTCCGAGGCAGGCCCCAGGAGCCCCTTCAGAGGAGCCACCCGTTGGCTGAAGTGCCAAGTCAGCCACACCAGCCACCGGACGAGGACCCTGGCCAGGAGATGGCCCCGCTGGCCTTGAGGGGCAGGGGACAGACCACCTAGTCCGGTCCCCCTGCCCTCCATTCTCCAGGTGGCCAGGGACACCCACCTGCCTGTCCTGCAAGGAAAGGGCTGCTTGGGTGTCGGAAGCTCCTAGACCAGGGGCAGTGGAAGCCGGGTGCAGGGGTGAGGGCTGCTCTCTCGGCGGTGGGGGGCGGGGGGGGGGCGTGCCCTGTGAAGGCGGCTCTTGGTCACCAGAAGTGGCCCACACTCTCCGGGCTGGGCTGGGCAGGGGTGTGCCCCTCCCCGGGACCCTGCCTGGCTTGGAGGGCCGCGGACCTCACCCTCCCAGGCCACCAGGAAACCAAAGATTAGGGTAAGTGTCTGAAGCGGCATGTTTTTGGGGTGAATTCAGCAAAGGGCACGAGGCCGCGGGCCGGCAAAGGTCGAGTCTCGACTTCGTAAGCAGTTGGCCCGCTCCGGGCAGAGGTACTAGCAGGCAGGGCCGCCGGTAGGGGGCTGAGCCCAAGTCCCCAAGTTGACTTCTCCGTCCCCGGCGACCGCAGCCACGACGGCTGCGAGCGGGACCCTGCCCCGTGGCAGCAGCTGCCTGGACCCTCGTTCCTGGGATTCTCGGGGCTGGTCCCCAGGAATGGAGCTCTGAAGGGGAGGGGGGCTCCAAGGCTGGTCGGGGGACTTGAGGGGACCAGCCATGACACCCTTCCGCAGCCGAAGCGCCAGCACAAAGCAAGTGCCAGCGGCCCCACAAGCATGCGGAAGGGCTGCCGAGCGGCCAGGCTGTGTCACGAGAGCCGTCTCTGGAACTCCCCCGAACAGGGAGCAGGAGAGGAGCCCGGGGAGCCGTGATGCCACATGACCTAACCTCAGACCCAAGAAAACACGGGGGAGCTCGCCACTTGCCCACGGGGCGCCGGGCGGGACTTGGGGTCAATCACGGGGCCGGGGGTGGCGAGAAAAGCCACCTTCCCTAGTGTGCTGTCGTGCTTCCGAGGGACCCTCACCAGCCACGGGGGTGCCCCAGCAGCCTGCCCTCCCCCGCTCTCCGCTCCCCCCATGCACCCTAACCCCCAGGAGGGCAGCGCTGCTGCCGGAACGACGGGTGCTCAGTGAGGACTGGAGGCCGAATCGGAGGTCACCAGCTGGGAAGCCTCTGGGGGTGCCCCCGGCCCACAGACCTCGCAGGAGCCGCCCATGCCCACCGTCACCAGCCTCATTTTACCCAAGTGTCTTTGACCACCCTCTGGCCCCACGGAAGGAATGGGGGTGGGTGCGGGATGCAGGGGCCACGAGGGGAGCTGAGGGCCGTGTTCAGCCTGGGGAGGGGACTGTGGGCAGGAGGGCTGATCCGAAAGGCAGCTGGTGAGCCGAGGCCTGGGTCAGGCTTCCTGCTCCCAGGGGCCTGGGTCCTTCCCTCCCTGAGCCCAGTGAGTCCCAACCCGGCTCCCCATGCCTGCACACCTGGCCTCACCCCCTACCCGCTCCCACCGGTCAGCCCAGGGCCTCAGTCCCTCTCCCAGGCCACCCCCGGCTCCTGGGAGCTTGCAGGGAGCTCTCGGCAGCCCCTTTCCCGTGCTTCCCAGAGTCCCCCTGCCACGGCCCAGGGTCCCCAGAGCAGCTTCCCACATGGCTCAGGGCACCCTGAGAGCCCCGTGCTCTCTCCCCACCATGGCCCCAGACTGGCACATGGCCCTCCAAGCCTCCCCAGGTGCGTGGGGGGCGACCTGTCATAATTTTTAAAAATACAGAAACAGACACAAAAGTCCGGTTGTTCCCGTCACAACCTATTCAGCGGCCACCCAACAATGGCCAATTCAGCGGCCGTTGGGTCTAATCTCTGCCCCAACTCGGCACCCCACCCTGCCTGCCGACGGCTTCAAAGCCGTTTCCGACATCACAGGACCCACAGGGGCAGGAGGAAGTAGCTCCATGTGCGGCACCTGTGGCTTCTTCCTCCTGAAGGTCAGTGCCAACGGGGCGGGCAGGACCCGCACGACCGTCCCTTCCACACTGGGCTCCAGAGCAACCAGCAGAGGGTCAAGGAGGCTCTTTCGTTGCGTCGTTGTGAACGGATTTTATTTTTTAAGATATTGGGTGTCTTCTGCTCTGTGATTCTGTTTCACGCTCAGATCGTCCTGCTGTGGACGGGCCCTCCTGAAACTTTTCGGCGCACGGGGCAAGAGACTAACTTTGTTTGCAGACAAAGGGCACAGTGGTTAATGCCAATGTTCCTGATTTGAACTCAAGGATGGGTTGTACCTGCCGGGTTTCCTCCTCCTCCTTGCCTTACACTGAAAGTCTTGGCTCTTTTTTTTTTTCTTTAAATTTATTTATTTGACAGATCACAAGTAGGCAGAGAAGCAAGCAGAGAGAGAGGGGAAGCAGGCTCCCCGCCGAGCAGAGAGCCCGATGCGGGGCTCGATCCCAGGACCCTGAGATCATGACCCGACCGAAGGCAGAGGCTTTAACCCACTGAACCCCCCAGGCACCCTGAAAGTCTTGGCTCTTAAGGAGCCTAACATCCCATGCGCAATCCCAAAGTAAGAGTACTAGCGCTACTGTGACGGGGGCGCTTTGAGTTCCTCCGACCTCAAACGCTGGTGAAAATACTGACAACGGGGTCCCCAGGTGGCTGTGCGGAGCTCCGTTCAGCTCCTGGAGGGACATTCCCGTCCTCGGCGAGGTTTCCTGATGTGACCAGCGCCACGTGCCTCGCTTTCTGTTTTCCACGGGGCTTTGGGTCCGTTCCTGAAAGTGAAGCTACCCTGAGCGTGTGGCCAGTAACGCCGGCCCCCGCCCACCGGCGATGCGAGTGCACGGACCCTGGGGGCCTCGCCCTCGGAACGTGTGGACGTCCAAACGTCTGGACCACTGCCAAGCCCATAGGGGAGCAATGCCGTCGGCCAGCAAGCACCTTTAATTTGCATTTTACTGGTTACCACTGACGTCGCTTGTTTTTCCTTAAGTGCAAAGATCACGGACTCCCCCTTGCCCTGGGAATGCTTGGCGTCTTCGGCCCACCTCTGCGAGAGCCGTCTGCCACGGCCTCTCCCATATCAGACGTCCTGCGCCAGCCGGTGTGGTTAATCCTCGACGAGGTCGTAAACACCCTTCCCCGCGGCTCATTGGTCTTTCCGACTTTGCTAATTTCAGCTATTGTCTGGACCTCCAGCACCGTGGGACGCGTTTGCTCTGCCTATGGGTGGCTGCGGAATTCCCCGGACCGGCTCTGTCCCCGGACCGGCTCACAGAGCCCACGTGACCGCATCTCCACGTTTATATCTGAGCCTCTGATCCTTCTGAAACCTGCTCCTCGTGGCCTGGGTGAGGTGGGTGCAAGCAGACTCTCCTTCTGTCCTTCTTCCAGTAGAAGATCGGCACCCTCCTTCAGAGGGCGAAGTAGCCGGGTGGACAGCACTTGCTCACGCGGGCATGCATCCAGAAAGCGCCGACTGAATGCCCCCTGTGTGCCCCAGCCTGTCCCCTGGGGCTCTGCGGAGGCAGACTCTCCACCTCCCTCTGGCTGCCTGCCGGGGTTTGTACTCCCCTGGGAGCTTCCCTAGCCTCAGTGGCCCTGCAGTCTCCGGAGCGCCGGGCACAGGCTGGGACCCACGTCACTCATTTGTCTGCAAATACAAACGGCTGGCCGTCGTTTGTGGGGGGCCGTCAGGGGTGAAGGGTACTCTAGCCACCAGCAAGACCTGGTTTTCTGCCATGGGGGGGCGGGTACGTGAAATCAGTCAGGGTGCTGAGGAAGACCGGGGAAGTGTCTGGTAGGTTCTGGTCCCTTACAGGAAAGTCCTGCGGTGACCCCTCTTCCCTGCGCAAGGTCCCCAGAGAGGCCTTTTTTCCCGTCCCCTCCCCCATCCTTCACTCCCGCACCCCAACCTGCAGGGAACCGACTGCCTGCCCAGCGATGGCCCAAGGCAGGGTGGAGGACCTCACACACTGGACCCGGTCCTGCCTCTAAACCCCTCACCCCCGGCATCCTGGGAAATCCATGGGGTGCCATGGCAAAGCCAGGGCGGAGCTCCAGGAGGACAAAACACCCATTCTGCCCATCCCTAGGTCCTTGAAAATGCCTTGCCGTGACCTGCCCCGCGGTCAAGCCCTGCCCACACCACTGACGGGCTGTCTCCAGTGGGCCCCACATCCCCCATGGGCAGGGCTCCCAAGGGCTGTCCCTGACCGACAGTGACCCAGGCTTGCCTCCTGTCCCATGGCCCCCCGTGGGCACCGACCCGACTGCATTTTTCTCCACCCACAGGGTGAATGGGCGGGCACAGGGAACGGCGTTGCTCAGGGTGTTGGAGGAGCTCGCCGGTGGCCCTGCGAGTGTCAGGACGGTGAGTCCGCGCGTGCCCTAGGCTGCCCCCCCCTTCTCCCATTGACCCCAGCCTCCCTCCGGTGAAGTGGGTGCCCGTGCCCTCTCCAGCTCTCCTGCTCTGACCCGGCGCTTAGCAGTCGCTGCACCTGCGTCCAGGCCTTCCGCTCCCGCTCAGCGGGGGGCTCCGCACCGGGCTCGCAGGTGGGCGTGGGGGGCGGGGCGCGCACGTGGGCGCCAGAGGGGCGGAGCAGCGGAGCCCGGACGGAGCGGGCGGAGCAAGTGGGTGCAGACCGGCGGGACAAGCAGGTGGGCGCCCACCCGGCAGGACCCGGCGGCCAAGCGGGAGAGCGGCCCGGGGCGGCGCCCGCGAGAGGCGGTTGGTCCGGGCGGGGCGTCTGGCCAGGGGCGGGGCCGCCATCCCCCGGGACCGGCCCGTGGCCTCCGCCCCCTCCGGCCCCGCCCCCACGCCCGGGCGGGGCGGGCAGCGGCCCCCTGCGGCCCGGCCGGCAGCAGCGGCCGCCCGCACTGCGCCCCCGGCGCCCGCCCTCGCCGCAGCTCCCCGCGCCGCCGCCCGCCGGCCCCCCGCGCGCCCTGCCTGGCCATGGCCGCCGCCTCCTCCCCGCCCAGGCCCGACAAGGAGCGCTGGGGCTGCGGCCGCCTGCCCGGCTCCCGGCGGGGCAGCGCGGGCCTGGCCAAGAAGTGTCCCTTCTCGCTGGAGCTGGCGGAGGGCGGCCCGGCGGGCGGCGCGCTCTACGCCCCCATCGCGCCCCCCGGCGCCCCCGGGCCCGCGCCCCTGGCGCCCCCCGCCGCGCCCCCGCCCGCCGACCTTGCGGCGCGCCCGCCGGTGAGCCTCGACCCGCGCGTCTCCATCTACAGCGCGCGCCGCCCGCTGCTCGCGCGCACCCACATCCAGGGCCGCGTCTACAACTTCCTCGAGCGCCCCACCGGCTGGAAGTGCTTCGTCTACCACTTCGCCGTGTGAGTACCGCCGCCGCCCGCGCCCGGGGGCTTCCGCGGGCCGCAGAGGGGCGGGGGGGGGGGCTGTCTCATGCCACCTGCTGCTGCGGGGACCGCGCGCGCTGCGAACGGAGCTGCCGGAGGCACGAAGAGGTTAATGGGGAAAACAGGACTCGAGGAGCCCGTCCTGTGAAGTCCAGGGCCGTGTGGGTCCGACCCCGGGGAAGGGGGGCTTCCCGCTGGCTCTGCTGGGGCATGCGGGGGTGGGGGAGGCTGCCCGAGCCCAGCCGTTGGCTCCACTCCCCCCGGGAAGGACGGTCCAGGTGTTAATCCTCCTGGGAAAGGACGCGTGCCCGGGAGCTTGCCCTTGGGTGTAAAGGAGAGAACTCCTCAGGGTCGCGGGCGCCCAGGACTCAGGAGCCCCCAGGAGGGGAGGGTCCTAGGCTCCTGCTTGTGGCAGCAACATGTCCCTGCTCAAGGCAGACCACGTGGGGGGCGTCTCCTGGGCCAGCGGGTGCAGGGCTGCCCCAGAGGGTGGCAGGCCGAGCGCTGTCCCCTCAGGGGTCCCTGTGGCTTCCGGGAAGGCCCTACCCCCCTCAGGGGACCAGGCTCCTGAAGCAGAGGAGGCTGGAGGGGGCTCCGGGGAGGGGCGGGATTGGGCCCACATTTCCAGCCCTCAATGGGCGCAGCTGTCTCCCAGAGGGTGCACCTGGGCTCTGTCACCCAGGTGGCTCTGATGCCTGCCGTGGCGTGCCTGCGTGGGGCAGGGCGGGCCACTCCGTTGCTCGGGCGGGGGCTACAAGGAAGTCACCTCCTTGGGGCCACCCTCTTTGCTGCCCGCCTGGAGCCCTCCCCTGCCTCTCTGTGGTTCCACTTCCTGGCTGCCCAGCCCTCAGCCTCTTGGTACAGTGCCAGCCTCTGGCCCGGGCCCGCCCTCGGCCATCCCCCCACGGATCATGAGGACTGGGGGCTCCCTCTGGTTTCCTGTGGGTGGTGACAGGGGCTCGTTCCTGCTGCCTTGGCCGGCCAGTGGCTGGGAGACACCTGGGGACGGCGAGGGTTCGGGACCCTTTTACCTCTTGCCAAGGCGGCCGCTACTGGGGCCCCAGGGGTGCGGTGGGAGCCAGGCTCTGGCTGGCCTGGAGCATGGTCTTGGGCAGGTGAGGCAGGGCGGGGAGGGGGCAGCCTCAGCCTCACGCTTTGACTCCTCTGTAAGCGTAGGTTGGATCAGGGGTGCTCCCTCTGTGCAGAGGAGAGGGCTTTCGCAGCAGGAAGGCAGGTCGTGGGGACTGTGTCCCTGGAGTCGTGGATGGGCCCAAGTCTTGAAGCCTCCTCCCCACGCAGTCCCCACCTGCCACAGTGTCAGAGCGTGCGTGCCCCGTGACCGCGGCTGATCTATGGCCCTGCCCACGGCTGCAGCAGTGGCTTGTCTCGGGGCGTGGGGGAGGGTCTGCGTGCACGGACCCCAAGGCATCCCACGAGTCAGACACCAGCTGTGTCAATGTCCAGCCAATGTCAGCCTTGTGGGTGCTGCTGCTCACGCGGGCTGCTTGCCTCCCAGCCCTCTCCCGAGACGCCCAGGGTTGGCATGGGCTCCATAGCCGGGTCCTGGAGAAGACCCTGCTGAGAGGCCAGCGCCGGGCACAGGCAGGAGGCATGCCTGGAGGGCCGCCAGGAGGTGTCGCGGTGCCTCCCCACCTCTGGACAGCTGCCAGGGCGAGGGGCAGCCCGAAGCCGCCCTGGTTTGCGTCCCAGGGGCAGAGGCCTGTGGGTGCCCGCCGCCTGGGCTCCCTGGCCGCGGTGGTGCCGAGTGGAGGAAGAGGGCTCGCCGCACCCCAGAGGAAGTCTCTGCTTACACTGGTGTTTTCTTCCTGATTCCGATTGTTCAGCTCTCGGAAGTTTGCTCAGCAGAGTTGCCTTTGCCCGGCCTCTCTAGGAGCTGGCCAGCAGGGGTGGCTTCTGGAGATGGTGACCGAGCATCTTCCCCGCGGGGGCGAGCCAGGAAGGAATGCTCCTGGAGTGGCCGTGTGACCTTGGGTCAGTCATTTCCTGCTCTGGGCCCTGCCCTGTGGGAGGTATGCTGCGGCCCTCGAGAGTGGACAGCAGCTGCAGCTCCCCTGATGCGGGCTGGGGGCTTGAGGGGACCCTGGCCAGGCAGGGCATGTGGCTTAGCTGGGGCCTGGGAAGGTGACTGCCCCTTGCCATGTGTCTAGGAGGTCAGCAGGCCCTGGATTGGCCAGTCTTTGGAGGGGACCTCACCTTCGAGCTGGGGTCAAAGCGGTGGCCTGTGGCTGAGTGGCCAGGGCCCAGGATGGCCGGCGGCCACTCTGGCCCTTGTGTGGCTCTAAGAAGTGTCTGAGATAGTGCAAGAGAAGGCCACGTCCTTGTGGAGTCACTCCATGAAAGGGACAGGATTGTTGCTGTGGCCGGCCAGCTTCGTGCCCTTGGCCTTGAAGGGCCGGGCAGGTGGGGAGATGTGGGAGCCATTGTCCCGCTGGGCCCTGCAAGCCTGGGCACGCTCTCCCTGCTGGGGAAGCGAGCCAGGATATCCTGTCCCCCTCCTCTTCGGGGAACCCCTGCTCCCGCCAGCCGCCAGGAGAGCAGCCTTTCCTGTGTGCGCCTGGCCTGCCCCGGCTGCTGGGGTCAGGGGGCAGGACTCTACTGCCCGGTCCGCTAGGGTTTCCTGCTCCCCGGAGCCCGGCCTCCCAGGACCCTTTGTGTCCCCACTGTGAGGTGGCTCCCAGTGTAGCCGGGGGTATGGGGTCTGGTCTCCCCGTAATGTGTCTCGGTGGAGCCGGCGGTCAGGGAGAGGCCCAGCCCAAGGAGGAGGCGGGATTCCTGTAGTGACCTCCACTCCCTGACCCTGGACGGGGTCCCCCCTTCCTCTGCAGACGCCCAGGGCTCCCTGTCCTTCCCCTGACTGGGGAGAGGCTTCCAGTTCCAGGAGCTGCGGGGAGCCCCACCTTCTCTCCTGCCTCCCCTCCGCCCCCCTCCCCCCAGCTCTCGGCAGTGGCCGGGTGACCCGTGCAGAACCTTGTCTTGTCCCAGCGGCTCCTCACCCTCCTACCCACATAGCCTGGACCCGGCGTCCTGCCCCGGTGGCTGCTCGGACACTCAGTTCTCCGGCGTCTCCGGTGCTCCCAGCCCGCAGGTGCAGCGTGGCCTCCCCGGGCAGCACCCGCTCTGGCCGTCCTGGGGCTTGGAGATCAGGTGCCCCAGCCCTCGAGCTCTGCTGGGCGCCCCTGGCCGCGGCCTCCTGTCACCCGGCCCGGCAGTTCTGAGGCCCCCGGTGGCTTTGGCAGCCCCTCACGGCGAGTGAGCGTTAGTCGCTGACGTGCCAGGAGTCCGCCCGTGGTTCGGTGGGCTGCGTGGCAGGCGCGGGGCAGAGGAGGTCGGCCGTCCCGTCTCTTCCCACCGCCCCCTTCGAGCCTCCTCCGCCTGTCCCTCCGCCCCGGCTCCTGGTGAAGCTGGGAGTTCCTTTTGGTGCGTCTTCCTGTGTCACCTTCTCTGGGGCCTGGTCCTCTGGCCCGGCTTACTTGGGGGATCACAGGCCTCCTGTATGTCACCAGCCCGGGAAGGGGGAGACCTCGAGGCTGCGAGGAAGGTGGTGGGCAGGGAGGGGTGGTCTCCGGTGGGAGAACCGAGAGTCTGGATCGGCAGGAGCCCTGGGCACAAGCCAGGGTCTGGGGCCAGGAGGCCACCTGGTGCGGGCGGTGGGCTGACCGGGCGGTGCAGAGTGTGGACGGGGGTGGGGCTTCATGTCTGACGCTGGGCCGGGCAGCCCTGCCGCGTTCCCCAGCTCCCTGGGTGTGCACCCCCTCCTCCGTGGCAGGTCGGACGGGCAGGTGTCCCCTTCCCGCAGGCTTGCTCAGGTGGGAAAGGACATTTCCCTGCACCTCGCCCTGAGTCAGTGGCTCCTGCTGGGCTTTGCCTGCCCCGGTGGGCGTGCCGCAGGAACAGAGGGACCCCTCGGCACTCACAGTCCCCCCGCAGTGGGGCTGTACCCTGCAGCGGGCTGTCATGGGGGCTGGGGCTGGGCCTGGGGGGCCGTCCTAGGGAACAGAGGTGGGAGGTGTCCCAGCTGCTGCTCAGTACCCATGGGGTGACCTGCCGGTGACTAGGAGGGGCGGGGACACGGAGGTCTCAGGGCCTGGCCGTCGGGGGTTGTCGTGTGTGCTGCGGGTGGTGGGCTGTGCTCTCGTGATCACAGGGGCTATGTTCGTGTTGAAACCGTTATGGCAAAGCCCTGAGCCGTGGGGCCTACAACGTGGCTGCATTTAGAGGATGGGCCTCGGCAGCGGGGATCAAGGTGAAATGGAGTCACCGGAATGGCCCGACCCCGTGGGACCAGGGTCCTGAGGAGAAGAGGGGATGAGACCCACAGAGGGACGACCCTGTGAGGGCCCAGGGAGAGCATGGCCGTCCACACAGGAGGAGAGAGGGTTGGGGGGACCCGCCAGCCCATGCCTGCATCCCGGGCTTCAGCCTCCGGGACGGGGGGACAGTGAGCATCTGTGGGGCTTTGTTATGGCCACCCCAGGAAACCCCTGCACCTCTCTGCCCGGCAGGGCTGCCCCAGGGCCCAGGAGCCGGCTTGTCACGGACACAGAAGCAGCAGATGCTGCCATGTCCGGTCTTGGGAACGGTGAGCAGCTCCGGGCTGGAAACAGGCCACGTCTAGTGAAGCGGCGGGGGGCCTGGAGCGCTGCATCCCCCAGGGTCTCCCTCCCGTCCAGCACGCCCCCTGTCCCTGCCTCCCAGGGAGTCGGGCGCCCAGACCCCTCCTCCTCCGGGAGCCGCTCCGAGGGCGCTCCCCCAGGGCTGGACGTCTTTGCTGGTGTGAGTGGGGGTCCCCGGCCCCTGTGCCTGGGGGTGCTACTTGCAGGCCGGTGTGGGCAACTCCCCAGGCCGAGGGTTGCCGTCCGCCAGCTTCCTTCAGAGAGGTGGGGACGCGCGCGTCCCGTGCTTGAGTGGCCGCTCCTGCCGCGGTCCCTGGCTGGGAACGCGGTGAGCCCTGCAGCCCTTCTCAGGCTTGAGTTCGAAACCAGCTTTCGGCCGGTGCGGCCCCCGTTCTCTGGAGGGATGGAGCCAGCACGGGTCTGGTCCTGTGAAGTGGGAGCAGGCGTCCAAGCACAGCACTCTGCCCTGGGAGTGTGGCGGGCCCAGGAGGAGCCCGTGGGGGTGCGCACTGCGTGGGCCCTGGGCCACACGGAAGTTTCTGGAAGCCCCTGTGCTCCCAGCCCCGCGGCTGGAGGCGGGGACGCAGAGGACTGGACTGTCCACACCCTCTGAACTGTGACCCGTGGATCCGGTTGTGGCGTGGTGGGCCAGGCGTGGGTGGTTCCGTTCTCTGCACGCAAGGGTCTGGCGGCGAGGGGCAGAGCATGGAGGAGGAGGCTCTGGTCCCGAGAGCATGGGCGACCGTCCAACCCCTGGGGGGCGGCGAGGGCCACCAGTTTCTCTCCTGAGGCCCCCCAGGTGCTGGGAGCAGCCCCACATGTCCCGGAGGGCAGGGTGGTCTGGATTGGCCTCCGGTGTGGGGGCTGGGGGACCCGAGCCCATCCTCACGTGCACCTGTGATGGGACCTGGGCTCTGGGACGGTCTGTCCTTTGGTACCCAGCCTGGGTAACATGGGGCCCCTTCTCTGGGCTCCCTCGTGGGCAGTGGCTGGGGTGAAGGTGCTGGGGCACAGGGGTCAGGCTCCCTTTAGCCCCCAACCCCATGCAAGGGGAGGGGGACGGGTGGTGCCGTGTGCAAACCTTGGGGGCTCCGAGAGGGGAGGTGAGGGGCCCAAGGCCACACAGCTGCGCGTGCTCAAGGCCGTCTGACTCAGAAGCCCGTGCTTCCCTCCTCCTCGCAGGACCGCTCCCTCGGGGGGGGGGAGTCCAGCCTTCACAGGCCTTCAGTCTGGCTGCTCCGGCCTCTGCCTTAAAGCCGTGCTGCCCAGAACCGCAGGCTTCTCCTCCAGGACACCTTCCTAGATTGCCCCAGGTGGAGCCTTGCCTAGTTTCCCCGGCGCCCCGCCCCAGAGCTGAGACCCCCGATGGCTCAGCTGCTCTTGGACGGCAGAAGGGCCGGGCGTATGGGCAGGGCCCCCGAGGGCTGTCTCAGTCCCCCCCCCACCAACAGCCGGCAGGACAGGCACTCCAGACAGGGTCACCTCTGGCACCCGGCCTCAGAAGCCCAGGCCCCCTCCAGCCTGGGCCGCGGCGGTCAGCCTGCTGCCTGGCAGCTCCAAGCCCAGAGACTGGCCGGGCCTGGAGATCTCTGTCAGTGGGTATTTTTATCCAGCGCATTCCTGAGCTTGGGAGAAGGGTGAGCTCGGGAAGGAGGCAAGTCCTGCCGGCTCCGGGGGTAGGAGAGGGTGTGGGGGAGCTCTGCAGAGCACGTTCCTTGGGGATGTCTCCGTGTCCACAGCAGCTGTCTGGTGGTGGGCGCAGAGCCGGAGGGCGGGTGGAACCCCCCCCCACCGCTGCCCACCTGTGCAGGTGTGAGCACAGGACAGTGCGTCCCGAGCAGGAGCCTGTGTCTTTCCACAGGCTGGGTCCCTCTGGAAGGACCACCGTGTGGCCCCAGGGACGGCGATGCTGCTGTCCATGGAGGGCTCTGGGCAGCCAGAGAGGGGGTGGGCGGAACTCTCTGAACAAGGCCCAGGTGGGAGAGCCCAGCCCGCCCCCGACCCCCGATCTAGGACTCTGTACCTGGTCCCCGTTCCCCTTTCTTCAGCCACCTGCAGCTGGGGAAACTGAGGTCTGGCCACTTGGCTCCAGCAGCCCCTCTTCTGCCCAGGAGGGTGTGATGCTGATGTCTTCAAGTGAGGCGGGGGTCTCGCTCCTGGCATCGTGCCCACAGGCACCTTGCTCTGCCGGCCCTCGCCTCCGGTCCGCAGAGGTCCCCTCTGCCCCTCCGCAGAGCGCTGGCGGCCACGCTGTGCCGTCGGGGGCCAGGCCCCTGGGAGGCTGGGGCTGTGGGCTCCTCCCCGGCCCCAGGTGCCCCAGGGCTGGGCCCCCTCCCAGCTTCTTTCCACAACGTCCTCAGGACGGGGCTCCTCTGCACTTCCCTGCTGACTTGGTGGCCACGTGCCATGCAGAGAAGGCCACCTGGAGTCAGAAGACGGGACCTAAGGCCAGGCCAGCTGGACAGAGACCCCCCCACACACACCCAGCTCCCTTCAGCCCTGGGTTGCTTTTCTAAACAGAGACCACCTGACCCACCCAGTCCCGCGGGGGCTGCTTCCTTGACCTGCTGGCTGCTTCTCGCCTACCCAGCTGGGCAGGGGAGCAGGGGGAGCCCCAAACCAGGTGACAGGCCACTGCCTCCCAGAAGTGCCCCCCATGTGGCAGAGGGGGTTGCCAGGGGAGCCCAGGAGCATTTCAGGTGGTGCCCAGGGAGCCACGTGCTGTGAACATTTGACCTTGATGGGCCGTGTGGTTTGGTCTCCTGTCCAGTGACGTGTGCAGCGGGTCTCTTATAAAGTCACATCTGCGTTTTTGGCTAGGGCAGCCCAGAAAGTTGTGAAATGTAGGCCTGGCTAGTTAAAACCGTGTGGGGCTGGCCTGTCACAGGCAGGGAAGCGGTGACAGGATAAACCCCCAGGTACAGACTCAGCTTCCGGACGTCCTAGAGCGGGAGCTCCAGTCCGCAGGCCGGGCGAGCACAGGCCCGAGGAGGAGCCCGCTGGACCCTCCCACTGCCCAGCACGTGGACTCTGGGGGCTCCTCCGGGACCCCAAAGCCAGGCGTGAAGACACGGGTACAGACGTTTGTGCGAGAAACAACCCCGGCGTGCCCCCGGGCCCTGCGCAGAGAGCAAAGAGTAAAAGAGAAAAGCCAGGACGGAGACGGCGTGTTCTCGCGGAGGGTCGTCTGCGTGACGGGGACGGGGCTTCCGAGGGGCGGAATCCCACGGAGCCCCCGCAGGAGAGCACGGGGCGCGAGCGCAGCTCCCCGCGGTCCTGGAGCGGGACGACGCCGGTGCGGGCGGGCGGCGAGGCTGGGGAGCCCGCGCTCCTCTGGCGGGACGGTCTGCGGGATGCTAGCATCTGTGCGGAGGGGGCACTGCGCGCCCTGACCCCCCCCCCGCCCCACGTCGTGCAGCTTATCTCAAAAATGTTGGCCGAAAAATCCCCCCAAAACAAAAACCAAAACATCACACAGAAGAGAGCAGACGGGGCGCCGCGCGTGTCCCAGGCTGCGGGTTAGAGCGGTCCTTCCGCCGGCGGGAGAGACGGGGATGAGTCGGGTCCCTGCGCGGGGGCCGCTGCGTGCGGGGTCGTGCGCGGGGGCCGCTGCGTGCGGGGTCGTGCGCGGGGGCCGCTGCGTGCGGGGTCGTGCGCGGGGGCCGCTGCGTGCCGGGTCGTGCGCGGGGGCCGCTGCGTGCGGGGTTGTGTGCGGGCGTGAGGGAGGCACGTGGGGCCCCGCGTGCTTTTACAGCGTGGTGACCGGAACACTGTTTTTTAAGTGAGAAAACCCCGGCGGGTGGGAGTCTGACCAGCCACCACTCGTCTAGGACGGGAAGAGGCTGGAACCCGCACCTGCTTGCTCTTTGCTGGGACAGTAGAGGCGGGCGGGGGGAGGAGCAGCCCAGAACGTCAGCAAAGGTGACCTCTGGGGTGGGGGGGCATGACGGAACCCACGTGGCTTGGGGCGTCCCTCCTCGCTCCGGGCTGACTTTGAAACCACGTGATGGCCGGCGGTCCCAGCACGGCCGTGGTGGCCCTTCTCTCATTGTTCGAGGCTTTTGTGCCGGATCTCGGGGTGCAGGCCCGTGAGCGACAGTGGCCCCGACGGCCTAGACTTTTGGCCTGGGAGGAAAAAGCCAACGTGAGTCAGAGGAGCTCTCGCTCGTGCTCTCAGCTGCGTCAGAAAGAGAAGGCGTCCGGAGGCGCGTCCTGTGACTTTGTTTAAAAATTGTTTCCCTGCGGGCTGGAAAGGGCCAGAGAGTGGGGACCAGTCAGAGCGTGAGCCCCCAGCTCGCAGACGTGGCCTCTCTGGGCGGTTTTCCTGAGGTCCCATCCACCCCAGCGACGTGGCTGCATCCTGGCCTGGGGCCCGAGAGGCGTGGGCGGGTCCGGTCACCCTAGAAAGCAGGACGGTTACCAATGCCCGCTGGGGCCACGTCCCCAGGCTTTGGCGACAGCTTGAAGGTGTGTGTACCCTGCCGCGAGGACCAGACAGGTCGGGAGTGACGATCGCAGTGGACTGAAAGGCACCGTGTGGACTTTGAATCCCAGAGCTCGTCCTGACCTCAGGGGCACCACCGGCAGTCCCTTTTGGAGACGCTTTATTTTGGGCCCCGGGGAGGAAAGGGTCAACCCCGGCTTTCCCTGTGTGACTCAGGGAAACCCAATAGCAGGTGAGGTCGGCCTCTTCTTCCGGACTCCACCTGCTGCCTGGGCAGGCATACGGGGGCCTGGTGAGGTCCTGGGTCCAGCGCTAAGCGTCGTGGTGGCCGGCGACCTCTCCAGCTGCCCAGCATGCTTGCTTGCCAAGGTAGTGGGCGAGGAGACGCCACGAAGCCTCCGATGGAAGCGGGGGCCTGGTCACCGGGGCCCAGGAGCACGCAAGAGGACGCTGCGGGGCGCCCCCGGTCCCAGCCGGGGGACCCTCTGGAGGACAAAGGCCCGATCGATGTCCACCACCAACAGAAGGGCAGAAGGAAGAGCAAGGGGAGCAGGAGCTCAGACTGAGGGTCCGTGCGGACCCTGCAGGGACCACCTGTGACGCGGGACCCCAGCCAGGCCGAGGTCAGCCTGGCCTCCTTTCCCAGCTGAGCGCGGCCGGCCTCCTGCTGTCCTGTCACCGCCTCTTCCTGGTGCGCCGGCCCTGTGGGGTACCCTTTCGTGAGAGGCTCCCTCCCTTCCCTTGGATGGGGGCCCCGCAGCAGGAGGTCTGGTTTCACCCTTGGCCCCTCAGCTGTCAGCGGGGGAGACAGGTTTCCTCGGGGGCCGTGGTGGGGACTCCGTGGCCTTCCGTAGTGGCAGCGCGGTGCCTGCTGATGTGAGGTCAGGGGCTCATGTGCGGTGCCTAGGGGTCGCCCGGGCCTGGGGACGCAGGATGCACGGGGCAGCACGGAGTCCGGGCAGGCCTCCTGGAGATGGGGGCTGGGGAGAGGGTGGAGGCCGACCCGGCGGGGAGATGCTGGGGTGCCGGGGTGGCGTTTGGGGTCTGGGTGGGTGAGCTGGAGGGTTGGGGGAGGGGCTTGGAGGGTTGTGAACACAGACCTGGCTGGCTGGGCTCATCGGAGGACCATGGGAGGCCATGGCCGTGTGTGTCTCTAAAAGGCTACCTGTCCTGACTTCCTGTCCTGACTCCTGGCTGTTGAGCTGTCCAGCTTGGACCTCACCCTCAGTGCCTGACCTATGTCCCGCTGGGAACATGTCTCGAGGCACTGAGGGGTCCCCGGGACCCCTGGCCCCTCCCGGCACCAGGAGTGTGGGTGCTACACGCGTGCCTTCCCTCCGCGCAGGCCACAGCGCGTTTCAGCAGCGCTCACAACTTTCTTTCTCAACAGGTCGTAGAGTTTTCTAGGCGGGGTGAGTCTGGGGGCACGTGTTTGGCACTCACGCCGTGGGTGCGGGGTGCGGGTCCCCCTGCGAGCGCCCCGTGCGCCTCGCCGCTGTCCCCGGTGGGCAGGGCACCTGCTTGTGCGACTGCATGTGGGATCGGGGGGAGGGGCAGTGCCTAAAGGGGCTTGTGTCACACACCGTCGGAACGTGGGCGCCGTCAGACTGGTGCGCCGGCACGGTTCGAGGCCGGGCACAGACCCGCAGCCGAAATGCTCCGACGGCAGCTCCAGAGGCTGAGCCGCTGTCCTTTTGTCCCCAGCGTCCCCTGCACCCGGAACGGCGGGGGCACGAGACCGGCACGTGGCCAGCGTGGGTGCGTGGGACGGTCCGACCTGCTTTTCACACCCCTGCGGTGTCCCTCTCCATGGCGGGGCTTGGGACCAGCCCCCTCTTGGGGTTTCTGACCCACGGGGCTCCTACCTGACCTCCCAGCGCTCCAGTACCACTGCCCGTGGCTCTCCCAGGCCTGTGAGGCCAGGGCTGCTGCGGGGCGAGGAGGGGAGGCGCGTCTCTGTGCCTGCGTGGGGCCCAGCGTGGAGCTGGAGGCCCGGCCGACGGGAGGCGGAGCACGCGGTGGGTCTATGAACGGCAGATGGAGGGCGGACAGGTGCGAGCTAGTAGACAGGTGGGTACGTGGAGGGGTGGACAGACAGGCGGACGCATGGGTGTGTGGACAGACAGATGTACAAACAGGCAGACAGGTGTGCCGGCATCCGGTGGGCGCTGTGGCTGTGCTGGACTGATGCTCTGTCGGCCCTGCTGGGCCAACTCAGCCAAAGCCTGGGGCTCGGAAGGTGACAGGCTGTCCTCTGTCTTGGGAGACCCCTCCGTGACTCCGCGGCCAGTGGCTGTCTTCGTGGACGTTGCTGTGGGAGCCGTGGGAAGCCAGCTGGTGGCCTGGGGCTGTGTGGGGGGTTGCTGTGGGTCCTTCGGACCACCTGGCATAGGGCATGAGTGTGGGTGTCCTGTGGGTGTCCTGTGAGGCCAGCGCTGGGCTGTGGTCTCTGGTGCTGGCTCGGGACTTGCCATCTGCTGACGGGCCTCATCTTGAACCTTGCATCTGCCCTGGGGCTGGCAAAGGCCTCAGTTTCTGGAACATACTGCCTTTCAACACCATGGGCACTTTCAGCTCTAATCGGGGCGGCCACTGTCACGGCCCCACCAGACCCCCCGAGGATTACCCGTTTCCAGTAGTGAGCCAGCCCGGGACCATCCTGAGGGCTCTCTGCTCTCCTGCCCCGCGGTGGGGGATACCAAGGCCTGGCCAGGGGTCAGGTTTCTACCCGGTATGGCCAGAGGCCACACAGGGTCCTAAGAGTGAGGGTCCTGACCTGGTCTGAGCCTCTCTCCAGCTGCTGAGTGGGGAGGGGGTCGTGCATGGGAGAACAGAGGGCAGGGGTCCTTAGGAGTTGTGGGGAGTAGCGTGGCTTCCAGGAGGCCCCGGTTGGCACGTGATCTGAGTGGGGAGTCCTGACCTACCGCTTGGCTGCCGGCTCCTCCCTGACCTGCCCTGTGCCCTTGGGTGACCAGGTGGCTTCCCTGTGTCCCTAGAGGCCATCCTGAGCTCACTGGGCAGGGGTGAGATGGGAGGCCTTTCAGGGCCCTCAGGCCCCCAGCGGCGAGGCTGCTCTCTGTGCCCGTTTCCCCTGGGTCAGGGCCTGTTCGAGGCCCTGGTGTGCAGCTCTGCAGAGACGCAGCCCCTCCCGGGCTGCCCTGGAATGTTCTGTCTGCCCTTGGCACGGAGGGGGATGGGCAGGCTGGGGGCTCCTGGGCTGGTTGGCCTGGTCCCCGGGTAGGGGCCCCGCCTCCCTGCTCTTATCAAGCCTCTGCCAGTCACCCAGAGCTTCCACAGGCCTTTCCAGCCTCCCCTGGGCCGGGGCGGGGTGTGGGGCGGCAATCTCTGTCCCCGCCCGCTCCCGCCCCCCCCATGCTGGGCAGCTCTGACACTCTGGGAGCTCTGAACCCAGATTTCCAAGACTCGGATGCCTGCATAGAGGCCTCCCTGCATCCCGAGACCCCAGAGCGCTGCCCGGGAGGGGGTCAGTGGGTCCCCAGCTTCCACCCAGGGACTGCGAGGCCCCTGTCCCCCCGGGAGGCCACCTCCCCAGGGAACGCTCGTGAACCTATCCCGGGGAGCATGGGAGCCAGCCCCCAAAGGGCTCCTTGCCCCAGGGCTCCATGTTGGGCACTGGGTTCAGTTCACTGAACGTGGGCCAGGACCAGGGGCCCCGTCTGTGCGGCAGGTGGTGGCCCCCGGCAGCCCGGGTCTGGGCAGCGCAGGGTTTGGACACCTTGGGACAAGTAGAGCACGGACTGGGCTTGACCCCTGTGGGAGAGCGGAGCCTTCGGGCCGCAGGGCCCGCCACCACGCGTGGCTGCGCGAGTGGGGGAGGGGCCTGAAGTAGATCAAGATGGTTTCCTCGTCGCCACCCCCGCGGTGGGTTGAAATTTTTTACACTTTGGCCTAAATGAATTTTCCACTTTGAAAATACTGGTCGTTTGTAAAAACCAGGAGGTGGATTAAGTAGGGAGCCGGAAGACCCCCGAGAGGTTCCTGGGGCCCCCTGCTTCCTGGCTTTCCTGGGGGGGCTCAAAAGACGCAGAGCCAGGGGGGACATGGGGACACGCACCCGGCAGGCATGGAGCACAGCCTGCAGGTCAGGCCCCGGGCGCCCTGGGTCCTGGGGGAGGCTGGGGGTGGGAACAGCATGGGGCGGGCTGGGCTGCTGTGGAGGGGACCCCCACCTCTCTCATGGGGCCAGGAGCACGTGGCCCATGGAGGGGGTGGCCCAGGTCTACAGTGACCTGCGGGGCTTCCTGCTGGGTGGAAGGACCGTCTGGCTGACCCCCGACGAGTGTGCTCAGTATGGGAGGTGGACGCCTGCCTGGGGGGGGTTTGCCCCGACGTGAAGCGAGCCGGCTCCCTCGGGGGGAGGGAAGGAGGCATACAGCAGGCTCACAGCTGGTGCTACGGCCCTCCGCTCTGGGCAGGCCTGGGAGCCTGGTCACCTGTCCAGGAGGGAGGCCCAGGGCAAGACACTGTGATGGCCGGAGGCTGCCCCGTGTCCAGCCACGTGGCTGGAGACTGCTGATTTGTTCATGGTCAGGCCAGCTGGGGAGTCGGAGTTGGGGGTCATTGCGCCCACCAGGGCCGAGGCATCCCAGCACAGGCTGGGTTGGCAGGTCACTGAAGTAGGGTCAGGGCCCTGTGGGGACACAGACACTTGCTCAGTGTCACAGCTGGTGGGCCAGGCTGGCATTGAACCCATCACAAGCCTCTGTCCGGTGCTTCCTAAACTGTGGGCAGCACCTCAGCCCGTGCCCCCCCACGCTGGTCCTGCCCCCCCATGGGTGCTGGATCAACAGTCCCAGGGCAGTGGGCCTGCTGGTGGCTGGACTAGACTCCCTCCCTAGGCCCATGGAGAGCCTCTCTCCCCAAACCTGGATATCCCCAGGGACGCTCTGGGCAAGTCCTTGGCCAGCTACTGGGGAGACTGGCCCAGGCTGCCGGGGGACAGGGCAGGGCCATGGAGTCAGGGTCGTAGGGTTCCGATGGGCTCCGTGAGCTGTCTCACTGCTGTGGTCCTGCAGGGACCTTCCTGGCCAGTGGCTTCTGGACTGGAGAGAGGCTTTTGAAGGGGTCACTGCGGGGACAGACAGCAGCATGTCCCCCGATGCTAACTCCATGGCTTAGGCCAGCAATGCCGTCAGGCCGGAGCCGGGGCTGTCCATGGGAAGGACGGCCCAGCCCAGCTGCTCACCAGCTGTGCCTCCTGGGAGCTGGGAAGGTCATCGGCAGCCCGGCACGCTGTGGCAGGGGCCAAGCCCTACTAGGCAGTTCTGGATTGGGATGGTTCCTGGTGGCACCTGCCCGGCTGGTAACCCGAGCCGTCCTTGGGGGAGTTGGTGACTGTCTCAGCTGCCCTCCCAGGGGTGGCGGCGGCAAGGGGCGGGGGCAGGTGTGGGGAGAGGAGGGACCGGCCATCTCCCTGCCCCAGGGATCAGGTGATAGACTTTCCTGAGGCACCTGTGCAGGTTGTGTGGTCTTCGAGGCTGGAGAGTGACCTTGCTTGTGAAGGAGACTCAGCGCATAGCCTGAGATGGGGGCTCCTGCTGCCTGGATCGGGTGCTGGTCGGTGGGGAGGCCCCCAGTACCCCCAGGCCTGGCCCCTCCCCACAGGGAAGTCCCCAGTGGGGTTCCCACTTGCAGGTGGAGGGGTTACAGGCTGAGAGGCGTGGAGGAAACAGAGCACTGGCGGTCTTCCCCGCCGGTCCTGGAGCCACGGTCTGCAGAGGGTGCGGGGGCTGGCCGGCGTTCCCGGGGCGGCAGCTGCATCTCCCTGCTCGGCCGGTCCCACAGCGCAAGTCAGGACGGCGTCACGGATTTCTACATGGCCTTGGCGGGGCGGGGGCTGGCCTGTGGCGTCAGCATTGCCCGGACAGTGGGGGCCCCTGGGAGCCGGAAAGCCCTCTGGGGACCGTGCCCGTGTCAGGTGCCCCCCAAGCTGGGCTGTGGGAATGCAGGTCCGTGTTGCCTGGGGCTCCTGCTCGCAGGGTATGGGGCAAGGGCTTCCTCCTCTCCCGGTGTTCTGTGAACGGGCAGGGCTCCTCTAGCTCCACGCTCTGCTGTTGGGTCTGGACTGTGCTGTGGGTGGGGGCATGGGTCGTGCTGGGCGCTGCCGGTGTCAGGGCCGCCCCTGGCCTCCATGCCCGTCACGTGCCCCTAGCATCCGTGTCCAAGTCATGGCAGCAAAACCATTTCCAGACTTTGCCCACCGTCCCCTGGGGCACAGAGTGTGGGGCTCAGAGGCCGGCTCCTGGAGTTGGTGCTGGGGGGTAGCTGGAAGGTGAGCGCGCCTGGGCCCCGAGAGCAGCTGGTTGGGGAAGCCCCGGGCTGGCCCTGCGGGGCGCGGCAGGCCCCCTTGGGAGGAAGGCTGTGTTCCACGGGAAGGATGGGCCTGTCCACAGCCAGCTGAGCCGGTGGCCTGTTCCCCTGGCTTTCCCGAGGTCCCATGGGGTTAGTCCTTCTGGGAGTGCAGCAAACCCAGGAGGGGCCCTTGGTGCTACTGGGCGGAGATGTGGCTGCACAGGTGCTCGGGTCTGTGGGGCCCCGCTGACTGCAGGCTGTGTGGTTCCTGCACACCCCTGGGCATACAGAATGACGCCTGTGGCCACGGGCCCGGTCTGTGGATGCACGGTGAAGCTGTAGGTGATCCCAGCCCTGCAGTGGGACTGGGGCTCCAGCTCCTGCCCCCCACCCCCGCCGGTTTCCCGGATAGGTGCGGGCAGCCGGCCCTGCCCACCTGGGCCTCAGCCCCCATCACCATCGATGCTCAGTGCCTACAGCTCGGTGTGATATGGGGCCTAACCTCACCGAGGACAGGCTTTGCAGGCCAGCCTGCTGTTCACACCGAGGGACTGGGCCGGGCCCAGGAGCACTCAGCAGGCAGGGGACCCTCGTGGACGCATCCCACACCCTGTGTGTCCTGTCCTGGCCCTTTGCCCTTGTGCCAACCCAGACACCACGGCTTGCCCATGCCTTCTGCCACCGGTGTGCCAGGCTGTGACCACGTCCCAGGGGGCCTGCTGAGCTCAGGCTCTATGGCCTGCAAGGCCCGAAAGTCCGTGGGTCCCTCGCCACCTGCACTGGGCAGGCCACAGGAGGTAGGGTCACTTGTGTCCCGCACGGCTCACTGCTGGCCTGCCCGGGCACCCGCGTGTGCCTCTGCTGCCGGGACCTGGCCCTGCTCGCTGTACTGAGCCAGGCCTAGTCGTTCCCGGGGCCTCCCCAGGCTGTGGGGGCTGGTGCTTCCGCAGGGGCTCTTCGAGGAGGCGGGGCTTGAGTGGGCTTGAGATGGGGGCAGGAGGTGACCTGAGCTGAGGGACCACGTTGTGGCTGACGGCCAGGCAGGGGTGGTCAGCAGGCCTGGGGAAGGTGTTTCCCGGGGGCAGTGAGAGGGGAGAAGCTCCCGGGGGTGGGGGTGAGCTGTGGGCACCCCTCGTGGCCTTGCAGCGTCCAGCAGAAGGTGGGTCCCCCGAAGAGTTCAGGGCTGGCTGTGTGTCTGCTCTGCACCCCCCCTCCCTCGGCCTGGATGGGCCGGGACAGGGTGTGGGGGGGGTCTGGTGCCGTGGCCCGACCGGGCTCGCACAGAGGATGTGGTGTGGGGGGGAGGGTCAGCTGAGGAACCACGGGAAGGCAGATACCACCTCAGGAAATGGCCCTTGGACCCGGCTCCCAGAGCCCTTGCGAGGCTGTCAGGGTGTGGGGGGAGGGGAGGCCAGGCTCAGGACCCCACGGGGCCGGACCGAGTGCCGGGAAATGGCCACTTCCCCTCCGCTCTGCCACTTTCCTCGAGCGTGGACCCTTCTCCGGTGCCCTTTCTTCCGTGCAGCTTGGTCTGGTGACGGCTCCGCCCGCCTCGGCCGCTCCCCGCGCTTGCGGGGTCCGCGGGGGTCCGTGCGGGCGGGTGCGGACCTTGAGAGACCACCCTCAGCGGGGCGAGCCCCTCCACCCCCCAAACACCCCCTCCGCCCTGCCCGCAGCCCCCACCCCCGGGAGGCCACCACCGGCTCCTGGCTCTGGGGGCCGGTTTGCTGCGGGAGAACTTTCTGTCTGTGGAAGCGCTCGGCGGGCGCTCTCCGGTCCGGCCTCTCTTGCCCCGCACCACGCCCTGCACCATGCCCCGCACCATGTCCTACAGGCCGCGGTGCGTGCACGCCCGTGTGGGCCTCTGTACCCAGCTCGGGGACCTGTTCACCCACTGAAGGACATCTGCGTGGGGCCCAGGTCGGGGGCTGGACACACGGGACCATGTCACAGCGTGAGCACGTGGCGGGGCTGGCTTCGCGGCAGGTGTGGTCGGGGTGGGGGTCGGGGTGGGGGTCGGGGTGGGGGTCGGGGTGGGGGTCAGGGCCGCAGGCTGCCCCCCCCACCGTCCACCGCTGCACGTCGGCTTCGGTTCCCAGCGTGTCCTCGGCTGCGCCGGCTGGCGGCTCTCGCATCCAGCCCACGCGACAGGGGCGCAGGGGCGCAGGGGTGCTGCCTCCCGGCTGGGCTCGTGCTCCCTGTGATCGTGCATCGCGCCGTCGTGGGTCTTGGGTCTGCGGGGCCTGTGGCGGCCTGTCCTTGCTGGCGGCGCAGCTGGTCTGCTTTCTTGCTGGCGGCTCCAGGAGCCCGTTATGTCCTGCGCACGAGTCCTCTGCCGCCTGCACGCCCTGCAGAGGCCCGGCGGGCTGCGGCCTCTCATTCCTTCCCCGCCTGGCGGAGGAGGCCAGGCGGCTTTCGGAGGCGCCTGGGACGTCCCTGACGAGCCTGAGGCCTGCAGCCCTTCGTGCTTTTTCTAGAGCTTGTGTGCTTTCGGGATCAGTGTTAGGCCTGGGACGGACCCTTTGTGGCCAGCTGTGATGTGGCTCGAGCCTGTTTATGTGGGTTCCCAAACGTCCGAGCACGGTTTGCCAGGAGGGCTTCCCCCGCTCCCCTGCCCTCAGGTGCATTGACGGGGCAGGCGGTGGGGCTGGGAGGGAGGCTGTCCTGCCGGGGGTACTGCGTCCCCTGTGATGTGAGCGTGGCGGGGGGCAGCAGAGGGTTCTGGGGACCCAGCTTGGGCTCCCTCCTGCCGGGAGCACTGGGCCTTGCTCCTTCCCAGGCCACTTCCTTATCTGGGGGATCGCAGGAGACCAAACCCATCCAGCCACATCCCCCACTAGTTAGCGGAGCCCGTGTGATCGCGCTTTCGGCAGAGCCATTCCGTGCTGTCCTCAAGGGCGTTGGGAAGACGCCCTGACCTTCCCAGGGCCGCCATGGGGTGGCCAGGACTCACAGCTCTGGGCCAAGACTTGACCCTGTGCTCCCCTGACACCGCAAGGCCCCCCGACAGCCCAGGGTGCCCAGATGGCCATGGAGAGAGGGTTCTCGAGGGGGTGTGGGTGGGGGGTGACCCGAAAGGCATCTGTGTCCCGTGCAGGAAGACCCTCCTGTCCCTGTGCCCAGTCTTGGACGCCGGTGGAGTGCACCTTCCAGGCAGAGCAGGGTGCACCTCTCAGTTTCCGTCAGGAGTCTCCCACCTAAACGCTGACCCCCCGAGGCACCTCCAGGTGTGCCACGTGGCGCTGAGGAGCCACTGGCCCAGGACAAGGAGAGCCCCGTGTTGGGGCCAGGCCAGGGCAGTCCTGTCATTGTTTTCCAGAACTCGGGCAGGAACAAACCACCAAACTGGGAAGAAAATTGGGAGGCTGGAGTGGGTATCAAGGACTCGAAGGGCAGGGGGCTGCCAGAGTTCCTGCCCTGGGGGCCGCAGCGGGGATGAACCCTGAGCAGGAATGCAGGTGTCGTGCTTTGAGGCCCTGGAGATGCCATAGCAAGCGGCCAGCTGAGCTCGCAGCTCGCAGCCCTTTCCAGGGGCCCGGGCTGGGGAGGGGTCTGTGCTGGGGCCCCAGGAGGGCAGGGCCATCTCCCACGGGGTCTGGAATTGCATCCCTAGTGGTGGCACAGTGCCCGGGGCGGGACAGACGGTCAGTCATCCTGCTTGGCTGGAACTGGCCACCATGTGTGGCCTGGAGTTGCTCTCGGCCTGTCTGGGGCCCGTGGGTGTCTCCTCTCCAAGCCAGGAGGGCCAAGGGACCAGATTTCCAAGGTGACCGTCCCCCAACTGGTGCCCCCAGGGAGCCCCTCTGGCCAGTGCAGGATGACAGGGAGGGGCTTGGCCTTGCCCTACGGGAAGCCTGGGTCAAGCCTCACCATCGCGGCCCCCGGACTGGACTTCCTCCTTTCCAAACCTGCCGTTGATGCCCGGGGCGGCAGCCGGGACGGGTGGGGCAGGTGGCCCGGGGATCCCGTGACAGCCCGCCAGCAGCAGGGCTGCGGCTGGACCTCGTGCTCTCTGCTCAGGCGTGGTAGACGTCTGAGCCCCCGACCCGCTGACCGGGAGCCCCCGCCCCATCACCCCGTTGTGGGCCGCAGCCCCTCTGCGGCGCGGTGGGCCAGGCCGCAGCCACCAGGTGACGGGTCCCAGAGTGGCCGGCTGCCAGCGAGCACCTGCCAGACGTCAGGGCCGGTGGAGGCCCCCGTGTGCCTGTGGCTCTGACTCGTCCGCGGGGCGGGGCGGCCGCCCGAGCTCCTGCACCCGCCCCCACAAAAGGCCCCTGCCACAGGATCCTCTGCCTTTGGGCGGAGCCATGCTCCGCGGCCGGGGAGGCAAGCCCCAGGGCGGAGGGACACGGAGCGGTTTTGTGTCCGTCACCACGGTGTGGTCAGCCTGACCGCCGGTGGGCCCGGACACGTGTGGGCATTACGGGGGCTCAGAGCCCCCCACAGCCCCACGTCAGCCTCATTCTGGGGGAGTGGGGAGCTGGCCCAGGGCACCCCGCTGGTGAGGGGCAGAGCCCGACAGGAACGGCGCATTTGACCTTGGGGTGACCTCTGCATGTGTGTGCGCTCGTGTGCACATCCACCGCATGCGCGGCCCTACGCCCGTTGGCGGGGAGCGAACCCAGCGCCCTCCCCGCGGCCCCAGCAGCCCTGGACCCCGGGTCCTTCCCTGGGGATCAGCGTGGTCTGGGCGTCGGGTGGGAGAGGGTCCACACAGGGCGTGTCCTCGGGGACGGGCTCTGTCTGTGGTGCGGCGGCTGTGACGTGTCCCTGGTCTCCAGCCGCGCGTCTCCCCGCCGTGAGGCCGCCGGTGTGTTGTTTAAGCTCGTCCGTCGGCCAGCGCCTGGGCCGGCTCCCCCTTTGTGCGGAGCAGTGCCGGGAACACGTGTGTGCAAGTTTTTGTTTGAACACCTGTGTCTGGTTCCTGGCTGTCGCACCCGGGGGCGGGCTTGCCGGGTCACGTGACCGCGGGTCCCCGCGGCCCGAGGACTCTCCGAGCAGTGCTTTCACGTGGGCCCCCCCAGGCGTCTTGGTTTGGGGTCGCATCAGCTCCCCCTCCTGCCCGCTCCCCGAGCCCCGTGCTCTGGCCCTAGATGCGGTCCTTGCTACGGTCCCTCCTTGCGTGCAGGGACCGCATCGTGCTGGGTGCCCAGGCTCTCCCTCTTCCCAGAGGGCCCCCCTTCATCCATCTAATGGGCCCCATTAGAAGTGTCAGTGGGGTCTCAGTACCCCAGGCCCTGGTGGGGCGCAGAATGTGCTCTGGAACCAGACGCGGGGGTGGGGGGCCATTCTCCTGAAGGACAGCAGGAGACCCCTCCCCACCTCACAGCCTGGGTAGGGCAGCAGCCCCCCAGCCTCTCCCTCCCACTGCAGTGGCCTGGCCCTCCAGGTCCCCTCTCTTGCCACCACCCCTCCCCCTCAGCCCTGCATCCTCCCGCTCATCCCAGCAGGGCTGGGTCCCCCGCGAGGTTTCTGTACTGCCGAGGGCACCCGTCCTTCCAGACTCACCTCCTACTTTCTGCTGGGTCTCCTGCAGCATGACCCCTGCCCCGGACGAGAGCAGACCGGAACCTGGCCCACCCCCCCGTTCTGCATGCCCCCACCTGTTTCTGCAGCCCCCACCCCGGTTCTGCAGCACCCCCCAGGCTGGCTTCTCTCCCCGGCCCCATCGCCACACACATAAGCAGTGGCAGGGGCCCCTTCCCAAAAGCCTGTCTCTTGGGAGTGGATTCAAAACAAACCCAGACATGTATTATCTATGAAACTCTCGCAAAGTCAGGAATGTCGTCATCAAAACAAAAGAATGGCTGGAGGTGTTCAGGTCCCCGCACCCAGAGACGGGAGGTGTGGCCTGCGTCTCGGACGAGGCACTGGTGCGAAGCTGCGGGTGGACAGCCGCGTGGCCTCCGGGCTCTGTGACCAGAGGAACCGGGCCTCAGACCACATCCCCAGGGTGGCCGCAAACGCGGACTTGAGGACACATTCCAGAGTCAACAGACTGGATTTCCCTGATTCCGATCTACATGTGAACCTAATTACCAGCTTACGGAGGGACGGGTTTAAAGAAGAAAAATCTACTTAACAGCCGCGGCCTGTGGGTATTGAAGAGCTCGGGAGGGCGGGGGAGGGACGCGGGTGTCCTGCACGCACAGCTGCGTGGCTTGCGGCCCTGGACGAGACTGAAGTCAGCCGGGAAGCCGAAGTTCGAGAGAACCCAGGCAGAATGCAGAAACGAGAGAAGACGACGAAACACTACGAGGCAAAAAAAAAAATCAGATTGGCAACCGGGAACGGACTCTTGTTTTTTGAGTCTTCGTTTTGTTTTGTTTTCAGAAGAAGGATGAGGTAGGTCTAATCAAGGAGAAATGGCAACTACAGAGTTAAAGGTTAGACACGAGAGCGCTCTGTAGCCGCAGACCGAGCCTGGACCGTGACTGGTGAGCTTGCGGCCCGGCTGGCCGGAGGAACCTTGCGGAACGGCTGTGCACCAGGAGAAGATGCCGAGTTAGAGCTGCACGGGGAGGAAGGGTCTCAGATTTGGGACGAAGCAGGCTGACGTACGGGCGGGTCCCCTGCGCTGTGGCTCTGCTGGCTGCGCGGCCGGTCACGGCACAGCCTCC